>NC_080703.1:42004383-42328358 GCF_030445035.2 Dasypus novemcinctus | reverse complement strand
GCCCAGAGGAGAAGGCAGAGACCAAAGGATGTCACCACATGCTCATCAATGGCAGCAGGTCTTCGGGGAGAGAGTGTCGCCCGATCATTCTTGATTTGGACACTTTTCTCAACCTTGGAACTGTAAGCTTGCAACCCAATAATCCCCCACTGTAAAAGTCAACCCATTTCTGGTATATATCTTCTGGCAGCTTTTAGCAAACTAAAACAGCACCTGAGTCAAAGATCCTAGCTATAGAGCAGAAATGCTCACGAAAGACCTAGATTCAGCCTAACCATCTACGACTGGAATTGCCCAAGGGAATAATTCTACTTGGGGTCAGGTTTTCTCCCTCTTTATTCAACTCCACAGCTGAGATGGAGCCTAAATGGATCTATAGCTATGGATTTAATGATGCCACACTCTCAAAAAGACATTTTACCTATGTGCCTAAATATTTAAGATTGTAATGCTTATTAGCACTCTAAACCCATCCAAATCATCACATCAGAAACATTCCAACTTTATCCTCTATTGTATATGGAGGTGATTTATCCTCTATAGTCCAACAACAAGCAAATGGCATTACTATCCCTCCAAAGGGACAGCAGAATGAAAAATGAATGACCAGTTGGTTATTTTAAGACCTTGTATACAACTTGCCCTTTTAATAATTCATGTTGTTGAAGGATAATGCAGGGCACACACAACGGATAGGTGGTAGGTGACTGAGGGCAGAAATGGACTCATGAAATGTTTTATTTATAGGATTTTAATACCCACTGTCTCTTCTGATGCTTCTAATGGAAGCATAGCTCGAAGAGGATGGAAGCCATCCAAAAATGTTAATGTATCTGACAATTTAAAAATATTGGCAACAGATTCAAAATGTTTCAAAACCCCATGCAGTCCAAACAAAACTACCAGTTTGCAACCCATGGTCTAGAACCAAGTTGAAGGAGAAGACATTCTGAAAGAAACTGAGTCAGCCTCATGGTTGACGGAGTACGTTGGGGCAGGGCTGATGGGCCCCATGCTTTGCAGGACCTTCCGAAACGCAGAGGTGCAGCAGGTACCCCAGCAGACACCTGCCCCCGGAGAGTTAAGCACTTCCTCTATGGTATTTCAATAACTGATACAATGGAAATTTTTGTTTATTGGCTGTTTACAAGGTACTGTACTAAGCATTTGAAATGCATCTAATTCTTACAGCAAACTTATGAAGAAATGGAGAGTAAGAGATGTGAGGTAACTAAAGTCATATAGCTATTAAGATGGAGAGACCAAGATTCAAACTCTGATTCAGCAAGACTCCAAAGTCCATGCCATTAACCACCTCGAGAGTCTGTCTCCCAGTTAGAATAACCATCTGCGCAGTGACTATGTTTGCCAGGAACGCTGTTAAGCACTTCATACCTGTGAAAGCGTTCGTGGACATGATTGCCTTTCATTAACCATGTTGTGAGAGGCCCTTTGCATTGCACTTGGTACTTCCCTGGTTATAGTCAGGTCTTTATTCTTTGATCAGAATGGTACCATGGTGACACAAGGATTTGATCTTAGCGTATGTTTTTATATTGATTTTATATATACTACTGGTTCTATTTTTCTGAAGAACCCTGACTGATACAGTTACCAAGTTTTAGAGCAACAATGTGATATAAGGCAAAGATGCAGTTTTTTTTTTTTTTAGTAGGGCAACTCTTCACATCTTGGCTTTACCACTTTCTGGTTGATAGTGACTACTATCTAAAACTAGTGAAAACTGAGCCTCAGTTTTCTCACCTGTAATAATGAAGATGATAGTATTTGTCCTATCATTTCTTATTTCCAGGATTCTGGAAATAAGCAATAGTATTTGTAAGGCCTAGTACAAAGCTTAGAACATGGTATGAGCTCAATAAATCAAGACTGTAAATGTCTGACTACATTGCCCGGTTCATCAGTGGCATTTGATACATGACGTCTTATGTTATAATTATTTGTTGACCCTCTCCTCCTCTTAGCTGATTGATTCATTCAACAACAATTTTTTATTCAGCACATAATATTTATACGTGTAGCCACAGAGCTAGACTGGGCATAAAACAGTGTATATAAATTAGAGTGTTCTAGATAAACATGGCTTTTTGGCCCTGAAGGAGTTGACATTCCAGTAAGGGAAGACAAACATGTCAACACAGAAAACATGGTAAGTGCTGTAAAGAGACCAAGTTACAGGAACCTAATTGAGCTGTGGAAAGCCTTCCATGTGAAGAATAGCCTGAAGGATGGAAGTGACAAGACAGAGCTGTCAGGCAGACGGGAACGGGGTGGACTTGAGGACCTGAGAAGAGGCCCGTGCAGCTGGGCTGTGGAAGGGGAGCCAAGGGGGCCGAAGCGGGTCAGAGGAGATGGACGGGGCCTTCCAGGCCATGGCGGGCCATTGAATGTCATTCCTAGTGCCATGGAAAGCCACGGGTACGTATTAACAAGGGAGTGGTATAGCAATGTATTTCTACAAGGTCACTTGGCTATTACGTGGAAGAGGTGGGAGTGGGCAGGAATGGAGCAAGGTAACCTGTCGGAAGCCATTTGTCGAGACGTGGATAAGGAGGGATGGCTCCAGCAGAGGTGGAGCTAGGGGACAGTTTTGGGGGTATTGTGAGGATGTGGGGGACTTGAGGAACTGCCTCCTCTTCATTTCAGGCCACAGTGGGTAGCAAGGTGCTTACATTGTAGCTGTTGAATAAGTGTTCATGAAATTAAATAGTAGAAATGAGATATTCTATGGTATACCATATCATAGAAAATTCTAGTATAACATAAAAATTAAGAATGTGGTCTCTGGAATTGGGCAGCTCAGGTTTCTAATACAGAGCTCTCCACTTACTGGTTGTGTAACTGAACTTTAGTTTCTTAATCTGTAAAATGGAGGTATTCATTGATAAACATGAAATGACTAATTGTTCAACTTAACTGAAATTCAGGTGGATCTCCCATTCTGGACATACTGCCCTTGAAAGTACTTGGGAGTACAATTTGCCTCTTCTTCCCTTTTTCTATATGCCATGGAGTCTAGAAGCATGTTTTATCAATCTCCTGGCAATTCCTTCTTCCCTCAAGGAAACAAGCAACATAAACACAATGAGAGCGCACCTCTTCCCCTTTTAAACGAGGATCACGTGACTATCGAAACCTCTCTTCTCCCTGGTCATCAAGATCTACACCTCAGGTCATTTCTGCCCATTCATCACCACCTTCTTCCTCCCACATCCCAGTAGGTAATTACTGCTGCATAATAGATGAACTCAAAATGTAGTGGTTTAAAACAACCAATGCTTATTATCATAGTTTCTGGCAATCAAAACTTGGGAACAGCCTCGCTGGGTAGTTGTGGGTTGTTACAGCTCAGGGTCTCTCTTGAGGATGCGTCACGATTCTGGCTGGGACTCGGTCATCTGAAGGCTTGACCAGGCTGCAGGGTCCACTTCCAAGATGGTGCCCTCTCACGGCTGTTGAGGCTCCCGTTCCTTACCTCGTACCTCTCCGTAGGGCTACTTGAGTCTCCTCACACATAAGAGTTGGCATCCCTCAGTGCGAGGGATTCAAGAAGGAGCAAGAAAGAAGTCACAATGCCTAGGACCCTAGCCTTGGGTGTTGCACACCACCACTTCCACCATGCCCTAGTCATTAGGAGCCAGTCACTAGGTATGGTCCACACACAAAGAAAGGAGTTTTAGGCTCCCCCCCCCTTTTTAAAAAAGATTTATTTATTTTTAAATGTATCCCCCTCCCTCCCCTAGATGGCTCTCTCATCTGTCTGCTCGTTGTTGGCTCATCTTCTCTAGGAGGCATGAGGAACCGAACCTGGGACCTCCCGTATGGGAAGGGAGTGCTCAGCAGTCCAGGCCGCACTCGTTCTCCACGGGCTGCAGTGTCTGCTGGCTCGTGGCGCCTCTCATTCAGGTGTCTGCTTGTTGCTGTGGAGTGCGGTGACATTGCTCGTTTAGGCATCTGCTCGTTGCTGCGGGGTGTGGCGTCTAGCTCTCGTTACGGTGGGTGTGGGAGTCAGTTTGACTTCCTTAGGAGGCACTGGGACCCAAACCCGGGACCTCCCCTATGGTAGGTGGGTGCCCAACTGGTTGAGCCACATCTGCTTCCCAGGCTCCACATTTTGAAGGAAGGAATGTGAAAGAATTGGTAGACAATTTAAAGCCACCACAACCTATAAGATGCCCTAGATTTAAATCTTAATAAAGTTCTCAGACACCCTCAGATCTGCCCTGGGGCTTGTCATTGGCAAAGGAGCCCACCACTCTTTTCCTTCAAGAAACACACACACAGGTATATTTTCATGATGTAATTTCTCTTTTCCTTTACTTGAGTTTTGTTGGCATAAAACAGACAGTAAATGCTACATGGCCCAGTTCCTTCTTCAAGATACTCAAAAAATTTACTTTCTAAGGACTCTGCTATTGTAACATTAAAGTAAATTAAGGAAACAATAGGGTACCATGATAATGATAATTACAATTTATTGAGGGCTTACTCTGTGCCAGGCATTTTACTAAGTGCTTTATATGTACTCTCCTGTTTGGTTACATCACATCAGTGGTATGAGGTAGATATGGAGTTACCAGAGACAAGAATCTTAAACCAACTTAAAGATAGTGATACAACTTCTCTACACTGATGGCTTGAGGGAGAGTTGAAAAGAATCTCTAGGAAAGAGGAATGGAAAAATGAAACTGGTTCAGAAGATGCTTTCACAAACTCCTTATAAGTAGAAGCTACTTTATCTTTTAAAAAGCTTATTAAATTACAATTAGCAACCAATGAAGTCTACTTTATCCATTTAAGAGAGAGCAGATCTACATGTCCTTCTTCAACTTAATTTCATTAAACATGAACTTACAACAGTCATCACCTTAAAGATTTGATACATATAATATTAATTTATTTACTTGGTATTCATTTGAATGGCTAATTCCAGGAAGCCATTATTAATTAGAAACCAAAATTGATATTGATTTAAAAAAGTAGCTTCATAACAGGGAAACCTGCCAGAGGCCACCTCAAGCTGCATGTTACAGTGGTGGCTAGGAAAGAAAATCTTGGTTTCATGGGGAATCTTCAATTTTCATAAAATAATTGAGACAGTATAATAGTTTCCCCTGTATTGCTAAAGTAAAATATCTGTTAATCAACATCATCATGGAAAAAAGTGTAGAAATAAAAAAGCAAAGCACTAAAAAGTTTTCACTTGCTATGTTATAAACTGCATTGGAAATGTTTAGAAAGTATATGAAAATCAGGAGAGACGCTTCAGCATTATTAAACTCTCCTGTTCATTCAAACCAGACCCAAATACCTTGCATGGTGCCTCTCCATTTGAGTTATTAGCTAGGTTGGTCACCACCCCTAAAACAATAAAGCTGTCTACCACATCTCTGGTTATGCTCCTAAAGTAGATGGAGAGTGTGTTACAGTTTCAGACTCTTGCAGCAGCCGGCAATGGCTTGATATGGCCAGATGCACAGTGGACATTGCTGTAACAGTTTGATACAGTTATGAATTCCAAAAATAGATATTAGATTATGTTTGTAATCGGATCTGTACTGGGCCTGATTGAGTTATGTTTAGGGCTTTAATTGGGCCATGTCATTAGGGTATTGCAAAATGCACGGCAAAGGACAGAGGTGGGGTTTTTTTGATGTTGGAGTCTTGATGTGGAGTTTGATGCTGAAGCCTTAAGCTGGAGCCAAGAGAAGAACACAGAGAAATAGAGATGGCTCCTCAGGCATGGCAGAAACCCAAGGGAGAGAGACAGAGCCGTTCACCTGATAGTCTACAGCTGGCCTTGTGGAGAAAACAGAAGACCTGAGCCCAGAGAGAAGCAAGACCCTGGAAGGGAGGACCCCAGGAAGCCTGAACCCTCACAGATGTCGGCAGCCATCTTGCTCCAAATAGACTTTGTTGAGGGAAGTAAATCATGCTTTATGACCTGGTATCTGTAAGCTCCTACCCCAAATAAATACCCTTGATAAAAACCAACCAGTTTCTGGCATTTTGCATCAGCACCCCTTGGGCTGACTAATACGATTGCTCACAGACTGTCTCTGTTTCATAGTGCTAAGGGTGCTATGCACCAGGCTGGTGAAACACTGGAGCTTTACCTTCCCAGCCTCTCTTTAGGATCAGTGGTGCTGCAGCACGCTGGCTGTGCAAAGGACATACCAAGTGGAGCAACATGACCAGAGTACTGTGAGTAGAACTTAAACCAGCACAATTTGCATTATGGCCTTCTCCCATGGAGAGATAACATGTATGATATTGCAAACCTGGAGCTTAGCTCTAGTGACTGCAGCTCAAAGAGGAACTTGTGCACTGATTAGAGGAACTAGATGCCTGATTATGATATCTTTTCTACTCTAAATCATATGCAGAGGAATATCGAACTTAAAAGTTGTGGTAAACTTAATTCATTTTCTAAAGTAGCTAATGAATGTGCCTATAAGATAAAGGAATAGCTCTCTTAAGTACTATCTTTATGTTGCTTGCCATATGCTTGTCTTTTTGTCATTGCCTACACTGTCTTTGTGAGTTTATGTCTAGGACAGGGCCCCTCTTCACACTTCTCCTAGTTGTCCTAAGCATAACCACTGCTGTGGGAACTGGGGTTGGCAGTTTATACCCAAACCCAGCAGGTCCACCACAATCTGTCCCTGGAGTTAATCAACAGCATAAAAGAACTCAAGGAAGAATGCTGTTTCCCATCACTTTTGGGAGGATACAGTCTCTGAAGGCACCTGGTCTTTCTCACTCTCATGGTCCAGTGTGTCATGGTTGGCCCCTTTTTGGGTCTGCCTACTATGACCTTCTTATTCTTTTAATAGGACCATGTATCTTCAAAATTCTAATTAAGTTTATTTCTTACAGAGTCAGTTATGGGGGACTTGATCCAATTCCGACCAGGTGCTGGGCCTGTCTTCCCTCAACCACAGTAGAAGAGTCAGAGAGGTTTGCCTCCTGTCAGGCAGCAAGAAGTAACTACAGAAGAATGACCATCACCCCTCAGCACTACCTCAAGAATAAGGGTGTGAAATCTCTGAGGAGGAGTTGAGGCAGGTTAATACAGGGAGATGAGGAGAAGACAGGCCATAACTTGGCTGACAGACAACATGGCTGACAGACAACATGGCTGACAGACAACATGGCTGACAGACAACATGGCCGCAGGGCCCTGCCAAGACCTTGACCTTGACCATGATGACCTCATTGGGACTCTTTTGGGTCCAAGGGGAGACCCTGGATATTCCAAATAGTCCCCACCATTGGGGATTAACCAATAACAGTTAGGGTCCCTCTCATTAGCATTAGCAAGGGGAGGAATAATTAATATCTTAAAAGGTGACCGCACAAGTCAAATCTTGTGCTCTCTGCCTAGAGGAGCCTGCATCAAATCTCAGTGCATGTTTCTGTCCTTCTCTCCCAATTCTCAGCAAGCTCTGGTCTTCCCCTCATTTTCCAATAAATTGTCTTAACTGGCCTAACTAAAAAAAAAGAAAGAAAGAAAACAATGGAGCAGAATAGAGAGCCCAGAAGCAGCTCTGTGCATGGATGGAAATGACATATGACAGAACTGACATTGCAGATGGTGGGAAAAGTATAGTTTGTATAAGGAAAATCCATATATGGTCAATAGGGGAAAAAATGGGATTCCTACAACACAGTATATACAACAATCAATTCTACATAAAACAGAACTAAGTGTGAAAAGGAAAACTTCAAAACTTTTAGAAGTTTATAGGTAAAAATCTGTCTGACTTCCACGTAGGAAAGAATTTTTTAAACAAGGAACAAAAAGTACAAGTTATGAAAGAAAGTTTTGTCAAATTCTAAAAATTCTGAAATTAAGAACTGCTGTTTATCAAAAGATGACAGAAAGAATGTGAAAGACAAATTACAATCTGGGAAAAGAAATGTACGAAAGATATAAATTGGCAAAGGATATTTATCCAGAAAAGATTGCAAATGGGAAGTTCTGGTTAAAACAGAGGATTAGAGAGACAGAGGATTACTTATTTTCCAGAAAAATAGCTAGATTATAGGCAGATACTATTTGGGGGGCTGTTCTGGGCCCAGGGGAAACTAGACACTACTCAGAAGAGAGAAGGTCAAAGGAAAGGAGTCTCATCTGGCCAGAAAAATCCTGGGAGTAGAGCTGCAGCAGCAGCTGCTGATGCCCATCACCCCACCCTTGAAGAAAACAGCAGTGGGTCCTCCAGCCCCTGGCAGCTACAGACTGAGAGGGTTGCTGGGGACCTTTTTCCCAAGAGAGGGGAGAGGGAGGGACACAGCCCACAGAAAATTTGAGATTTTAGCCAGCAAACTTGGCCTACTGCATTGAAGGGGTCCTATACTTCCAGGCAGGGTGGGGCTGCAACATAGTTTGCACTGAAAGTTGTCAGGGAGCTAAACATGACCTGCCTTCTCAAACACCCTCCCTTCTGCCCTGGATTGATTGCTGAGGAGGCAGGAGAGGGAGGCTGCAGCCAGTCAAGGGAGAACAGCTCTGAGAAAGTTTGTTTGGCAGGCTTGGCCTGCTCTAAGAACATTAATTCTGCAATGCCCACCTGGGTGGAGTTACGGTGAATCCAGTCCCCCTAGTATCTGGGGTCTGAGCTGAGAGTATCATCCACTGGCAGACTAGAAAAGTGCATAAAAAGAGAGGAAAATTTTTTTTTAAAAGAGGCAAGCAGAATCCTTTACTTCTCCCTTTCCAAGGCCTTCATAAAACTGGCCTGCTCCCCATTATTGGGTCCTTAGCCCTGGTTTTAACAGTTAAACAAGGACAGTCCTAAATATCTAGACAAGTTTAATCAAGAGTCAAAGAACAGTGGTAGCACACAGCTACTTAACAGTAAATCTCTAGGCAAGAGAGAGAAACTGCACATCAGAGTAAACTCAGCATCATAGTTAGATGCCTAGACATCAGCAAAAATTTGCAAGCCATACAAAGGAAAAGAAAGACATGACTCAGGCAAAGCACCAGATGTAACATAGGACTTGAAACAACTAATCAGTGAGGTTCATACAAATTCCCTAAATCGAATCATGGAGTTGAAGGACAACATGGAAGAAAGAATCAGTGACATAGAGGACAGAACAGCTGAAACTGCAAAGAGAAGAACGGAGAGGAAAAAGAATGGAAAAACCTGAGCAGGGGCTTAGGGAGTTAAATGATAGTATGAAGTGCACCAACATACATGTTATGGGAGTTCCAGAAGGAGAAGAGAAAAGGGGCAGAAAGAGTATTTGAGGAAATAGTGGTCAAAAATTTCCCAAATCTTGTGGAAGACGTGAATATACATGTCCAAGAAGCACAACATAATCCAATTAGAATAAATTTAAATAGACCTACCCCAAGACACATAATATTCAGAATGCCAAATGCCAAAAATAAAGAGAAAATTCTGAAAGCAACAAGGGAGTAGTAAAACTTCACATACAAGGGATGTCCAGTAAGACTTTGTGCAGATTTCTCTTCAGAAACCATGGAGGTGAGAAGGCAGTGGTATAATATCATTAAGATACTGAAAAAGTAAAGCTGCCAGCCAAGAATTCTTTATCCAGCAAAAATGTCCTTCAAATATGAGGGTGGGTTAAAAATATTCACAGATAAACAGAAACTAAGAGAATTCTTAAACAAGAACCCAGCTCTGCAGGAAACACTAAAGGGAGTTTTACAACCAGAAAAGATGAGAGAGAGAGTGTGTCTTGGAGGAGCATGTATAAGTGAAGACTATCAGAAAGGATAACTAAAAGGGTAAAAAGACAGACAAAAATAAGATATGACATATGAAAGCCAAAGGATAAAATGGTTGAAGCAAGTAATGCCTTTACAGTAATAACATTAAATGTGCATGGATTAAACTCCCCAATCAAAAGACACAGGCTGAAAGAATAGATAAGAGAACATGAGCCATCTATATGCTATCTACAGGAGACTCTCCTTAGACCCAAGGATGCAAATAGACTGAAAGTGAAAGATTAGAAAAATAGAGTTCATGCAAACAGTATCCAAAAGAGAACGGGGGTAGCTATACTGGTGTCAAACAAAACAGATTTTAAATGCAAACAAGTGTTAAAGATGCAGGCTATTATATATTAATAAGAGGCACAATCCACCAGGAAGGAGTAACAGTCATAAATATCTATGCACCTAACCAGGGTGCCCCAAAATACATGAGGCAAACTCTGGCAAAACTGAAAGTAGAAATAGACATCTCTACAGTAGTAGTTGGAGGCTGCAACATGCCGGTCACACCAATAGATAGAACAACTAGACAGAAGATCAACAAGGAGACAGAAAACTTGAACAATGTGATAAAAGAGCTGGACCTGACAAACATGCACAGAACATTGCACCCCAAATCAGCAGGTTATACATTCTTCTCAAGTGTTCATGGATCTTCCTCCAGGATAGACCACATGTTGGGTTACCAAAACACTCAATAAATTTAAGAGGAAGCCAGAGCCGGCTCTGCCATTCCAGGAGGGAGGGAAAGGGGTTCTAGCAGCTTTGGCATGCCAGGAATCTGAAAAGTGATGCCAAAATGAGGGGGAGCCAATGGTGAGAAGTGAGGGTGGGGCCAATGGTAAAAGTGGCATCAAATTTGAAAAGCATGCCAAGGGGTGAAAGCAGTGCTGACCTGCCCAGCTCGCCAGGGTATAGAGAGCACAGGGGGCGAGTGAGAGCAGGAACCTTAGATCTAATAATTGCAACTCAAAAAGAAACATACATTCATTAGTGCACTGATTAGTATTAAGTACTGTACCTGTATCTCTCCTATTCTAGATATATGCTTGATGATTATGGTGATATCTTTTCTAGATCATATGCAGAGGGATATTGAACATGTTAAAAGGTCCTGGTACACTTCACTTCCTAAGTAGCTAATGAACATGCTTGATCCAAGTCTCCCTCCCAGCCCTTATTCTAAAACCTGTCCCACTCATATCCTGGGGAGGACTGGCAAACCCACATGCCATCCTGCCAGGGCTAAACGTTTTCCCACCAGGAAGGAAACAGTAACCTGGGATTCGCTTCAGCTTAACCCCTTCAAGACAGTCTCTGGGTAACCTTTCCTCACCCAGGACCTGGAAACCAGTTTCTGATGAAAACCTGCAAAATAAAGCCCATCAACTCCGAGAAGATACAGCCTTTAGGCACCTGGCCTTTTCTATTTTGTGGTCCAATATCCTTTCAGTGAAACCCCATATCCTTAAAATTCTAATTAAGTTTATTTCTTCCATCTCGTTAGCTGTACAGGGATTTCAGCCAGTTTCACCCAGGGTGCCATAGTCATCTTCCTCCAACCATGATAGAATAGCAAGAGGGTTTTACACCTTGTCAGGTAAGACCTACTGCCCCTACCCAGCAGGAAGCAGTTACAAAAGCATGACGTCGTCCTTCAGCTCCCCTTTAAGAATGAAGGTGTGAGCTCTCAGGGGGAGATAGAGGCTTTAGAGGGGCTCAACGGGCACTGGGGCAAACTCCTGCTCTGGCCCTCTCTTCCCTCAAGAGGCCTTTCCACCTGTTCATTGCATTAGATAAAAGGACAGCCTTGGGGGTTCTGATCCAAGTCTGGGGAGGCCAAAGGAGTCCTGTAGCCTTCCTTTCCATGATTTTGGATCCTGTCTCCAGGGGATGGCCTGGATGCATTCAAGCTGTGGCAGGAACTGCTCTCCTGGTAGGAGAGGAGGAAGCTGACTTTCGGGGGAGCCTTAGTTGTAGCACCCCTCATCAGGTCAGAACTATTCTGTCTCAGAAAGCAGGAAGTTGGTTGCCTGATTCCCAAATTTGGAAGTATGAGGCTATCCTCATGGAAAAAATGACTTGGTATTGACAACAGACCACAGCCTAAACCCAGCTGCCTTCCTTGGGAAGGGACCTGAGCATGATTGCTTAGACCTGATTGAGTATCAGACATGAGTCTTGTATGGCCTCGAGGATCTTTCCCTGCACTCAGGGGAAAAATTATTCACAGACAGGTCCTCCAGGGTCCTAGAAGGGAGGAGGCACAATGGCTATACAATTGTGGGTGGACTAACCTGCGAGGTGAAAGAAGCTGGCCGATTGCCCAATGACTGATCAGTGCAACCTTATGAATTGTATGCATTAAACCAAGCCCTCAAATTATTAGAGGAAAAGGATGGTACAGTCTACAACAACTCTAAGTATGCCTTTGGGGTAGTCCACACCTTTGGAAAAATTTGGGAAAAGAGGGGATTGATTAACAGCAATGAAAAGGGCTAGGCCACAGGGAATTAATAAAACAAGCATCGGCTAATCCATGTTTACCCAGGGAAATACCAGTGGGGCATGTAAATGGACACCAGAAAGGTCATATGTTTGAGGCAAAGGGCAACAGGTTAGCAGATGAAGAGGCTAGGGAAGCCTCCCTTAGGTCCACTTTGAAGTTGGTGATTATTCTGATACCCCCCATTTCCAAAGAGTTCAGGGTCCCCACATTCTCTGAGTAAGAGGTGAAAGAGCTGGAGCAGTCAGGAGCGACCCTGGATGATCAAGGGAGGTGGCTTCTCCTGGATGGCAGGCAAATGTTGAATAAACAAGTGATGAGAGAGGTATTAGCAGTCTTACACCAAGGGAGTCATTGTGGGGTACAGGCCAGGTGTGATCTGGTTCTTAAGTATTTTGGATGCATGGGCCTTTATACTGTAGCTAAGCAAATAAGAGAATGATGTGTAATTTGCCAAAAGGTTAATAGGAAACTCTTAAGGAGGTAAGAACTAGGGGGATGGGAGCCTGGCCTCAGGCCATTCTAGAGCATGCAGGTTGATTATACTGATTACACTGAAAT
This sequence comes from Dasypus novemcinctus, assembly GCF_030445035.2. Lineage (NCBI taxonomy): Eukaryota > Metazoa > Chordata > Mammalia > Cingulata > Dasypodidae > Dasypus > Dasypus novemcinctus. The sequence goes on along the minus strand of NC_080703.1, from coordinate 42,315,510 downwards.
GCCCCCGATGGGTCGATGGGTCGGCTAAAGTATGTTCTGGTAATTGTAGATCATCTGACAGGATGGGCGGAGGTGTATCCTCTGCCTCAGCTACAGCATCAGGAACTTCTAAAATTATCCTCGAACAAATCATTCCTCCTTATGGGTTAGTGGAAAATATTCTCTCAGACAATGGCAGCCACGTTACCTCCCGTGTACTCCAGAATATTATGCGAAGCCTGGGTGTCACATGGAACTTCCACACACCTTGACACCCCCCGTCTTCAGGGAGAGGGGAGAGAATGAATCAACCTTTAAAAGAGCATTTTCTAAGCCGATCTTAGAAACAAAGTTACCCTGGATTAAGTGCTTCCCCATACTCCATTGAGAATTAGAACTGCCCCTAGGAAAGAGCCAGGAATCTCCCCTTATGAAGTGCTTTTTGGCTTGCCTTTTCTAGGAGGACTGGAGATCTTCCTTCCTTAGAGTCGAAGGATCTCTTCCTTAAGAATTATACACTGGCTTTGTCCTCTATTTTGTCATCCCTCAGGCATCGTGCTTTGCTGGCCCAGACCCTGCCTCTCAAATTCACTGTCCATCAACACCAACCCAACAGTTGGGTGCTAATCAAGTCGTGGAAGGAGTCCAAACTTCAGCCAACCTGGGAAGGATGCTACCAAGTTTTGTTGACAACTGAGACTGCAGTCCAGACAGCAGAAAAGGCTGGACTCACTACACTTGAATAGACGGACCAGTACCTGAATTGGACAATAAGTACTCAAAAACACCATCCGAGTCTTGGAAAATAATTTCAGCCCCAGATCCCTTAAAGATCACACTGAAAAGACAATAACTGGGGGGCGAGGCAGGATTGAGCTGTTTATCGTCCTAGTCAACAACATCCCTAGTCCTCTCAGAATACCAAAGGAGGAACTCAGACCTTAAGTTGCAGGTGAAAATAATCTTACTAGCCATGATGTTTTGAATCCAAGAAGCAACTAGCCCCATCAAAGTAGTTATAAACGTGACTGAAGACCTGGAGTCCCAGACGGTGCAGTTTGATGCCTGCCAAGTAATAGACTGTGGAACTTAGAGCACCAGCGATGGCTGAGAGGGGAAAATAAATACCTACGCCCAGAGTCAGTGGGGAATGGTCACAGTCAAGCCCCCCCTTGCCCCTCCTGGCACGATGTATGGTGGACTACCCAGTATAAGGGATGGACCATGAATATGGGATAGGTCTCCCCAAATTTGAGTCCATTAAAGGGTAAAAATAAACTTTTATAAAGGTAATGCCCCGCCAGACTGCAAAAGTCTTCAGTGCAATCCAGTAGTAATAACTAGTAAGAAGGCAGACAAATTAGAAACTGGGAGCAGCACCAGGGACCAAGTAGTCAATAGAGTCTATGGGGTGGGGGTGGACGTCACAGGTAAAGACCCTCTGGGGAGGATCCGTATTTGAGTCCTTCCTCCCCCTGTGGATATGATGTCAACAATGTCCCCTCTAGCTCACCCTTCAGAGATGCCAAGGGAAAACCCACCAAATGCCAGTTCCCCGATGCAGAATGACCCCAAAGCAGTCAGGATACTTAAGGCAGAGGATTTAAAGCAGACCACAGAAACAGAGACAGGATATGGGGATGAAATGCCTGGGTAGAATGGATCAAATATACAGTCTAGAGTCTGAACAAAAGCAACTGTTATGCTTGTGCAACAGGTCGGCCCACTGCTTGTATTGTACCTTTTCTACTAGGTATGGAAAAGCATGAAAGGGAGTTTAGGTTCATGGTGCTCCTCTTCCAGAATGCTACTCCTGGTGAGAACTGCAGTACTTTGTCCTCTCTCTTCCTTCCTGTCAAAAAGGGAAACGCCAAAGCCATACCAGCTTCCAGCCTTGGTCCAGGAAGTCCCTCTGCCTGTCTCTCTAGATGGGGAAAGGGCTCCAGGACCTTGGGACCATGGCTTTGTGTACACGAGTATGGAACATGAGTGAGGACAGTACTGGCAAGTTCTCCAGTTTGGCCATACCCTGAGCAGACCTTTGGTGGTACTGCGGAAAGGGCGTCCTCCGACAGGTGTTACCTGAGAAGAGGGGAGGAACCTGTGCTCTGGTTCAATTGGCCATCCCATTTACCCTGGCATTTGAAAAAGAAGAAGAAACACAAAACCAGGAAAAGAGAATGAAAAGAAGTTCACTTGGTTCCTTTGATGACTGAATTTATCTAGATAGTATAGGAGTTCCCCAGGGAGTCCCTAACAAATTCAAAGCTAGAAATCAGATAGCTGTAGGAGTTGAGTCATTCTGTTCTAGTGGGTCACCGTTAACAAAATGTGGCTTGGATAAACTATATATGTTATAATCAACAAATATTTATCACACTAGGGATGTGGTTAAGGGAATAGTAGAAAAGTTGGATGCTACTAGCCGAATGGCCTGGGAATATAGGATAGCCCTAGACACGATGCTAGCAGAAAAAGGTGTCTGTGTTATGACTGGAGGCAGTTGCTGTACCTTCATCCCCAATAACACAGCCCCAGACGGGACTATCACCAAGGCCTTGCAAGACATAACAGCCTTATCTGAAGAGTTGGTAGAAAATTCTGGCAATGACAACCCACTCACAGGGTGGTTGGAGCTGGTTTGGAAAATGGAAGGAGTGGCCCTGTCTGTCCTGACTTCTCTTACCATCGTGGCTGGGGCACCCACAGCAGTTGGATGTTGCACATCCCATGTGCCCGAGGGTCAGCTCAGAAACTCATTGAAACAGCCCTAACCAAAGAGATGCCCACACAGCACAAGCTAAACAACCTGCACCCCGGAAAGAGGAAGATCTCTATGAAGACTGTGAGGAGGCTTTCAGTAGATCTGAGAAACTAAATTGTGGAAACTAAAAGGGTCTAAAAGAAAGAGGGGGGAATTGTAGGCAAGGGTTAAGTTTAATTTTTCACAAAGAGGAAGCCAGAGCTGGCTCTGCAGTCCAGGAGGGAGGGAAAGGGGTTCTAGTGGCTTCAGCAGGCCAGGAATTTGAAAAGTGGGGCCAAAACGAGAGGGAGCCAATGGTGAGAAATGAGGGTGGGGCCAAAGGGAGAAGGGCCAATGGTGAGAAGTGAGGGTAGGGCCAAAGCAAGAAGGGCCAATGGTGCGAGGTGAGGGCGGGGCCAAAATGAGAGGGGCCAATGGTGAGAAGTGAGGGTGGGGCCAAAGCAAGAAGGGCCAATGGTGAGAAGTGAGGGTGGGGCCAAAGCAAGAAGGGTCAATGGTGAGAAGTGAGGGCGGGGCCAAAACGAGAGGGGCCAATGGTGAGAAGTGAGGGCGGGGCCAAAACGAGAGGGGCCAATGGTGAGAAGTGAGGGTGGGGCCAAAGCGAGAAGAGCCAATGGTGAGATGTGAGGGTGGGGCCAAAACGAGAGGGGCCAATGGTGAGAAGTGAGGGCGGGGCCAAAACGAGAGGGGCCAATGGTGAGAAGTGAGGGTGGGGCCAAAGCAAGAAGGGCCAATGGTGAGATGTGAGGGTGGGGCCAAAATGAGAAGGGCCAATGGTGAGAAGTGAGGGTGGGGCCAAAGCAAGAAGGGCCAATGGTGAGAAGTGAGGGTGGGGCCAAAGCGAGAAGGGCCAATGGTGAGAAGTGAGGGTGGGGCCAAAGCAAGAAGGGCCAATGGTGAGATGTGAGGGCGGGGCCAATAGTGAAAGCGGTGCCAAATTTGGAAAGCATCCAGGAGTGAAAGCAGCAAGCTGTCTGCCCAGCCAGCCAGCGTGTAGAGAGTGCAGGGGGAGACTGAGAGCAGGAACCAGGGAACTTAGAGGATTCCGGTAGGCTGTAGCCCCTCAAGTATCCAATCCAAGGGGAGCAGGGGAGGGACCTGTGCGTTAGTGTTAGGGTATAAATGTCACTGTTTCTTGCTGTTTGGTGCCAGCCGTGTTATCCAGGTCTGCCCCTTGTTCTTGCAAGATTGTTAATAAAATCCTTTGCTCCTCCACAGTTGGGTGAGCGTTTGTTTTCTTACAGGTGCAGCTTTCTTTCTAACATGGCTCACGACTTTTATGTTGACAAAATTTTTCCTCATGAGTTTAAGTAGTTATAAAGGATGAAATTCTCTATTACTGACATTTAAAAGCAAGACATATAATTTTTAAAATGCTTCCAATGAATGGTGTTTATGTGTGATGAATCTGGACTCAGATGGGATCTCCCTTCATAAGACTTTCATACTAATCTGCTGGAGGTGCAGTTAACATTGGGGTTTAAGATATAGTTAGGGGATTTGAATCTCTGGACTGATAATGTGATAGCCAGGTCCTGAGCCTCAACAGACTCCAGCACCTACAATCTGATTTACTGGACTTACCACACTCAGCTAAGATGGAGTTGAAGAAGGACAATCACCACACCATGGAGCCTAGAGTGATTACAACTGAAAATGGGAGGATGGCAGCCAGCATCCATGTGGAATCTGAGCCTCCTCTTGACATAGAGGTGCAATGGACACAACCAATCCAATGTCCACATAGAAGAGGTGGCATTGGATTGGGAAAAGTGGACATGGTGGACGATGGGTATGGGGAAAGGCAGGAAGAGATGAGAGGTGGAGGCGTCTTTGGGACATGGAGCTGCCCTGGATGGTGCTTCAGAGGCAATCACCAGACATTGTAAATCCTCACAGGGCCCACTGGATGGAATGGAGGAGAGTATGGGCCATGATGTGAACCATTGTCTATGAGGTGCAGAGGTGCCCAAAGATGTACTTACCAAATCCAATGGATGTGTCATGATGATGGGAACGAGTGTTGTTGGGGGGGGAGAGGGGGGGTGGGGGGGGGTGGGGTTGAATGGGACCTCACATATATATTTTTAATGTAATATTATTACAAAGTCAATAAATAAATAAAAAATAAATAAATTCTAGTAAAAACGGAAAAAAAAAAAAAAGCTTCCAATGGAGTTTATACACCATGGTGATTTGCTATCAATCATCCCTTTAGCAATACTCTTGTTAAGTCTTGCTTCATTCTTTCTTCTCCTTAAATTCATATTTCCTTTCCCTTACCTTACAGAACTTTACCCTTTTGAAACATATTTGTGTCATATTTCTCTGTAACAAAAAAATATATAGGGGAAAAGATGTGGCAGTTACCTGCTTCCCACATGGGAGGCCCCAGGGTCAGCCCCAGTGTCTCCTAAAAGCAACAATGAGCAAACAAATGAGAAAACAAAGTCAAGGCAGCTGATGTGGCTCTGTGGTTGAGCGCCGGCTTCCCACGTATGAGGTCAGGGATTCAATCCCAGGCCCCAGTACCTAAAAAAAAAAAAAAAAAAAAAAAAAAAAGGCATATAAACTCAGAATCCATAAAGTCTATGTATTCACACATTTTCTCTGGATTTAGTCATTCCAAGGATTACTAGTGCACAGTTGACCAAAACAACGTAAATATGTTCTGATAATTATTAAAGTAATTTTTACTGGAAGTGGGTCTCTTAATGAGATAGGTTTTCCCTCTTTCCTTTGCTCTTTTTTTTTTTTTTTACCATTAGTTAATATAGCCACTGTTGACTATTGCTTATTGCTAGGATGAAATAGGATTCAGCATCTATTTTTTTCTTTCTTGTAGATGTAAATGCTGAGAAATTTTGTTCATTAAGCAATGGGATTAGAAGTTTTGCTGTAGAAATGTCATTTAATTCTTTTTGAGTTAAGTGCTAAAAATCACTGGATTTTTCTCAAGTGTTATTTTTAAACAGTTGTCAGTGGATGATGCATGCCTTTTCCAATTTGTTGAGAGCATGAATTAATACCATATGACTTGTGAAAAATATTTGTAACCAGTTATTCGAGTTATTCACTTTCGCAACAACGCCAATATTTCAAATTGTCACTTTGTTTGGGAACCTGGGCATTTTTTACACCGTGAGTCAATGTACCATTGTAAGATTTGGGATGGAAGAAAGGAAGGTCTTTCTTCTGTAAAGCCGGAAGAAGTCCACTGTGAGAGAAATTTGCATTCCTGCTAAAACTAGTGATAAGCTTCTGGAAACCACCTCTGGTTAGTTGTTAGTCTTAGGAGCCAGTGACCTTTAACCAATCTAATAATCCTTAACCAGTCACTAAAAAAATCCAATCAAACAATCAATTTGTTTCCTACAAATTTGTCAAGAGGGTATTTTGAATTGACTGCTTAAGAGGCCTCTTCCATTGAACCAAGTTCAAAATAAAAATGCTCATAATAAAAAATATTTAAAAAGTCCACTGCGAAAGGGGAATTTATAACTTTTATCTCACTCTGTCAGGTTGTCGGACAGAGTGCAAATCCGGCTTCGGGTATCTGGAAATTGATTTGTTTCAAAGTATTCAAGAATCTACTTGGCAAGTTCCCCCAGATTTAGGCTCCTCGGGATTTGATCTGTGGACCAGCACCTCGGGGTCATCTGGGCACTGGTTAGACACGCCCCCCGCTGAGGGCCAGAACCTGCATTTTAACAGGGCCCCGGGCATACTCCGGGCACCCTGAGGAGCCCTGGGCGACCACTGCCACTCCCCTCGCATGAACGTGGCCAGTCTTCCCAGCAGCCGCTGAGAATCCGTTGCTCACACTTGCAGCTTCAGTTCTCCTAGAAAGCACCTGCCTCCGTTTCCAGCAGCCCGTGAGCCAGGGAGCTGACTTTCTGATGCTGCAAACTATCTGAAGACCGCTGGTAAAACACCCTGGTGGTGTCCAAGGGTCCCCAGAAAGTGCGAGCCCACTGCGCTGACCTCCCTCTCACTCAGGGTCAGATTTGGCTCCCAGATCCTTTTCCTCCTGAGTGGCACAGAGCCTGCAATTTTGAATCACTGGGTACAAAAATAGGCAAGATCTGCCTGTGCCACCAAGAGTTTTCCTCCGTCATCCCTTGGCCATCGTGACCTTGCCGTTAGGAGAGCTAGAAACAGAACGGCTTTTTTTTTAATTAAATTTTTTTTTAAAGGAACATAAAAGCCCATTCAAAGAGAGGGCCAAAGGCTGCTGGCTCCAGCAAGAGGACAGTGGCCGTGGTTGTGTTTCTGAAATGCCTCTGCTTTCCCTGCGCCTCTGCTCGGTGGACAGCTGTGCCATCCAAGCGTGGCCTCGCCGCCGCCCGCCCTCTTGGCTCCGTGTTCACTCTCCCTGTGCGTGGGATTCCAGATCTGCAAACAAGGTGGCCTGGAGCCAGACCTTCATGCCAGCGGCGTTTGGAAGCCGAAGAACTGTCAGCGGGAGCAAGCATTTCCCCTGACGTCGTGCTCCGTCCCCCACACCCCACCTCACCGTTGGCAGAGCAAGGGGGCGCGACATTCCAGTCCTGCTCCACCAGGCGGTAGCCGGGCAATGTGGACAAGCTGCCTCAACTCTCTGGACTTCTGTGTCTCTGCCTCTCAAATGGCCGTCAACTCAAACGTCTATCGGAGAACTGCAGGAGACTCAGGGCGTGAGTAGGCAAGAGGGAGCGCTGTGAAAGTGATTTTAGTCCTCCCGTTCCAAGTAGTTGGATAGAGCTTCTTAAAATCATTGCTCCATAAACTCATAACCTCAGGCTTGGGCAAAGCTGTAAAAATCATCTAACCGGCTGCTAGAGAAACCGGAGGGCAGAATAATCTGTATGGATGAGCCAAGATTTGGATTTTACCATCGTGCTTCACTGTGAGTGATAATCTAAGACGATGCCGGGCAAGAAAGGCTACATTTCTCTACAGCTGATCAGCCTTCTTGAGAACCAAGAAGGCGGGACGTGAAGAGATAGGAAGAGAGAGTACAGGAGAGCAGAAGTGCGTAGCGTGGCCTTCACGTGCACTTTAGGTGCTGCTTTCGACAGTGTTTTGAAGGGCAAAAATTTGTCTTCAGTATCAGTGGTTTTCAAAGTGTGATCCTGAACTAACTTTAACATAACCTGGGAATGTGTGAGAAATGCAGGTTCTCTGGCCCCACCCCAGACATATTGAATCCAAACCCTGGGGGTGGGGCCCAAGCATCTGCATTTTCACACGCCCTGTAGGTGGTTCTGATGTGGAGTCTTTAACTACTGGCATTTAGCGTTTAAAATTCCTCACTTCCTGGACACATAGAGTGAAAATCCCCAGGTGCTATCACCTGGCTGATTCTTGCAGAAATATGCACAGATGCACTAACCAGGTGTTGCTTCCTTAACCACCTTGGGTGGAATTTATTTCATCAGGAAAGGGTAATATAGAGCCACGATTTTGAAAATTAAGCCAACGGGTCTGCTCCTGCTTCTGTTCTCTAGAAATATCTTTTCTCTTGAGTATATTTATAATGTTATTACTAAAGTTCATGTATCAACTTGGCCAGGTGATGGTGTCCAGTTGTTTGGTCAAGCAAGCCCTAGACTGATTGTTTCTGTGAGGATTTAAATAACCAGTAAGTTATTGTTATGGCTGATTACGTCTACAGTCAATGAGGAGATCGTCTTCAACAATGAGAGAAGTCCCATCCAATCATTTGAAGGCCTTAAAAGGAGCAGTGATAGTCAAGAGAGTATTTCCATCTCTCCGTCAGCCAGCCAGCTTCCCCTGAGAATTTCATAGAGAACCTTCATCAGAGTTCCCAGCTTGGGACCTGTCCTACAAAATTTGGATCGGCTCATCCCTAGGGTTGCATGAATCAAAAATATCATAATATTTAAATTAAATATATCCTGTCAGTTCTGTTTCCCTAGAACCCTGACTAGCACAGATTTTGATATCAGGATCATAAGGATGAGATTTCTGGGTTGGTTCTCGGGTTTTTGGAATTGGCTGGCTAACTATTTAAATTCAAAGGCACCATTGCCTCTGTTTCCAACAATCAAGGTTACACTGATAGTCCATGGCATAAGGTGGCAATAGAGATAAGCAAAATGTCACCACTGGATAGGTACTTGAATGTTTATAAGAGGCTAAGCTCCTGCCTTGTAAGAGTGTTTCTGTCACCTTAACAGTTTTTAGGAGTGAAAAAGCATAATGATGTTGGTTGATTGTTCCTAAATATGCTGGAAACAATTGTAAAACAAAGGGATGAGCTCAAAGCTCCAAATCCCCAACCTAAGAACCACACGAAGGACATAAAACTTTCTTTGTGTGCCTTGAAAGAAAATCTTATTTTGTGTAGCCGCAGACTTGACATTTCTGAAAACTAGATCCAGAGTCTCATTGTGTGAGGGGCTGAATTACAAAATAAATTGAATTCCCAACCTTGCAGAATGTCTGTTGTTAAAGTGAAGGTTTTGGAAAAATACGGTATCCTGAAAATGGAATGAGGACAGATGGGCTGGTAACAACAGTGAGGACATTGTACTCCAAAAGAATCATGTGACTTTTCCAATTTATATGGACAGAAATCAGGGGACTATGTGTGGGAATGTGTATTAAGTGTTTGGGATAACGTTGGAAGGAATAGAAAGTTAGATCAGGCTGAATTTATTAATATGGGACCACTAAGCAGAGATTCTGGATCAGTGTTGAAGCTCAAGGGATTAGAAAGGGCTCTGACAGTTTGTTCAGATGGTTGGTTGAAGCATAGACCAAAAGATGGCCTACACTGCCAGAGACCGAAAAACCAGAACTGCCCTGGTCTATTGTAGACGAGAGGATCCAAAGGCTGAGAGAGACTGGGTTTATCATGTAAGAGCTCCTCACCCACTCCAGCAATGTCCAGAGGACACATCTTTCACCAGGACTGTTGGGAGTAAATTTGTGAGGCTAACTCCACCGTCTCTGAAGAGCTCTGGGGTTGCTCTTCTCTGTGGGCTGGATATTACTGCAGGAACTGCTGAAACTGAACTTGGACGCTTAAACACAATGGGGACGATCAGATCCCAGGTTGGCAGAAGCCAAGGGGCAACACATAATCCCTAAAGACAGGGAAGCGGACGTGGCCCAGTGGTTAGGGCGTCCGTCTACCACATGGGAGGTTCGCGTTTCAAACCCCCGGCCTCCTTGACCCGTGTGGAGCTGGCCCACGTGCAGTGCTGATGCACACAAGGATTAGCCTGCCACGCTGGGGTGTGTCCTTGCGTAGGGGAGCCCCACGCACAAGGAGTGCGCCCCGTGAGGAGAGACGCCCAGCGCGAAAGAAAGTGCAGCCTGCCCAAGAACGGCGCCGCCCACACGGAGAGAGAAACACAGATTCCCGGTGCTGCTGATAAGAATACAACAAGTGGACAAAAGAAAAACACACAGCGAATGGACACAGAGAACAAACAACTGGGGTGGAGGGGGAAGAAAAAAATCTAATTAAAAAATAATCCCTAAAGACGAGGTGAGCCTGGCTACCATAGTGGACAGCAGACTCAAAGCAGTAATCAAAACAGTCGGGCTCACACAGACCTACGGCTAGGAGATCTTGGGGTTCCAGCCAGCTTCCCCTGGGGAATTTGTCCAAAACCTTCTTTGCAGCCTGCCCTAAGGAATATGCCAGTCCCCAGCTGCAGGAGTTAATTCCTATAAAAATCTCCTGTCACTTGTTTCCCTGGAGAACCCTGACTAATACATTATAAATTATACAAATCACCAGGTTTTTATTTCCATTTCTTAACCCCGCCACCAGAAGCAGTTAGATGAGGCCTGTGTTGTCTGGAACATGGCAACGCCGCGACGCTGTGGCGATGTCCCACTGGCAGAGACTCTGGGTTGCTTCGGGGGGTGTCGTCACTAGGTCCTACCATCTGTTTATTCTGAATTTCCTGTTTCTTGGTTAAAAGTCAAGGAGAAAGCCAGAAGTTAAAAGCCTGCTCCACCTCCACCTCTTATCGACACTCTCTGTCATCGTGAGTGGCTCGTGTGTCTGCTTTAAATCCCCCAGATTGGGGGTCCTTAAGGACAAAAGTCAATTCTTTTGTTTTCCGTGCCACAGCCCAAAGCCTAACGAGGACAACATGAATACTCCCAAGTATGAATAATTCGTGAAAAAAGAATCTGCTGAACTAGCAGGGACGGGGCTATTTTACTGACCGTAGAGATGGGGAATGTTCTGGAACTGAGCGCAAGCCTCAGTGTACCTGAGGGCCTGGAAGCAGGTGAGCGCGGGAGCAGCCCAGCCCAGACCGACGAGAGCGCAGGCCTTCTCCCATGGGCTCCCTGCTTGGCCAAGGTCGCGCTGCGGCTGGGGGCGCCTCCACCCCGGGACTCCGGCTTTCAGAGGCGCACCCCAGCTCCTTCCACCGCGCCTTGGAGCCCACGGCAGGGACGCCGCGGCGCTCAGGCCCGGGCGCCTCTCTCCTGCGCTTCCCGGTCATACAGGGTGCGGGGAGATCACATTTTCTTGCCCTTTTCCAGCTTCGATGGCCTAGCTCCGTGTTCTCCAGTCTGGAAGCATATTAAACCCTTGTGGGGGGGCTTAAAAAGTCCAGATCCCAGAGCCCAGCTCGACGAATTAAGTGGGGCCAGGGAGGGGGGCTGGGGGCCAGGCCTGAGTCTCACTCTCTTTTTTTTTTAAAGATTTATTTATTTTTATTTATTTCTCTCCCCTTTCCTGCCCTTCCCCCCCCACTCCCCCCAGTTGTCTGTTCTCTGTCCATTTGCTGTGTGTTCTTCTGTGTCTGCTTGGATTCTTGTCAGTAGCACCCTGAATCTGTGTTTCTTTTTGTTGCGTCATCTTGTTGTGTCAGCTCTCCGTGTGTGCGGTGCCATTCCTGGGCAGGCTGCACTTTTTTCGCGCTGGGCAGCTTTCCTTACGGGGTGCACTCCTTGCGCATGGGGCTCCCCTACACGGGGGACACCCCTGCGTAGCACGGCACTCCTTGCGCACATCAGCTCTGCGCATGGGCCAGCTCCACACGGGCCAGGAGGCCCAGGGTTTGAACCCTGCCCCTCCCATGTGGTAGGTGGACGCTCTATCTGTTGAGCCACATCTGCTCCCCAGGCCTGTGTCTCGAGAGCCCTCCAGTTTCCCCGACATCCAGCGGAATTTGGGAAGCCGCCGGTCTAGCCCCCCTCTTGCCCGCCAGAGCCGTCTCTTGGCCCCTCCGCGTCCTGTGTGCCAATCGGCCGCCTCAGGTTTCACCCCTGCCATCACAGTGCTGCCACCAGGGCGCTGCCACCCCACGGCACTGAAGACGCTGGACAAAAAGGTAGCCTGGAAGCCGGCCTCGGCCCTTGCCCGCCCCACCTTGGCCAAGCGTCTGCCTCCCCCTGGCCTGAGCAGGGCCACCCCCAGGGCCCCGTCTGCAGCCCGCGCTGCCCCCTCTCGCAGCACCCCTCCTCCTCGGGCAGGAGGGCCCAGGCCTGGCGGGGACGGCCCGGGGCGCTGCCCCCGTGGGGTGCTCTCGGAGGGGAGGGCTCCTCCAGCGGCGCGATCGGCCTGCGGCTGTGCGTGTGGGTGTGCAGCAGGCTTTTGCTGGGGAACAGCAGCAAAGAATAAACCTCTCCAAGCGTCAAGGCTGAAGACAGATTGGGAGGCCCCCGGGGGGTCTGAAGTGCCAAGGGCGCCCCCTGCACCCACTCCCCAGTTGTGCGGGTCCCTTAGCGGGGTTTTGATTTGTTCACGGCAGCCTGGCTTAGCGAACCTAAATCCTTAGGGCGATGCTTTCAGATAAGCCAGTCGACAAGGAAGTGCGGGGACATGGACATGGCTCGACGGATAGAGCCTCCGCCTACCACATCGGAGGTCCAGGGTTCAAAACCCGGGCCTCCTTGACCCGTGTGGAGCTGGCCCATGCGCAGTGCTGATGCGCGCAAGGAGTGCAGAGCCACACGGGGGTGTCCCTCTCATAGGGGAGCCCCATGTGCAAGGAGTGCGCCCCGTAAGGAGAGCTGCCCCACATGAGAAAAGTGCAGCCTGCCCAGGAGTGGCGCCGCACACACGGAGAGCTGACACAACAAGATGACGCAACAAAAAGAAACACAGATTCCCATGCCACTGATAAGGACAGAAGCGGTCACAGAAGAACACACAGCAAATGGACACAGAGAGCAGACAACTGGGGGGTGGGGGAGAAAAAAATTAATAAACAAAAACAAAACACTAGGAATTATGGGGCCTGCGGGAGGGGTTTCCGCCCGGTGGGCACAGGGGAGGGCAGGGGTCAGTCAAAAGGTCAGGCAGCGCAGAGGACTCAGGCAGGGACAGGAAGGGGACTTAAAAAGCTGCTGGGGGGGGGAGCAGGGAACGGCCAGATGGCCGGTCTGGATCCCTAGGGATTATTTGCCTGTTCTCACCCACCTCAGGGAGATTGCAGTCTCCTCTCTCTTTTTCCCATTCTAACCATTTTTAAGTATAGAATTCCGTGGAATCAACTACACTGCAGCATCGGGCTGCCACCACCGCCACCCCTCACCGCAGTTTTCCATCATCCAAAATGCCCGCTCTGCGCCCTCTAAGTGGGCTCTCCCCTTCCTCTCCCTCTGGCCCTTGGTAACCGCTGCTCCACATTTTGTCTCTATGAATTCGCTTCTTCTAGATCTTTCCTAAAGTAGAATCGTGCAGTGTTTGTCCTTTTGCATCTGCTTTATCTCACTTGGCAAAATGTTTTCAAGGCTCCATACTGGTTTTCTCAGGTTTTTTTCCCTCTTTTTAATTTGTTATTGTCCCTCTTGTTTTTCATTTTTATATATATTTTTTCCTTATTGTTTTAATCTTGCCATTCCGACCCTTCCGAGGATTTAGCAATCAGTATTCCAAGAGAGCGGCAGCCTCCTGCCCAATCCATCTCCCTCGGCAAGTCTTTTTGTCGGTTTCTTACTCCTACACGTATTCTCCCTTTCTATCTCTTAGAAACATAAATTTTTTTTTATGGATAAAAAAAGAAATCCAAGCTCTCAGTCTTTTATCAAAATAATATTGAATGTTACTGATGAAATAATCAAATAACAGCCAAACTGCATACAGAAAAAAAAGGGTTTTGATGAAAAATTGCCTGAACAATCTAATCGTGACAAAATCTATCCGTCTAAATCTGATTAGGAAAAACTGGATTTGGTAGAAATAACGATCACAAAATAATATTCACAAAGTCAGATACTATCATTGGTAAAATCTGACTTGGGCAAAATCTGATAATGAATCAAATTTGGTTGTAAAATTTAAACAGAAAAGAAGTGATGTCAATGAAAATAATTTCAGTAAACTATAAATTAAAATGGTAAAACTGGAAACTGTGCTGGATGGACAATTGATTAAAAAATTCATTAGTGTATTGGTGCTTGTTCTAGAATTACTTTATTTACAGAAGTTTATCAACATAGGGATAATTCTGATGAAAGGGCTTATAGTCAAACTTCTGCTGGGTTAAAATAACAGTGAAAATATCACAGCAAGCTGAGTGCTAAATCAAAACACCCCAGGGTGCAGCCGGGAATCTGCATTTCAAAAAACATGTCCACCTTTGAATCCTAATTTAAACAGACCAACTGTGAAAAAACTCACTTTGGGGCAACCAGGAAAATTTAAACCTGGATAGGCTATTAATATTAATCAATTATTATCATTTTCATTATTTTTAGGCACAAAAAATGGTGTTGCAGTCATGTTTTTAAAAAGCCCTTGTATAGTAGAGATATCTACTGAATTATTTTTGAAGGGAAAGATAAGAGGTCTGAGATTTGTTTTAAAATATTCTAGAAATCAAAAAAAAAAAAAAAAAAAATAGGAGTAGGAACAGATGAAACGAAACTAGCTAAGACCTGCAACTGCTGGAGCCGGCGAGGGGTGCCTGGAGGTTTTTTATGGGGCTTTTCTGCTAGTTCTCGTCTCCTGGGTAGTACGTTTGAAAATACCCAAACGTTTTTGAAGGCGTGCAGGTGATCTCGATGCACAACCAAGTAAATAATTCCGGAGCCAGGGTTTCCCATAATCTTTCTTCTAAGCCGGGTTGATCGGGCCTGGCATATAATGAGTTACTAACATACATTTAAAAATTAAAATGTAGACAAATGTAGTAAGGCGGCAGCGAAAGGGATCAAACTGTGGGCAGAGGAACTGTGGGCAAGGGCAAGGGGGAATGGGAGCGCAGTGTCAGCATTTATTGAGTGCCGAATGCATACTGGGTGCTTTTTAAGCATTGTTTTATCTGCACCGACAGGTCCAGGAGTAGACTTTAAACACTGTAATCCCTTTGAAACATCTTCACAGGAGGAAACCAAAGCCCGGGAAGGACAGTGGCTCCCAGGGCTGCTGCATGGGGCGTGGCTGAGCTGAGATCTGTGTCACCTCCGCCTGTCTAGGAGCCTGCACCCGTCCCCTTACCCACCACGTCCAACCCGGATGGGGCCAGATGCCCGCTGGCGAGGGGCAGCGAAGGTCTGCGGAGGCCGAGGGGACGGACGGTGGGTCCCGTGAAGTCCAGCTCCTGAGTTGAGAGGCTGGTCTTGGGGGAGCAAGGGGCACGGGGCCCCAGGGGTGCGGGGTGCAGACCCTCGGAGGACGGGGGAGAAGGAGAGGGGCGGCGGCGGGCCCGCCCGGGGTGCGGGCGGCAGGACTGCAGGGCGGGGTGTCCGGGGCTCGGCTGGGGACGGGGCTGGGCGCACCCCGGGTCCCAGGACACGCGGGAGAGGCGGCGGGAGCAGGGGGTTCCACGGGCCCCGAGTGACGGGGCGCGCCCCGGGCCAGGGGACGCTCGTGGGCGGGACGGAGACGGGGCGCAGAGGAGGGCCGTTCCCCCAGGGCCAGCGCGGCGGGGGCGCGGGAGACACGGGAGCGGCCACGGTGCCCAGGGCAGCCGCTCAACCCGGGCGCCGCCGGTGTGCAGCCCCTGCTGCGCCGAGCGCCTGCTGTATACAGCCACTGCCTCGCGGTGCACCTACTGTATGCAGTTACTCCTTCACCATGCGCCTTCTGTGTGCGGCCCCTGCTTCACTGAGCGCCTGCTGTATACAGCCACGCCTTCACTGGGTGCCTGCTGTGTGCAGCCACTCTCCCCGGGCACCTTCTGTATACAGCCACTCCTTCACCAGACGCCCTCTGTATACAGCCACTCTCCCCGGGCGCCGCCTGTGTGCGGCCACTGCTTCACCGAGCACCTTCTGTATGCACTCGTCACTGAGCGCCTTCTGTATACAGCCACTCCTCACCGGGCGCCTTCTGTGTGCAACCAATCCTTCGCTGAACGCCTTCTGTTTGCAGCCACTGCTTCACCGAGCACCTTCTGTATACAGTCATTCCTTCACTGAGCGCCTTCTGTATGCAGTCACTCTTCACTGAGCGCCCTCTGTGTGCAGCCAGTCCTTACCAAGCGCCGCCTGTGTGCGGTCAGTCCTTCACCATGCACTTTCTGTATACAGTCACTGTTTCACCATGCACCTTCTGTGTGCAGCCCCTCCTTCACCGTGCCCCTACTGTGTGTAACCACTCCTTCTCTGTGCCCCTACTGTGTGCAGTCACTGCTTCACTCCTCTAGGAGCTGGCTCTGCTCTGGGCGTTGGGGATGGGGCAGTGAGCAGGTCCTGGAAGGGCCTGGCTTAAGGTGAAGCTTCCTACCTGCTCCCCCTGCTTCTCCCTGGACTCCCCGGTTTCCTCTGCGCAGCAGCGCTGGCGTGGCCGCGCCGCTCAGGGTGGTCGACGTGCCTGGAACCCTTTCGTTTGTGCCGTGGGGGCCGCCCTGCGTGCCTGCAGGTGGCAGCCCTGGGAAATGCACCCGTTCAAGGTCAGATTTCCTCACTGCTCTGCTCAGACGCGCCAGGTGCCTGAGCATGTGGCCTTGCCCTCACTGCAGAAAGCTTGCCTGAGCTGCCTCCGCCTGGAAGACCCCTCTGCTTGAGGCCATCCTGACTCCCAGGCTCTGCCCCCGTCACCTACTCCACGAAGCCTTCCCCGAGATCGCAGCTGCCTCGTCTGCCCACTGTGCTGAGTCGCCTGTATTCTGCTTTGTCCCCCCCAGCCCTTGCTTCTTTTTAACACAGAATTTATTTTGTTTTATATTTCTGCCTGTTGAATAGAATGGAAGCCAGACAAGGGCAAGGCTTTTCCCTGTGTTTGTTCACTGCTCCAACTCCAAAACCAAACAGAGAGGCTGGCACGTAAGGGGCACTCAACGAATGGATGAACTCACATATCAAAACTGCATTACAGGGAAGTGGATTTGGCTCAATGGATAGAGCATCTGCCTACCACATGGGAGGTCCAGGGTTCAAACCCCAGGCCTCCTTGACCCATGTGGAGCTGGCCCACGCGCAGTGCTGATGCGCACAAGGAGTGCTGTGCCGCGCTGGGGTGTCCCATGCGCAAGGAGTGCACCCCTCAAGGAGAGCTGCCCCACATGAACGAAGCACAGGAGTGGCGCTGCACTCATGGAGAGCTGATGCAGCAAGATGACGCGACAAAGAAGAGACACAGATTCCCAGTCCTGCCAGATAACGCAAGTGGACGCAGAAGAACACACGGTGAATGGACACAGAGCAGACAACAGGGAAGGAAGGGGAGAGGAATAAATAAAAATCAATCTTCAAAAAAAAAAAAGCAATTCGCCTGGCCCATGGTAATGCTTCCTAAGTGCTGGGTATTATTAGGGTGTCAGGTGTCAGTGGAATCTCTCTTCAAAAAGCGTTACTCTTGATCAGCTCCACCTTCCCAGGGAGGGAGTCCTGCCTCCGGTTGAGCTGTGGGGGCCACGAAGCACAGGTCAAGCACAGTGTGGCCGCCGGGACGGGAGGGGTGTTGTCCAGCCGTCCCCAGGGCTCCTTTCTGTCCACTTAGGAGGAGAGCCCAGCAGCAGGCCTGCGTGATGGGAAGGGATCGATTTTCTCAGCCTCCCATTAGCTCCGTCCTTAGAGAGCACGGTGCCCTCCCGCGGGGAGGAGGCTGGCGCCATCGTCACCGGGGAAGGCTCCTGCAGGGGCCGGAGACGCCGCTTCCCGAGGGAAGAATCCTGCTCTCGTCCACATTTGCCACATGTGATTTTTAAAAATTCTGTAAAGTTGGGTGGTTTATACCCACATTTCTTCTCCAAACGTTTCAAAACCCTCTCAGTGGCTGACCCAGTTAAATATTATGGAGTGGGTTTTCATAAATCTAAACTTTCTTTTGTAATAATAAACTTTATTGGTAGAGAACTTTTAGATTACAGAAAAGTTACATCGAAAGTATAGGAGAGAGGAAGTGGCCGTGGTTCAATCAGCTGAGCGCCCGTCTACCACATGGGAGGCCCTGGGTTCGTGTCCCAGGGCCCCCTTGTGAAGGCAGGTTCGCCCGCACGCTGCGGAGAGCTGACTCAGCAAGTGACGCAACAAAGAAGGGAGACAAGTAAGAACACAGAAGAGCCAGCAGCAAGTGAACACAGAGAGCAGACAGCAAGCAAGCCACAAGTGGGGAGGGGAAATAAAAAGAAAATACAGACACAGACGAACACACAGTGAATGGACACAGAGCAGACAGCACGCAAAAAAAAAAAAAAAAAAAAAGCCACAGGGACGGGGGGGGGGGGATAAACAAAAAGTATAGGGGAGGGGAGCGGATGTAGCTCAGGGGTTGAGCACCTGCTTCCCATGTACAAGATGCTGAGTTCAATCTCCAGTACTTAAAAAAAAAAGGGTAGGGGATTCCCACAGAACCCCTACACACACACACACACACACACACACACACACACATTTTCCGCTTATTAAAAGTTTCCACTGGTGTGGCACATTTGTTACGATTGAGGAACCAGTATGGACTCATTGCTACTAACCAAGGTCTGTAGTGTACATTATGCCTTACACTTTGTGCTATAGTTTTATAGGCTCTGCCAAACGTATAATGTCATGTATCTGTCATTGCAGCATCTTTTTAAATCAATTTTTTTATTTTTTATTTTTTAATACTTTAAAAAAAATTAAAGTTAATAGATCACAAAGAACATAACATTAAAAAACATAAGAGGGAAGCAGATTTGGCTCACCTGACAGAGCGTCCGTCTACCACATGGGAGGTCCGCGGTTCAAGCCCCGGGCCTCCTTGACCCGTGTGGAGCTGGCCCACGCGCAGTGCTGATGCGCGCAAGGAGTGCCCTGCCACGCAGGGGTGTCCCCACATAGGGGAGCCCCACACGCAAGGAGTGCACCCATAAGGAGAGCCGCCCAACGCGAAAGAAAGTGCAGCCTGCCCAGGAGTGGGGCCGCACACACGGAGAGCTGACATAAGATGACGCAACAAAAAGGAGACGCAGTTTCCCGGTGCCACCGGGGGTGCGAGCAGGGACAGAAAAACACGCAGCGAGTTGACACAGAGAGCAGACCGGGCGGGAGGGGAGAGAAATAAATAAAATGAATCTTTTAAAAAACAAAAAAACAAAACAAAAATCACGGATGTTTACTGAGCACCTGCTGAGTGCTGGAAGCGCTGAAATGAGCAAGAGGCGTTTGGGAGAAACGAGGGGAAAACCATGACGGCGGCTGGGGTAAGATGTGTGTTAGATGCAGAGGGTCCCCTCGGGCCAGGCTGGGGCTGCTCGCGAGGTCTGGCCTCTCGGGTCTGCACAGCACCCCTTCTCTCCCCTCTCAGCTCAGCACTCCTCCTTGGTTTCCCCCTGGCTGGTTGGCTGCTCCTCTCCGTCTCCCGGCTGGGTGCTCCATGACCGCCGTGACCTCCAGATGTTGCTGTGCCCCAGGTCCCAGGCCTTGGGCTCCTTCTCCTTCTTACTTCCCTCCTCTTTGGTAATCCACGCAGTCTGGTGGCTACAGGTCATCCGATCATCTCCAGCTCTGCCCCCTGCCCCCCCTGCATCCCCTTGACCTTCAGGCTTGCCTCGTGGTGCCTGGGCACCTTACTGCACGCTCGTGATCATCTCGCACCTAGCAGGCTCAGAGCTGAGCTCCTGACGCTCCCCTCCACGGTGTGTTCCTCCTCGATCTGCCCCACCCCAGGAAATGGTTGCTCTGTCCTAGTCCCAGGACCTAAAATTTCTTCTTTTTTTTTTCAAGATTTATTTGTATTTATTTCTCTTCCCGCCCCCCACCAGTTGTCTGCTCTCTGTGTCCATTCGCTGTGTGTTCCTCTGTGTCCGCTCGCACCCTCAGCACCAGGAAACTGCGCCTATAAGTTGCTTACGTTGGCTAACTACCACCACAAGTCAAGATATAACACATTTACATCATTTCAAAAAAGTCCCGGTGCCTTTTGTCGTCCGTCCTTCTCCCTGCTTCCAGTCCCTGGTGAGCACTGGTCTGTTTTCAATGGGTTACGCTGGTACACTTGAATGGCCAAATTAACTCATGGCTAAAAGCGAAGCGTTATTATTTATGTTAAAATCGTTTATTTGTAGGCATTTTTTTCCCACAGAAGATGTAAGGGAATTGAGTTAGCACCTAATGTTGTGATTTACTTTGGGGGCAAAGCGGTAAGATGCCATCTTACTTCTTCCCCAAAGCTCACCTTGACGTGCAGGTGTGAACGGTGGGTTCAGCTCCAGAGAAGGACAACGTCGCCTGACTTCTGCCCCCTCGTGGCCATGAGACACCACCCTGATGGGTCCGAACTCTGCTGGGGACGGCTGGCCAGTGAGGAAGGACAGACCTAGGACAAGGATTCTCTGTAACCATTTGAGCCTCGGTGCCAGGTTTGTAGAATGAAGAGTAAATACTTTTCAAATTTATGTAGCCGCTATGGCTGTGAACCAAACACAGCTCCATTTCAAAGCTTCCCCCAGCTTCATGTGTCTTTGGGTGATCAGGGCCACCCTTTAGCTGTGTAGGTGCTTTGGTGAAGAGCACCCAGCTGAGTGGCTCAGACGAGGCGACAACCGGCCCCAGCTCCTCCCAATGAGCCGTGTGCCCCCCTCTGCGGCTGGCCTGTCCTGAGAGGAAGTAGTGCCATTTTCTAACTGGTCCATCTCAAAAGGGCTCTTTATCTCAATTTCACAGAGGCACATAAGTAGTTGCAGGAATCCTGCAGGCGTTAGGTATGTTCTTGGTCATCAGACATTGACAGACGTAATAGAAGTCGAGAGAGGTTCAATTATTTGGGTATAGAAAGGCCAGGACTCAGAAATAATTTTGGGAAGGAAAAAAAGATTTATTTACGACGGGGCAGCTTGGAACTTCTCATTCAAAATCCAAGCCTCGAACAAGATTTTCGAGTTCTTTCTATACAGAGGAAGGGCCGAATGGTTTTTTGTTTCAGTGCTCAGTAAGCACTAGGTAAGCTTTTAGCATGGACTTTATACATTCCATGTAAGCTTTTAACACATTTGGTTTGTATTCCCCCTGAATATTTAAAGTTTGTAGAGATTGCATTGCTAAACTGTTTTTCCGGGACTGGAGTTGTTGCCATGGTTACCAAGGGCAGGGCTGCAGCGCTCACTGTCCCACATGCACAGCTCAGGACACAGACAGCTCAGGTGATCTACGAAGAGATGAGCAGCCCCCACCCATAGCCTAATCATTTCCCCCTTCATGCCGGCTTATCTTGCTGAGCTTTGGCATAATTATTGTTGGAGCTATGAGGTGGGTGGCTGTTCATTGTTCTGATTGATTATCCCACTTATGAATTTTTCAGTGAGGGCCCAAAGACAAAGTTCCTGGGTAACATCCAGGGTTTATTCTGTTTTCAGAAGAAGTTTTTGTTCTGGACAGTAGAATCCTGGGGGTGGGGCCCCTCAGCAGTCATCCCAGAGGTTATTGGCGCTTATGTGGATTTTTTGGGAGTCCATGTACTCTTGCCATAAAAAAAGAGGTCTTTATGCCCCAAAGGCTCAGGAAAGCCTGGGCCAGATCTTTGAACTGTGTGGACTGGCATTTCACTTCCCCTCTGAGTTTCGAGTGTGTGTGTGTGTTGTGTGTGTGCGTGCCAAGCTCATCCTTAACAGTGACACGATTAACTGGATTTTACTAGCCCATTCTTCCATAGACGTTGAAGAAGATTTGACTACTATTGTGGTGGCCAGGGACCCATCCACACTCTCATCAGTTTGCTATTGCTGCACAAGACACCCCCAAATCTTTCCCATGGTTCTGTGGGTCAGTTGGAAGAACTCCATTGTGACTGGAGGGTTGGGAACACATGGTGTCAATTACACTTGTGATGATGGTTGGGAATGGATCACCATTTTCCTCTCTGTTGGATGGTTGGGAATGGATGGCGCCATTAACATGTCTGCTAGATGGTTGGGAATGGATGGCACCATTTTCCTCTCTGATCGATGGTTGGGAATGGATGACGCCATTTTCCTCTCTGATGGATGGTTGGGAACGGATGGCGCCATTTTCCTCTCTGCTAGATGGTTGGGAATGGATGGCACCATTTTCCTCTCTGATGGATGGTTGGGAATAGATGGCACCATTTACATGTCTGCTAGATGGTTGGGAATGGATGGCGCCATTTTCCTCTGATGGATGGTTGGGAATGGATGGCACCATTTACATGTCTGCTAGATGGTTGGGAACAGATGGTGCCATTTCCATCTGTGATGATTGGCTCTGTGTCAGTTAGGGCAGTGGAGAAGACTTGGCCGTGTGTCTCATCACCCAGCAGGCCAGCTGGGGCTCTTTCACATGGTGGTCACAGGGCTCCCAAGGGCAGTGAGTGAGCAAGCCCTGATACTCCATCAGTTTTAAAGCCTCCCCTTGCATCATATTGGCCAAAGTTTCATTAGCAGAGCAAATAAGTCCAGCCCAGAGTTGGAGTGGGAACACACAGCCAAAGGGCATGAACAGAAAGGAACATAGTTTGTAACCATGTTTACAAATTGCCACACACATTGACTTTAAAGATTTTAAGGGAACAAAATCCTACTTAGTTTCTACTAGCGCAAAGAGTTGTTGCCTGCTGTGCCTAACATTATGGCTTTGTAATCTTAAATTTTCTAGTAGCCACATTTTTTATCCCCTTTATTTATTTATTTTTGTAAAATAAAACACAAAAAAAGAAAAACACATGAAAAACTGTATACTTTAATGAATTAATGTAAATTAAATCCATTGTAACTACCATTAGGTTAAGAAATAGAATTTCTCCAGCCTCTCTGTATGCCTTGTCAATCTCTTTCTAGTATCCACATTAAAAAAAAAAACAAAAAGGAAAATGAAATTTCATAATATATTTTATTTAACTCAATATGTCCAATGTTGTCATTTCAACATGTAATCAATATAAAAAATTCTTTCAGTAATTTTCTTGCCCTTTTTTCTTATGAAGTCTTCTAAGTCTGGTGTGCATTTCCTACTTACAGTACATCTGAATTTTGACTAGCTACATCTCAAGAACTTAAGAGTCACATGTGATTAGAGACTACCACAATGGACAAGTCAACTTTAGAATATAGATGTTATTTATTTTTTAAAAAGATTTATTTTTTTTATTTCTCCCTTTTTAGGAGGCACTGGGAACCGAACCTGGGACCTCCCAAGTGGAAGGGAGGTGCCCAATCGCTTGAGCACCCTCCACTCCCTGCTTTGTTGGTCTCTCATTATGTTTTCCTCCTCACATCTCTTGTTGCACCATCTTGTCGTGTCAGTTCGCCGTGCCAGCCTGTCACGTCAGCTCTCTGTCTTACTTGTCTTCTTTTGGAGGTACTGGGAACCAAATCTGGGACCTCCCATGTGGTAGGTGGGAGGTTGATCTCTTGAGCCACACCTGCTTCCCAGAGTAGAGCCTTCATTTCATTATTGACATGCATAAACAGGCAGAGATGAAAAGCAGCTTTCCCAGGGTCACACGGCTGGGACCCCAGGCCAATCTGCCTCCACAGCCCCGCTCTGCCCACCCCACCGCGCTGGCCACGTCAGCAGGTGCAGCTCTCGAGGGGAAGGAGTGCAGGGAGCACGCCCCTGCTTGTGTGACGCGGACCTGAGTCATCTGGGACTGGTGTCCCCCTGACTTCCAAGGCCTCCCACAGCCCCCCCCACCCATTTATTCACCCCACACTTCCCATCCTGCCCACGCGCCAGGCTGCCCTGGAGCTGGAGACGTGCCGCCTCCCTTTACCGCCCCGGCGTGACTTCTCTGCGTTCCTGGAGGAGCTCCGTCTCAGGAAGGTTCGGAGGGAGTGGGAGCGAGAGCCACACGGAAGAGTTCTCTCTTCTCCTCCCCCACAACGGTTCTCCTTTTTGGTAGTGGGAGAGGGCGCTCAGTAAGCCAGGGCCATCGGAGGGGCCCGTTGGGGTCTGAACCAGGCGCCCCACAAAAGACCGGCTTGTGTCCCAAGCACCGGTCTGCGGGCGTGGACTCGTTTGGGAACAGGTCCTGCTTGGAGGAGACGTTGAACCCAGGTGGGCCTCAGTTCACGTGGCCGGAGCCCTTAGAAGGAGGGAAAACCGAACGGTGACACGAAGCCCGAGCAAGAGCAGTAGAGGGCAGAGCAGGGGAGCGGGATCCCAGGCGACGAAGGCAGAGAAGCTTCTACAAGGAAGGAGCCCGAGGGGGCGGCACCCGGAGCGGAGACCCCAGGGGAGGGCCTGTGGCCACTCCTTCACCGGGGGCTCCCAGCCTCCAGTGCGGGCCAAGAGCGCCCTGTGCTCCAGTCCACCAGGTTCACGGCATTTGTCAGAGTG
The DNA here is from genome assembly GCF_030445035.2 of Dasypus novemcinctus. Classification (NCBI taxonomy): domain Eukaryota; kingdom Metazoa; phylum Chordata; class Mammalia; order Cingulata; family Dasypodidae; genus Dasypus; species Dasypus novemcinctus. The sequence goes on along the minus strand of NC_080703.1, from coordinate 42,291,128 downwards.
GCCCTGGCCAACGAGGGCGGGATGTCCCCAGGCACGCAAGTGCCCTGTGGTGCCCTGACTCTGCGGGGGCAGGCGGGCAGCTGGCTGACCCCGTGGCTCGCCGCAGGCACACGCCGCCTGGCACGTCGTGGGCTCTCAGCAGCTGCTGGAAGAATGGGTCAACTGTGCTCCAAGCGAGCCCGAAGCAGGGCGCCATCGGCTCGTTGCCCACCGCACTGGCCAGAGAAGCACGGCGTTCTGAAAACCTAAATTCTAAGTGTAAACTTGGTGGCACAATAAAAATATATATTAATGATTCACGGTTAAAAATAACAATTAAAAACTTCTCAGTCCCTGATTGACCTTATACCCATTTTTCTATGTAGAGTACATCTTTCAACGTTCTTTGTGTTTCCCTGGAGCAAAACAAAAGCAACTAAGACGGTTTAGTTTATAACTGATCCTTTCCAACCTTTGAACTATTTTTCTGTTGGAAGAGAATATATTTTTCAGCTTCCTTTGTTTTTATTCTGATGGAACAGTGTAGCAGTTGTGGTTCTTGAGTTTGTTTTCATGTAATTAAACTGATGACTTTCCCATATGGAGTGCAAACAATTGGTTCCACGTCTGGTGGTATACAGTTACCCACAGGACTGTAATTGTTTACATGTTCTCATTTCCTTGTGGAAATTAGACTTTGTTAGATAAAGATCTCAGGCTCTGTGACCAGTACGGTTGTCAGACACGGCCGTGTCCCGTCCGGGCCTCTGGTCAAGCGGCGTGTTCTAGAATTTTGAACAGAATGAGCTTCGAGGCTCTCCCCAGCATCCAGTGGCTCTTGCCTGTTCCCAACAGCACCCTGATTCTTGTTGGGGGATACCCCACCCCTGTCAGCCCTGAGCTTCAGGGAGGGCTAACTCTGCCCCAGCCGCAGCATGGGCTCGGCAGGCCAAGGGCCACCCCCCCAGCTGGCCATCCGGGAGTGACGCTCTTCAGGCCAGGAAGTGGCTCGGGACGGGGGTGTGACCGAGCTCGGACGGGTAAGCTGAAATGAACGGTTTGGTGGGAATTTCCGGGTAAGAAGGTTCTAGTTTCAGGAGAACGGGGTTCTGGAAGGATCTGGCGCTGGAAACGGCTGCGGTCGCCTCGCTGTCCTGCTGTGCGCGCTGTCGCCCCGAGAGCGAGGGAGAGGCCAAGCAAGCCACAGGGCAGCAGGTTCAGGGCTGAGGGACCCAGGCCTGACGGTCGCCCGGCAGCCAGAGCTTTTCAGCCCCACGAACCGGGAAATCCCCTCTAGGGGCCGAGCCAGTGGACGTGGAGATTTCTGCTATTGCCACCAGAACCTCGTGACCAAGATAGACCACTTTACCAAAGAAGCGCAAACCGTAAAATGAGGAGTTAGGCTTTCTGAAATACGAGAGTCAATGTGTGAGTCTGTACCGAAAGCAAAGGGCAGAGCAGGGCTTGGGGTAGCACAGCCCCCGTCCTTCTGTCTTCCAGATGAAGAGACAAGTTCAGAGGGTCCTGCCTTAGCTTAAATGGCAGAGTCAGGATCAGGCTAGGCTCGTGGTGAGGGCTGAGTCACGGCGCCTGTGGAAGGCACGTTCACGCCCCAAACGCTGGCCCTGTGGGTGGACTCACGAGTACCCAGGACTTTGAAGGTGTCGTTTGTTAAGGTGTGGCCAGACTCGACAAGGGGCCTTAATCCAATATGTACAAAGTCCTTATAAGCAAAGGAAAGTTGACACAGAAAAAAGCCACGGAGAAGCCAGATACGCTCCTCAACACGGAGAGGTCTCCTGCTGAGAGTTCTAGAGTCAGTTGTCCAATAATAAAATTGTGATTTCCTGCCTGCAAATGACTAAATGAGTGAATGGTTTCTCCACTGAGATGATCACAGATCCACTGCTCATCTCTTGGAAGCTTGGAAGATTCGTTGCAGCCCCTGGTTTAGGGCGGCGCCTCTACGTTTATCTCGTAAAAGGCCTCCGAACTTTCTGAAGCTTGGTAATTAGCATGGAATAGGTTTAAAACTTTCCTCCATATTCAACAGCGGGCATGAGATCATTATTTATTACTCTGGCACATTTCCAACACCAATGGCCTGATTACTTAACCCTAAAGTCTATTTTAAACCATTGGCTCATAAGGCCACAGGAGCAAGTGAGAATACGGGATTTCAGAGGAAAAACTGCTCCCGGTAGCCTAGGCTGTTTGACAAGATTTCAACAGCCTTCAGGGAGGGTTCAGATGGGGGAGACGGAGCAGAAGGGCTTTCTTATCTCGGGGACAGAGCAGACGGACGCGCGGTGGCGGGAAGCACAAAGCACGTGCCAGGCAACTTGACTGGCCGTGTGGTCTGGCCGGAGCAGAGGATCGTGGGGCACCCTGTGGCACGGTCTTGCTGGGACAGGCCTCCAAGGTCCTGCAGCTCAGGGGCCCCAGGCCCGGGAGGGGGCGGAGAGGGCTGCGGGCTCGGAGGAGGCGCGCCCGGAGGCAGAGCGCTTGGCCCTGGAGCTGGGAGGCAGTTTCCCACCAGGTGAAGGAACGCGCGTGCAGCCGGAGTCCCTGGATGGGGGTGGCCAGGCGGGGGGAGGCCATGAGCCCGAAGGAGCAGCAGTTCTTGCACATATCCTGGAGGAGGATGGCCGGCTGGAGACGGCTGTTGTGGGTGATTTTGACGTTCCCGGTCTCGGTGATGGGTGGGTGAGAGGACAGTGGGAAAATCAGGAGCTCCAGAGGCAGGCGCTGTGCCAGGAGGTAGGACAAGGAGCGCATCCCCTGACCCGCAGAGCTTGCAGTGACTAAAGGACAGTAACGTGTGCACGTGCCTGTCCCGTTCTCTTTCGGCCACCTTTCTGTGCCGCCACGATGGTGCGCCTGAGCTCCTGGCTGATGCTCTCAAGAGCATCAACGATGCCGAGAAGAGAGGCAAACGCCAGGTTCTTATCCTGCCGTGCTCCAAAGCCATTGTCGGGTTTCTAACTGTGATGATGAGGCATGGTTATGTGGACGAATGTGAAATAACTGATGATCGCATAGCTGGGAAAAATGCTGTGAACCTCACAGGGAGGTTAAACAAGTGTGGAGTGGTTAGTCCCAGATTTGAAGTGCAACTCAAAGATCTAGAAGAATGGCAGAAAAAGCTGCTCCCCTCCGTCAGTTTGGTTTCATTGTATCGACGACCTCCGCTGGCATCACGGACCACGAGGGAGCAAGGCGAAGACACACAGGAGGACAAACCCTGGGATTCTTTCTCTAGGGGTGTAAAACATACATGCAAATAAAATGCCTCCATGGGAAAATAAAATAAAATAAAATAAAGGACAATAATGGGAAGCGGATTTGGCTCAACAGATAGAGTGTCCACCTAGCACATGGGAGGTCCAGGGTTCAAACCCCGGGCCTCCTTGACCCGTGTGGAGCTGGCCCATGTGCAGTGCTGATGCGCGCAAGGAGTGCCGTGCCACGCAGGGGTGTCCCCCATGTAGGGGAGCCCCACGCGCAAGGAGTGCGCCCCGTAAGGAGAGCCACCCATGTGGAAAAAGCGTAGCCCGCCCGGGAGTGGCGCCGCACACATGGAGAGCTGATGCAGCAAGATGATGCAACAAAAAGAGACACAGATTCCCAGTACCACTGACAAGAATATAAGTGGACCCAGAAGAACACACAGCGAATGGACACAGAGAACAGATGGGGCGGGGGGGGGGGGCAAGGAGGGGAGAGAAATAAACAAATAAATAAATAAAGGGCATCGGGGGCAGTGGCCTGGAGGCAGCGGGGATCTCCCTCCTGGAGGTGGGAGCAGCTGCCCCCTCGGCAGTGGCTCCCCTTCCTTGCTGCAGGACCGTAAACCTCTGGGGGTTCCAGGGTGCCGGGAGGGACGTGACCTGAGATGGAAGGCCAGACCCGGGCACGTCCCCGTATTAACTTTGGCTCATTAAATGCGAAGGTTTTCGAGTGAATAGATGCACAGAAAATTCGTTTTGATCATGAAAACCTCACACACACGCCAGCACCCTCCGTCCCCCAACCGCCCCGCGGATGTCTTCCTAAGAGGGTGTGTTTCAAACAAGAGGCCCAAAAGGAGGCTGGTCTCCCTCTGAGGCTACGGGGCGGGGGGTTTGCCTCCAGTGGCTGGAACTGGAGCCCTTCCACCGAGGTGGGGGGCTGAGCGAGGTGGCTTCCCCTCCGGGACCTTTGAGTGGGTGAGAGCGAGAAGAGCCCGTCTGGGGTTCTCCACGGCCGAGGAGCTCTGCTCATCCCTGCTGGGCAGGGCCGCCCCTGCCACCCTGGGCCGGCACAGGCAGGGGGTGGCCTGGTCCCTGCAGGGTGAGCCGTGTCCGACTCCCCCGGGGGAGGAGGTGGGGGGTCACGGCACTGTCCACTCCACTGAGCAGGGAATGCCGCTATTTTTGTTGAAAGACAATATTTTCTCTCAAGCGGCGAGGATGATTGAGGCCCCATCTTGACAGGGGTACCGATGACCACGAATGGATGCCTTCTTTTTATAAATGAAGAGGCACAGGAAAATGCTGGGTGTTAGACAGTCCCACGTGCCTTATCTGGGTCTATAATGGCCCGATCAAGTGACCTAAGCGAAAGAAATGTGACCCTTCCGGGGTTAAAGAAGCCTAGTTTTCTTTAGTGCAGTATAAATTCACTGCTAGGAAGGAGACTCACTCAGTGGTCTATCCAGGAAATGTTGAAGGGAACCATATGGGAAGTGGATGTGGCTCAATGGATAGAGCGCCTGCCTACCGCATGGGAGGTCCAGGATTCAAACCCAGGGCCTCCTGACCTGTGTGGAGCTGGCCCATGCGCAGTGCTGATGCACGCAAGGAGTGCCATGCCACACAGGGGTGTCCCCTGCATAGGGGAGCCCCACGTGCAAGGAGTGCTCCCCTCAAGGAGAGCTGCCAACACGAAAAAAGCACAGCCTGCCCAGGAATGGCGCCACACACACGGAGAGCTGACACAACAAGATGATGCAACAAAAAGAGACACAGATTCCGGTGCTGCTAACAAGAATACAAGCGGACACAGAAGAACACACAGTGAATGGACACAGAGAGCAGACAATGGGGAGGGGGGGAGAGAAATAAAAAATAAACCTTTACAAAAAAAAAGGGATATGTCAAGTTAAATGATGAATTTACTATTGGTAGCAAAGAAAATACGAAACCAGCACCTTCCAGGACTGTGGGTTTATGTAGATGGCTCTTAGCTGACAAGACAGCCCAAAACTTTGTCAGGGCTCTGACCCTTGGCTGGCCCAACCAGGAGGTCAAAATTCCAGGCAATTGGCTGCTAATCTTATTAATTCTTCCCCCCTCCACCCAATGCCTTCCAGGGAGTTTTTGTTTTGTTTGTTAATTTTAAACTCTATTCTTGAAAATATTTCTCAAGATTCAAGCAATTCTTAGTACCCTAGTCCTGGGGCCACTTAACATATATAAAGCATTCCAACCAATCACTAAGGAAAAGACAACTCAGAAGAGAAATGGACCAAGGCAATGGACTAGAAACTCCAGCAGGAGGACGTGGACAATAATCACGTGAAAAGACGGGCGAGCTCATCGGCTTCTGCCACTTGCTGTTTGCCTCTAAGCGCCACCCATCCACGTGATCGCACGCAGCGACACTCCTTTTCACTGCTCCAGGAATGATTGACTGCCTGAGTATTCCACAGTTCCATTTTCTCTGCAACACCTATTGCATGACTCCGTATTTATGAAGCTCAAAAACAGACAACATTTTTGAAAAACAGATTGCTTGAAGATATATCCATACCTGGGAAACGATCTTTATAAAAGCAAAGTGGTGGATAAGCACTGGCTCGCTCCTGCGCCTGCCTCCAGGAGGCCGCTGGCTGCAGGGTCCACGAGAGCCCGGCCCTCGTGGCGGGGCCTTGCGTGGACCTTCTTCACGGGCTTTCCACGTGTGTCTCAGCCTCCGGGTCTTTTTCTCCTGGGCCTTTCCCTCCAGCAGCAGCCTGGAGTTCTGTAAGCCAAGCAGGCATTTGCAAAATGCTCCTGTAATTAAAACTTGATGGCAATTAAAATGCTGTCTTAACTAAGGAAAGTGTGCTCCGGGGCTAAATACTTTTGGGAAACGCTGCCCGTGGCATCCCCTCTTGGAGATTCACCACGCAACCACTGAGCTTGTGAAAGGTTCTGAGAAGTCCTGCAGGGCCAAGGAAGAAAGACCTTTCTTGGTGCAAGGAGCTGGAGAGCAAAGGCTGGCTTAGAGAAAGCTGCAAGGAGGTGGGCTGCTTTGTGAGCGCCTCTTCCTCTTCTAACTTGGCCACTTCGGCTGCGAGGCTGCTACCTGCCAAAGCCTCCCGCCCTGCGTGGCAGGGCCACGGCGTGCCCAGGCTCTTCCGGCAGCAGGGCCCCCTGCGTCCACCCCCCACCTCTCCACCGCCTCTTTGACTATTTTTATTTTTTAAGATTTATTTTTATTTTATTTTCTCTCCACTCCCCCCCCCTGCCTCAGTTGTCTGCTCTCTGTGCCCATTCGCCATGTGTTCTTCTGTGTCCGCTTGGATTCTTGTCGGCAGCACCTGGAGTCTGTGTTTCTTTTTGCTGTGTCATCTTGCTGTGTCAGCTCTCCGTGTGGGCGGCACCATTCCTGGGCAGGAGGCACTTTCTTTTGCGCTGGGTGGCTCTCCTTATGGGTGCACTCCTTGCGCGTGGGGCTCCCCTACGCGGGGGACACCCCTGCATGGCATGGCGCTCCTTGTTCGCATCAGCACTGCACGTGAGCCAGCTCCACACGGGTCAGGAGGCCCGGGGTTTGAACCCTGGACCTCCCATGTGGTGGGTGGATGCCCTATCTGTTGAGCCAAGTCCGCTTCCCTCCTTGACTTCTGACTCTGGCTGGCTTCACCCCCAGCACCCGCTGTGGTCACCCCTCTGGGTCTATTTGGGCTCGTGGACTCTCAGCGTTTTCTTAAAGCTGGCTGACCCTAGCTCTTTGGACTTTCTTTTCTCTCTCTTTCCTTTTCTTTAACGTGAAATGTAACCCATGCTAGTTTCAGCAAATTAAAATGATGCCAAGAAGTGAAAGCCTCCTCTGGTCTCATGCAGTCCCGCTGCTAACAGGCGAGTTTCCGTGCAGGTGCTTTTCTGTGTACATGTATGAACGCACACACGCAGCCCATCTATTTGAACAAAATGGATATTAAACGCCCATGCCGTTCTGTCATTTCCTTTTCATTTGCTGTTATCTTATGTCCATCTTTCCAAGTCAGCACATGCTGACTGATCTAACTATTTAATATAGGAATATTAGAAAGCATAGACAGGGAAGAGGACGTGGCTCAACCGATGAAGTGTCCCTCTACCATATAGAGGGTCTGGGGTTCTATACCCAGGGCCTCCTGACCCATGTGGTGACCTGGCCCACGCGCAGTGCTGCCGCGTACAAGGAGTGCCGTGCCACGCAGGGGTGTCCCCTGCGTAGGTATGCCCTACGTGCAAGGAGAGCCGCCCAGCGCGAAAGAAAGTGCAGCCTGCCCAGGAGTGGTACCGCACACATGGAGAGCTGGCACAGCAAGATGACGCAACAAAAAGAGACCCTGTTTCCCAGTGCTGCCTGATAATACAAGTGGATGCAGAGGAACACATAGCAAATGGACGCAGAGACCAGACGTTGGGGGGGAAGGGGACAGAAATAAATAAAATAAAACGTAAAAAAAAAAAAGCATAGACATACCCTTATTCATTTGGCTGTTTCTCTTCTCATCGGCTCGTGTTGCACCCACTTTTTTGCTGTGTAAATGAGGCGGCAGTGCCTCCCCTGCCCTTGGGCATGAATCTCTGAACACTCCTGACAGCTCATGTTCCCAGGAATGGGTTTCTAGAAGGCGCAGTCCCAGCTCTGAGGGCATGCCCGGCCTCCTCGGCCTCTTTCCCTCTCAACCCTGATGTTCTAGAGCCTTCTGCTGTCACCCGCCTGCCTGCCCTGACCATCTGCCCTGCTGCTCCTGAGAGCCAACCCCATACCACCTGCTGTGATGGCATGTTCATGTGTCGGCTTGGCCGAATTCTGGTGTCCAGCTGTTTGGTCAAGCAAAGGCTGGCCTGATTGTTACTGTGAGGATACTTCAGGGATTTAAATCATCAGTCACTTTGTTGCATCTATGGCTAACTGCATCTACAATCAACAAAGGAGATTGCCTTCAGCAATGAGAGACGTCTCATCCAATCAGCCGAAGGCCCTGGAGGAGAAGTGATGACTCAACAGTCAGAAAGAGGAATGGGCATCCCTACTCCAGCCGGCCTGCTCCCCTGGGGAATTCACCATCCCCCTCATCAGCCTTGCAGCCTGCCCTATAGAAAATTCAGACGTGCCAATCCCCATGGTTGCGTGAGCCAATTCCTGTAATAAATCTCTTACTGTTTACCAGCATATATGGATACTGTTTCCATACGTATAGATCCTGTCCTCTCTGCTTCTCTGGGGAGCCTTGACTAACACACCTGCTTTCCGAAGCTTCGCCTGCGTCGTTCACATCGGTGACATCGGTGCCTCAATTACAGCGCCCGCCACGTTTGGTTTTTGTTTTTTTAAATAAGTATTCTGTGTTTGTGATACATTTATTAATGGCATACAAGGTAGGAAGGATTTATATTTAGCATTTATCTTCTCCTCTGACAAAAATATACTTAAGAATTCCAGAGCAGCACAGCTGTATCCTGCACTTTTTCTGACACTTGGCATCCAGGCTTTCCATACTGAAATCAGTTCTTCCACCAGTCTTTTTTTTTTTTTTTAAAGATTTATTTATTATTTATTTCTCTCCCCTCCCCCCCCGCCCTGGTTGTCTGTTCTCTGTGTCTATTTGCTGCGTCTTCTTTGTCCACTTCTGTTGTTGTCAGCAGCACAGGAATCTGTGTTTCTCTTTGCTGTGTCATCTTGCTGTGTCAGCTCTCCATGTGTGCGGCATCATTCCTGGGCAGGCTGCACTTTCTTTCGCGCTGGGCGGCTCTCCTTACGGGGCGCACTCCTTGCGTGTGGGGCTCCCCTACGCGGGGACACCCCTGTGTAGCAGGGCACTCCTTGTGCGCATCAGCACTGCGCATGGGCCAGCTCCACACGGGTCAAGGAGGCCCGGGGTTTGAACCGCGGACCTCCCATGTGGTAGACAGACGCCCCAACCACTGGGCCAAGTCTGCCGCCCCCTCTGTCAGTCTTGTCATGCATCCTTCACGCCTCATCCTTCTGACAGCAGCATCTTTTTTTTTTTTACATTGTTTTTATTTAAGTTAATAGATCACAAAGAATTGTCACATTAAAAAACATAAAAAAATAAGAGGTTCCCATTTACCCTGCTCCCCACCCCCCACCCCATCATTTTTGTAAATTGTATTTTTTCGAAGATATATACATCACACAAAAAAATGTTACATTAAAAAATATAAGAGGTTCCCGTATCCCCCCCACCCCCCTCCTACCACACTAACGACCTCCCCCATCATTGTGGCACACTCATTGCACTCGGCGAACACATTTTGGAGCACTGCTGCACCACGTGGATAATAGTTTACCCTGTAGTTCACACTTTCCCCAGGTACATTCAGTGGGTTAAGGCAGGATATATAACGTCCAGCATCTGACCCTGCACTATCATTTAGGAAAACTCCAAGTCCTGAAAATGCCCCACATCACATCTTCTTCCCTCTCCCTGTACTCAGCAGCTACTGTGGCCACTTTCTCCACATCAATGCTACAATTTCTTCTATTGCTAGTCACAGTAGTTTTATAGTAGAATATCAGTAAGTCCACTCTAGTCCATACTCTATTCCTCCATCCTGTGGGCCCTGGGTTGGTGATGTCCTCTCCACCTCGAGATCAAGAGGGGCTTAGATCCCACATGGATGATGGATGCAATTCTCCTGCTTGCAGCTGTAGGCACTCCTGACTCCCTGGTGTGGTGGTTGACCGTCTTCACCTCCCTGTTAGCTGGCCGGGGTAAGTCTAATAAACCAAAGGGTAGGAGTCACAACTCTGCTGAGGTTTTAATTATTTTTCTACTTGTCTAATCTCCCCACTAGACCGGAACTTTCCAGAGTTGGCTTCAGAATCTAGTGCAGGGCTTAGCGCTGTGCAAATGAATGAATGATTCGTTAGCAAACTGTAGCCCCGGCACCATGTGTGCAGCCGTGAACAAAACCAAACTCCCTGTTTGCAGCCCGTGGGGACTCAAAATCAACAAACACTCAAAACGGTGGGTCGGGTGATAAATGCTCTGGGGAAGCCCCCCGGGAATGTGGCAGGGCACTGTCACAGGTGCCCCTACGGGGCCTCTCTGGAGAGGTGACGCGGGAGTGGACGCCTGGCTAAGGGCAGGGCCGAGCCAGCTGACGGCGGGGAGAACATTCCGGGGCGGGCGAAGGGGTGGCGGAAGGGAGGCGGCTGGAGGGACGTTCTGGGTGCTTTGTACACAGGGTGCCCCAAGAGACAGAAGAGTAGGAACCGAATTCAGCAGGTTAAGGCCTGACACGGGGTCTGGCCGGGTCCCCAGAAGCAGAGTCCACGGTGGAGACTGGTGTGAGGGTTTGCCAGCCCTGGGGCGGAGGGGCAGCCTCTGGCTGGGGCGGTGTCCCCGTGGGGTGTCAGCCCCCCTTCAGAGGGGTCCCTGGTTGGGAGAGGCGCTGGCCCTTCCTGCCCCTCCGCAGTGGCCGACAGCAGAGGGAGCCGAGTGCCCCGGGCCCCGAAGCCCTGCAGTGGGAACCGGGGGGGTGGCAGGGGGTCCCACCAGGAGAGGGGGCCCGGTGGGCGCGGCGGGCCGGGGGCGGGCAGGGCAGGGGCAGCTCTCAGCTCCGCTGTCCCGGGGAGGAGCCGGAAGAGCTGGGGGCCTCCCGCGCCCATCCCTCCCCTGCCCCGCTCGGCCTGGCTGGGTGCTGACCCTCGTTCCCAGCCTCTGGCCCGCTGGCTTCTGGCTGTCGGGCCTCTGGGGGACACCGGGGGCCACTGCAGGCGGGAGGACGTGAGAAGGCAGGCCCCTCCCTGCCCTGCCCGGGGGATGGCACCCCAACACCCGCGGCCCCTCTGTGCGTCCCTTGGGCAGTGCAGCCCGTGGGCCCTGGGACAGACGCTGCTCAGATGCCCAGCAGGGTGGGCGGCTCCGCCGTGGTTGGCCCCGACCTGGCTCAGTGCCATCGCCTCCCGCGGGGGCCGGGGGCACCGGGGAGGCCCCCTGAGCCTTCCCCCGGCTGGGGACACTGGGGGCACAAGGCAGAGCTGGCCCATCCCGCTTCCCCGCCCTTCGCGTCCCCGCCCGGGGCTTGGCTCCCCATGAGGGTCCCCAGGGGCTTCCAGGGGGCTCGGCCTGCAGCCCCCCGCTTGCTGCTCAGCCCCCCAGTGCCCTAGGACCAAGTCGCTGGTGGAACCCCCTTCCGTTTAAACACAGAGGGGTCTGTGCCCCTGGCGAGGCGCTGCCGGGCGGGCTGAGGGCTACACGTGAGCTGAGTCCACCTCCTGACTCCCCGTCTAGGCTGCCCTTCACCAGGGGCCCCGAGTGCACCGAAGGAGAAAAGCTCCACGGCGCGTCCTCGCAGGCTGGCGCCTGGGGCCCCGGGCACAGGGCAGGGCTGGCGATGGCAGGAGCAGCCGCAGCCAGCGAGCGGCCCGTGAGCTTCCCCGCAGCCGGGGCCCCCGGGCCCTCGCAGGGCCCTCGGTCATCAGGGGCCCCAGGCACAGGGCAGGGCTGGCAATGGCAGGAGCAGCCGCAGCCAGTGAGCAGCGGGTGAGCTTCCCTGCAGCCGGGGCCCCCAGGCCCTCGCAGGGCCCTCGGCCGTCCCCGCAGCGCCAGGTGAGCTGCCTGCACCTGCGGCTACTTGTCCCTGCGCCAGACTCTGGCTGCTTTGCGGGCACGTCCGGCTGCCCCGTCACCTCTGAGCCCTGGGCTCTGCTGGCACCTTGTCCACAGTCCCTGACTCTCTTGAGGGTCCCAGGGCCAGCGCGGGCAGCGGCCTTGCGCAGGGCTGCCTCCCTTTGTCGGGGGAACAGGGGGAGAGCTGGGGGAGGCGGGCCGGAGGGGCAGCCCTGGGCTCACTGGGAGGACTGCCAGGGGACAGGAACCCGCCAGCTTGCTTTCCGACAGAAAGAATGTTACATAAATACTTTCCAGTTGGGTAACCAGGAAGGCAAAGTAGAACTCGAAGGTAGCTCACAAGTAGCAACTGCAGGAGGCCGCGGCCCCTGCCGGGGGGGGGAGAGTGACCACGGCTTCCGAGGAGGGGGCACTGCCCGCCGCGCTGGCCTCGGAGGGCCCGGGGCGGCTCTGCAGGGCTGGATTCGGCCGCGGCCACGCACCTGCCGCTGCCCTCGGGCTGGGGGGGGCCTGGAGGGAGCAAGCCCCGACCCCTGGCCCTGTGGCCTCCTGCTGGCGCCCTCGGCAGCCGCTGACCGGGCAGGGGTCTGCGTGGCGGCGTCCCAGCCCCAGCGTGGCGGAGCGTGGAAGGCAGGCTCGGGCCTGAGAGACTCAGCCTGATACCGGGCGTGTCGTCCCGAAGGGCCCGGAGCCCACGGGGGGGGGCCCTGACCCGGCCAGGCCTGGGACAGTCGAAGGAGGAGCCAGGAGACACCTGGGGGGCCCGTGGGCGAGCGCAGGCGCCGTGCGTGGAAGCAACGAGCAGCCTGGGTGACCGTAGCAGGGCGGCTGCAATCTCCGGGGACGGGCGGGGACGCGGCTGGAGCATCTGGTGCTGTTGGCACCGAGGACCCGGGTTTGCCCCGCCGCCCCCCTCGTCCTCGCGGTGCCTGCGGTGTAGACTCAGGCCCAGTTAAACTCTCCACCCCTCTGTCCTCAGGGGACAGTCCTGAAGAGGGCACTGGTCCTGCTCTTTTATCTCCTGCATTGCCCCCAAATGTAGTCGCTGAAAATGACACATCTTTCTGGGGTCACGGCTGCCGTCGCCCCATGGCTCAGTGGGGTGGAATCCACTTCCAGCCTGGCTCCAGTGGCAGCCGGAGGGCCTCGGCTTCTCTCTGGCCGGCAGTGGGCCCCCTCCTCAGCGCGGGCTTTGCTAGCGTCACCCGGGGACCGCGGGAGGGTGACGGAGGCCACCGTCATTCGCAGCCTCGCCTTGGAGGTGATGCCCCGTCTCTTCTACTTGTCAGAAGGAAGCCACTGAGGCCGGTCCACACAGAGGGAGGGGACACGTAAGGGCGTGGCCGCGGGGAAACTTTGGGGGCCATTGTCAGGGCCCTGGGTTGCCCTTCTCACCGTGGCGCGGCCAAAGGTGCGCTAAATCTTTAAGAGTAGCTGATATCTGTTCTGCACAAGGCACAAGCTACAAAGGCTCGATGCAGTACGTGTTGAGCCTGCTGTCGGGCCCAAATTACACTTTATACCAAAGTTTGCTGATGGCATTTATAATGGCGTACGCAAGTCTTATGGCACATATGGTAATCAGACATCCATGGTGGAAGGCGCACCGAAATGACTATAATTAGCGTGACTTCTACCCAGCCAAACCAATTTCACTTTCCTCATTTGTTTAGGTCGCCGGTAGCTATCATCAGCCTCCACGTTGACAGTTTTCCCCGATGCCACCTACCGCTTAATTATCATGTGCGCGTACCCTGACACGCACACAAACGAAAATACGAAGATCCTCGGTTTTGTGGCGTGATCGCTGGGTGCCGTGCCTCTACCTTCTTCTCCCCAGCGTTTTCTACTTCTCCCTGCTTCCCGGGCAGCAGGAGGCTGGGAGCTGAATTTCTCCGGGGAGGAGCCGACATGGTGGAGGGCCTGGTGAGAACGGCCCAAACTCTCCAGAAGGGTCTCCTTGAATTATTAAAGCAGGTTGCGTCTGTGTCCTCCCTCTCCCACTGCATATTGCTTGGGGGTAAATTTTTAGCAAGGTATAAAGTCTTTTAATGCCCCCCAAACAAAAGGTAAGCCTGCCAGGCAAGGCAGGAGAGAGCCTTGGGCTCCGGGCTCCAGCCTCTTCTCAGGCCCCCTCTTGTGTTGATGGGAAGGGTGAAGGAAGAAGGAGGGTGGTGGGGGGAGAGGACAGGTGAAGACCAGGGGCGCTGGAGACCTGCAGGACAGGGTTTTCAGATAAAATGCAGATCTCAGTTAAATCTGAATTTCAGATCAACAGTGTAGGTATTTTTCAGTTCAAGTATGTCTCAAATTTTGCATGGGACATCCTTATACTAAAAACCATTTCATTAATCTGAAATTCAAATCGTGTCCTCTAGTTTTATCTGCTTAACCTGGCGCTGTACACAAGGTCGATGTCTCATACTTCCACTCATCTGGTAACTTTTCGTCATCTCTGGGGTCCAGGGGGATTTCGCGCCTTTTCCGATGGCCTCGCGTCCGTCATCACCCCTGCCCCTCCCTGCTGCTCTCTGCCTCTCCCTCCCAGACCCCAGCCCACTGCCCCTGGGCCTCCAGGCCCAGAGGCAGCGCGTCACCAGGTGAGGGCAGCACACCTGCCCCCTGAAGAGCTTTCTGGAGCTCGTCCCTGGCCTGGTGTGTGGAGCGTCGTGCCTCCCAATCTCTAAGTGTCTGTCTGTGGTGCCATCACCAGTGCGAGCACAGAGTCCCAGCCTAACAGCAGACTTGGCGAAGAGGTTTAAATGATCACAGCGCTGCTCTGGGCAGACTGTCTCCTGCTAAGCTTTCTTAGAAGGGAAGCTGCTTGCTCTTGGGTGAGCAGCAGGGAGGGCCGCTTGGAAATCTGCCCCTGCAGGGCGCCTGCCACATGGTTCTTTCAGGTTTTACCACATCACGGATCCCATTTTAGCGGCCAAGCTGCTTGCCTAACAGAAGCAGATGCAAGCACAAAAACCAATTCACTTTTTTTTTTGCAGAGATGGAAAACAAAATTTGATTTCCAAGTTTTTAAGTAAACCTGGCTCAGTGCTAATCTCTTCCTCTAATTCGGTCTCCATCCTGCTGTCTAGTCACGATGGGGGCGAAGCTGTTGCCCGCCCCAGGGAGAAAACTACCCTCTTTGCCAGTCGTCCACACAGCGGGCATTTCCTGGATTCTCTGCTGCCGTGGTTCAAAGCTAACAGACACTGACTCTTTAGAAGTCAGCTGCTACGAGGGGCAAAGGGGATGGAAAAATGCTTCCCTTCAGGCTCAGCAATGCAGGCAGAAAAGGAGTGAGTGACAACCGACGAATGCACAAACTGTGGTGTATTCACACGATGGAATATTACGCAGCCGTAAGAAGAAATGAAGTGAAGCACATGACAGCCTGGACGAACCTGACATGATGTTGAGTGAAGCAGCCAGACACAGGAGGACAAATCCTGCATGACTGTGCTACTAGGAGCTAAATACATTGTGTAATATATTGTAGGATTCAAAAAAATTTTTTTAATGTATCTAATACATTCAATTGACAAATGTATGTTTTTATTCAACTGCATTTAAAAAATTTTTCTAATTATTGTTTATATTTTCAATCATTAAATGAACAAAATAAAGTTAAAAAAAGAAAAAGGAATGAATGACGGTGCCCCAGACGCGGCTGTGGTGCCTCATCACCTGGACCCTGAGCCTCACGCCACGGGCTGCGAGGTCCAGGAGAGGCGGTTTGTTTGTTTTTTTTAAAGATTTATTTTTATTTATTTTTCTCCCCTCCCCCCCAGTTGTCTGCTCTCTGTGTCCTTCCCTGTGTGTTCTTCTGTGTCTGCTTGGATTCTTGTCAGCGGCACCCGTGCATCTTGCTGTGTCAGCTCTCCTTGTGTGCGGCGCCATTCCTGGGCAGGCTGCACTTTCTTTTGCACTGGGTGGCTCTCCTTACGGGCACACTCCTTGCGCGTGGGGCTCCCCTACGCGGGGGACACCCCTGCGTGGCACGGCACTCCTTGCACGCAACAGCACTGCGCATGGGCCAGCTTCACACGGGTAAAGGAAGCCGTGGGTTTGAACCCTGGACCTCCCATGTGGTAGGCGGACGCCCTATCCATTGCACTTAGGTGCAATATTTTTTGGGGGGGAGCAGTAAGTAAAGCACCCATTTTACAACCCAAAGTTGATCAGGATAAAAAAAATGTTTTTCTTGATGGTGAAATGTTGCCAAAACTATATGGCTATTCATTCGTGTTTACTGAGCACTTACTACATGGTGTATTGTTCCAGGAGCTCTAGATACAGCAGCTAATCAGACGTTAGACTCTGCCCCCCGGAGTTTACCTCCTATGGGGGAGTAAGAGACGGTGAACCAGTAAACCAAGCCATACGTGCAAAAGGACCTGAGAGCAGAAAGTGCTCTCAGGGCTGGGGGTGGCAGGGAAGGCCTCTGAGGAGGTGGCAGCTAAGCTGAGCCCAGAGTGCCAGAAATATTAGGACAAAGAGCACTTGAGGAAGAGGAGATCTGCCAAGGGCCCCAGGATGCGCACAAACGCAGCTTTAGTATCGTCTTTGTGTCCTAGTTCCCATCTGCCTCGTCTACTAGGCTGTAATCTCCAGGACGGGAGGCCCATGTCCACTCCAAGGTCCATCATGCTCCCAGGGCGCAGCATGGTGGCCGCCTGGCACACAGTAGGTCCATGGTTTGTGGCTGGAAGAAGGGAGGGAGCACCCGCCTGGCACTCAGTAGGTCCACGGGGCTGTGGCTAGAAGGGAGGGAGTGCCCGCCTGGCACACAGTAGGTCCTGGGGCTGTGGCTAGAAGAAGGGAGGGCATGCTCACTTGGCACTCAGTAGGTCCACAGGGCTGTGGCTAGAAGAAGGGAGGGAGCGCCTGCCTGGCACAGAGTAGGTCCACAGGGCTGTGGCTAGAAGGGAGGGAGTGCCCGCCTGGCACTGGGCGGCTCTCCTTACGGGGTGTACTCCTTGTGCGTGGGGCTCCCCTATGTGCTTGGCACACAGTAGGTCCACGGTCTATGACTGGAAGAATGGGGGCAACGGGTTTCATGGCAGAGCGTGCCTGCGTCCGAGGGCCCCGGGAGCCAGGGCCGGGGAAGCGAGCGGCACGTCCAGCTGTGCCCTTTCACTACGTCCCGTTCGGCTGCTTATTCTCTGTTTGTGGGAATCTGAGGGCACACTTGGGTGAAGTCATTCCTGTCACTCAGCTGCACAATAATTTCTGGGCGAGGGGAGGCTTCTAATTAAGAGTTCAACACCCCCGTGGCATGTGCCAGGCCGCAGCCATGGAAAAATCCCCGGGTCCCTCCCTGGTCTCAGGATGACAATGGCTGACTGCGGGCTGCCCTGGGAGAGCAGACAGGCTGCGGCCACCAGCACCGCAGGAAGCTGCTGCGGCTGCTCGCTCTGGGCCGGGACCCCCAAGGGCATCGCCCACCAGCCACTTGGCGACTTCTCTCCTTGGTCCTGGGATACTGAAGGTCTTTGCAGACCCTGAGACTACTTCACACCATATCAAATATCTTTTTTTTCCTAAAGATTTATTTATTTATTTATTTCTCTCCCCTCCCCCGCCCCTGGTTGTCTGTTCTGTGTCTATTTGCTGCGTCTTCTTTGTCCGCTTCTGTTGTTGTCAGCGGCACAGGAATCTGTGTTTCTTTTTGTTGCGTCATCTTGCTGTGTCAGCTCTCCGTGTGTGCAGCACCATTCCTGGGCAGGCTGCACTTTCTTTCGCGCTGGGCGGCTCTCCTTACGGGGCATATTCCTTGTGCGTGGGGCTCCCCTACACGGGGGACACCCCTGCGTGGCAGGGCACTCCTTGCGCGCATCAGCACTGAGCATGGGCCAGCTCCACATGGGTCAAGGAGGCCCGGGGTTTGAACCGTGGACCTCCTAAGTGGTAGACAGACGCCCTAACCACTGGGCCAAGTCTGCTGCCCATATCAAACATCATAAATTCCACCACATCCCAGATTAGCTATAATGAATTTTGCCCCCAAAACATTTGAAAGGGTTTTGCTTCAGTTAGCTAGTGCTGTGTAACAAATCATCTCCAAGCTTAGCGGCTTAACACCACAGATGGTTCTCTTACTACTCAGGAGGTCGACGGGGTGGTTCTTCGGCTCCCAGGGGTGGGGGCTGGACCCTGGGTGGCTGCAGTCCTCAGCAGGCTCCAGTGGGAGCTCAGCTGCGGTGGACGGTCTAGCCCCCACCCCTAGATGTCTGGAGTCAGACGGAGCCTGACAGGGGTCAGCGGGACTGCCACGGGGTCCCTCCTGGTACAGAAGGTGACAGTACCTGGTACCAGGTAACTCCCGGTAACTCCCGGAGTTACAAGGAGGACAGTTCCGGGGGTCAGCATTCCAGGAGGGGGGCAGCAGGGCTCGTCCTGGGGCCGGCACACACTGTCCCTCTGCCGTTTATTAGTCCAAGTGGCGCAAGCCTGGCCCAGACAATGTGGGACAGAGCTATCCAAGGACACGAGTGGAGACCTGTGTTTCTTTGGGTCCTCCAAAGAGCAGTCTCTCGTGACTTTTAAAACAATTTATATTTTGAATTTTGTAAAAACAAATGACCCATTTTTTTGCTTGATATTCAGGAGTTTAAGAGTTGAGCTAACTATTTCTTGATATTCCAAGCGTGGCTCATGGGCAGGCGGCCCCGGCAGGTGGGAGCTTGTGAGAAATGCCGAATCTTGAGCCCCACCCTAGACCTACAGGCTCGGGATCTGTGCAGACAAGATCTCTAGATGCCCTGCGTGCCGAGAAACACTGACTTGGTTGACGGAATGCTACGTTTTGTAAAAAATTTTAATTAAATATGATTGATTTTGATGATGCAATTTTCCTTTTTGCATTTCGGCATCCCAACACCTTTTTAATTAAGTCCTTGAAATGCTCACAGGCTCTGAAGAAGCACCCAGGCGCCAGGCACCATGGCTAGGTGCCGCGGGGAGCAGGGCTGTCAGTTCTGCGTGCGGTCGCATCCGCTCAGGCTCCCGTTCCTGGCGTCCTCCTCGGCGGGGACAGTTCTCGAGCTCGTCTCCCTGGGCTTTCGTGAGCTCTCCTGGGAGATGCCAGGGCCCTGGCTAAGGACCCCAGCCCTCAGGCCTGTGGGCCCCACATCCCAGCCCGGGCTGCCCGCCAGAGGCAGAGTCAGCCAGGCCTCCCCCACCCCGAAGCCGTCAGGGCCGCCTGCTGGAGGAAGCCACCGCACCCCAGTCCCTTGGTCACGGCCTTTCACGCTTTTTTAAAAAGATTTATTTATTTATTTATTTATTTATTTATTTATTTATTTATTTATTCATTTCTCTCCCTTTTTTCACCTCCCCCCTCCCCAGTTGTCTGTTCTCTGTGTCTATTTGCTGCGTGTTCTTCTTTGTCCGCTTCTGTTGTTGTCAGCGGCACAGGAATCTATGTTTCTTTTTGTTGCGTCATCTTGCTGTGTCAGCCCTCCGTGTGTGCGGCACCATTCCTGGGCAGGCTGCACTTTCTTTCGCGCTGGGCGGCTCTCCTTATGGGGTGCACTCCTTGCATGTGGGGCTCCCCTGTGCGGGGGACACCCCTGCGTGGCAGGGCACTCCTTGCGCGCATCAGCACTGCACGTGGGCCAGCTGCACACGGGTCAAGGAGGCCCGGGGTTTGAACCGTGGACCTCCCATGTGGTAGACGGACGCCCTAACCACTGGGCCAAGTCCGCTTCCCCTCATCCACTTCTAAGCAACCCCCAGATGAAGGACGTAAATGGCACCCGGAACTCTTCTCCTGCCCCTCCCCATCGAGCGAGCCCTATTCTCATAGCATAGGTTAGTTCAATCAGTTTCTGCTCTTCCTATAAATAGAAGAAGTACGTGCTCTTTGGTGCCCAGCTTCCTTTGCTCAATGTTCCATTTCTGAGAGTCACCCACATCGCTGTGCAATTGTAGTTTGCATTCCCGTTGCTGTAGAGTGTTCTAGGGTGTGAATTCACCACAATTTAAAGATCATGTTGTTGATGGGCGTTTGGGCAGTTTCCAGTTCGGGGCTGTTATGATCAGGGTACCGAGGAACATGCTGGTACTATTTTGGGGGGACACACACATCACATTTCTGTAGGGCGGACCTGGGGGTGGAGTTGCGGGGTCGCGGGGTATGTCTGTGCTTAGCTTCAGTGGATACTGCCGGACGCTTTTTCAAACAGCTAGCCCCGTTCTCCATCTAAAAACGTCCTTGCCTCCATTCTATCCTCAGAGTCATGACTAATCTCCCACATGACGTTACCTCTCAGATGCAGGATTTACAAATTTCTACCAAAACATTAGCACCGACATTTCAAAATAAATAAATGCATCCACGGAGGGGATGGCCGTGGCAGGCTGCAGAAGCGGATTCTGGAAACCAGCTGTAGAGCGAAGATGCTAAGACGCTTTTCTTTGTTGCCCAGGGCCCTGGGAGCCTTTTGCAAACCCTGCTGCCAATCAGGCTTGGCCATCTTTGCAGGGCTAATTAGCAGCACTTGGGCAAGCGAGGGGGCGGGTGCCGGAGCAGGCAACCAAACTGAGCCATCCCGGAGTTTGAGAGCAATTATCAACACAAAGAGCACTTAGAGGCTATGATTGCAAAGAGCCCTCTCCAGAATTCTAATGCCGGCGTGCCTGCGACTGGGGAGACAGGTGCCAGCAAAAATCTCCCGGCACTGACAAAATCAGCCGGCGCGCATGCCGTGCCGCCTTCCTGCCAACGGGTGCCGGGGAAGGCTTCCTTTGTGCTGCGCGGGACTTGGGGGTGGGTGTCGTTTCCATTTGTCCTGGGCCTAGCACGATATACCTGCTGCACGCTCGCTCTCACGAAGCACGGAGGGGCAGACCGGACAGCCCCGGCTCCTGCGGGGCGGGGGCTCGTATGTGCCAACTTTGAGCCCCCTGAGCCCCCACCTGCAAATAACCCCTAAGGTGTGCAAATCAGCCTCCAATTACTAGCACTTGTTAACCTCTCCTGGAACGTGCCAGGTGAAGCTGTTGCCAGTGAGGAAAGCGACACTGGGGCGCCGCATCACAAAGCTCATGTGATAGGAGAGAATCCCGGGCATGGCCGGAGGGAAGCAGGAAGCTGGCCCGGGGAGGCGGCTGGGTGCCCCGGCGGTGGGCAGAGCACGCGCAGCCCAGGCCAGGCGCGGCGCGGTGCCCACGGAGCGCTCCGTCGTGAGCCAGTGTCCCTGCGTCTCTTTGCCGTGGGCACTGCCTGGTGCAGGCGCCCGCGAGCTCTGAATGCACAGCGGCGTCCTCCCACCAGCCTCGGACAAGAGAGCAGGACCAGCCAAGACCAGAGAAAAATGGAGAAGGGCCAGGCTGGGCGGAGAAGAAACCAACCTCACTTCAAAGCATGGTGAGAAGCGACTCTCACCGGGAGTCTTGCTTAGCCCCTGGGGCAGGGTCAGTGGATCCCTTTGGCAATCGAGTGAAGCTCATGGACCCCCTGTTTGGAATGAAAAATCTTTTAACTTTTTATTTTGAAATAATTTTAAACTTATAGGACAGTTTCAAAAATAATACAAACCCCATACAGAAAACTCTAGCATCCTCCTATCCCCTCCCCAGGTGCTTAGATCCCCTGATTTTAACACTTTGCTACCTTTGCCATATCATAATAAATCTATCTTTCATCTTTCATCCATCCATCCATCCCTCCATCCGTCCATCCATCCATCCATCTGTCCGTCCGTCCATCCTGCCATCCATCCGTCATATCCATCCATCCTCCCATCCATTCATCTATCCATCCTGCCATCCATCCATCCATCATATCCATCCATCCATCCTCCCATCCATCCATCCATCCATCCATCCATCCATCCATTCATCCATTCATCCATTCATCCATCCATCAATCAATCTATCTATCATCTATCTATCTAACCTATTTTCTAAACATTTGAGAGCAGGTTGCACACATCATATTCCTTGGACATATAATCATATTATGTACATTTCCTATGAATAAGGATATTCGTTTATGTAAGCAATTTAAGTACAGTTGCTAAGTTAAAGAAATTTAACATTGACATAAAGCTTGCATTCTATATTTTAGTTTTACCCTCATGTCCCTCTATTGTCCTTTTGAGCCTTTTCTCCTTTCTTAGGTCCAACCCTGTATCATGTATTGCATTTAATTGTCATTATCTTTTTAGTTAATGTTCTTTTTTTTCCTAATTGTGGAAACTTACATACAACACAAGTCTTCCCATCCCATCTCCTCCAAAGCATATAATTCAGTGCGATTAATCACATTTACAATGTTGCAGGACTCTCATTACTAGAACTTTCCCTTTGCCCCAAACAGAAGCCCTACTCTCATTTTACATTAACCCCCGTTGCCCTCTCTCCATCCCTGGTAACCTGTACTCTACTTTCTGTCTCTATGAGATTGCAAATTCTCTCATCTTTTCTTTGTGGTTAACACTGGGCTAAAATTTAACATCCTAAATCTGTAACAATCTTGTTTGCTTTGATACCAACTTAACTCCAATAGCAGGAATCAACTATGTTCCTATTCCCTTCAGTCCCCGTCTTTATGTAATTCTTGTCACAAATTATATATTTATATGTTGTGAATCAAAATCATTGATTTACCATTACGTTTTATGCATTTGCCCTCTAGATCTTGTAAGAAGTAAAAAGTGGAGTTACAAATAAAAAATACAGCAGTACTGGTATTTATATTTACCCATGTCACTATCTTTACCAGAGATCTTTATTTCTTCATCTGGCTTGAGTCAATGATCTCGTGCCCTTTCCTTGCGACCTGCAGAAGTCCCTCTAGCATTTCTTGAAGGGCAAATCTAGCGGTGATGAAATCCCTCAGTGTTTGTTTATTTGAGAATGTCTTAATCTCACTCTCATTTTGAAAGGCTGTTTTGCTGGATGTAGAATTTGTGGTTGGCATTTTTTGCTTTCCTCACTTTAAATGTGTCATCCCACTGCCTTCTTTCTACCCTAGTTTTCAATGGTAAATTGGCATTTGATCTTATTGAAGCACCTTTGTATGTGACACATTGCTTCTCTGTTGTGGCTTTCGGAATTCTTTTTGTGTCCCTGGCACTTGACAGTTTGGGTATAATATACTGTGGTGTGGTTTTATTTGGATTTATCCTGTGGAGTTTTTTGAGCATTTGATGTGTGCATTTATGTCTTTCATTAGATTTGGGATAATTTTCAGCCGTTATATCTTTGAATATTCTCTTTAACCCTTTCTCTCTTCTTCTTCTTCTGGGACTCCCACAATGCATATGCTGGTATACTTGATTGTTTCTCACAGTTTCCTCAGTCTCTGTTCACTTTTCTTCATTTTTTCTTCTTTCTGCTCCTCAGACTGAATGATTTCAATTGTTTCATCTTCAAGTTCACTGATTGTTTCTTCTGCCAGCTTCAATGTGCTCTTGAATCCCTCAAGGGAATTTTCACTCTTCGTTACTGAGGTCTTCAGTTCTGTTTGGTTCCTTTTCATAATTTCCATCTTTCTATTGGCCTTAACTTTGTATTCATCTATCATTTTCATGATTTCCTTTCGTTCTTTGTCAGGTTTTCTGTTGGCTCTTTGAGCATAATTAGGCTCATTTAAAAAAAAAAAGTCTTTGTAGGACTGTCCCAGGTCTGAGCCTCCTCGCAGATGGTTTTAATACTTGAATCTTCCCTTTTTCCTGTGCTATCACTTCCTATTTCTTTGTATGTTTTATAATCCTTTGTTTTTTTTAAGAATTATTTTATTTATTTATTTATTTATTTCTCTCCCCTTCCCTCCCAACCTCCCTGCCCCGGGTTGTCTGTTCTCTGTGTCTATTTGCTGCATCTTCTTCCTTGTCTACTTCTGTTGTCGTCAGCGGCATGGGAATCTGTATTTCTTTTAGTAGCATCATCTTGAGTCAGCTCTCCGTGAGGGCAGCACCATTCTTAGGCAGGCTGCACTTTCTTTTCACGCTGGGCAGCTCTCCTTACGGGGTGCACTCCTTGCGTGTGGGGCTCCCCTACACGGGGGACACCCCTGCATGGCAGGGCACGCACATCAGCACTGCACATGCGCCAGCTCCACACGGGTCAAGGAGGCCCGGGGTTTGAACCGCAGACCTCCCATGTGGTAGACGGACGCCCTAACCACTGGGCCAAGTCCACTTCCCTATAATCCTTTGTTAAAACCTCAACATTCTGTTACTTTCACGTGTTATCACAGGAATCTAGACTGTGAGGCATCTGTGGCTTGAGCTTTTTCCAGCTAATGTTATGACAGCGCTTTCCCTGAATGCCAGGAGCTGACAACAACAAAAAGAAAGCACCTTTCCCAGTCCTGTAGGTTGGCCTGTGTGAGTGCTCTCCTTCAGAGCTTATCCAAACAAGGAATTAAGAAAAGACTCCAGACCAGCGTGTAGGGGCCTCCCTGGTCCTTTCTGGACCTGTGCATGTCTTGGGCATGTATGTTTGGCTCTAGGAATTTCCCTGTTTACACAGACACGAGTGCTTCTGTGCTGCCCTGCAGGTCCCACAGCCAGCAATCTCTCGCCCAGGGGGCCACCTGATTGCTCTCCCACCCGATTTCCTGGAGGAGGGCTCTGTGAGCCGCCTTCTCCAGGAGGACATGTTCTGGGCTGGTCAGTCCTTCAGGCCTCCTCCCGGCCGAGTGGACCAGCCACGCAGGCTCTCAGCGTGAGTGCGAGGGTCACTCTGCTTCCTCTGGCACTGGGACTGGAGACCCACAGGGGGCAGGGGCAGGCTCTGCGCTCAGCTGGTCAGCGATGGGGGAGGGACCATCCAGGGGGCACCTGACCACTTTTAAATGGTCTTTTCCTTGATTTGGCACCTGCCCTTTTACGACAGTCCTTTAACTGTTTCCTGGAGCTTTGAGAAAGAGGTTTCTGTGCGTTCTTGCTGGTCTTTTAAAGCTTCTGGGAGGGGTGGCAGAGCCCTGGAGCTTCTCACTCAGCCATCCTGATGGCGACAGCGCCTCCAGAATGATTTTTTTTTTCTTTCAGGTACTGGGGGCTGGGGATTGAACCCGGGACCTTGTATGTAGGAAGCCGGTGCTCAACCACTGAGCCATGTCGGCTCCCCTGAGTTGGTGTTTTCATTGGTTTTGCTTGTTGTTTGTTTTAGTTCTTTTAGGAGGCATCAGGAACTGAACCTGGGACCTCCCGTGTGGGAGGCAGGCACTCAACTGCTTGAGCCACTTCCACTCCCCCTAGAATGAATTTTTATATACAAAAAACTTAATACATAGTATTAAATTGAAATGTAGCTATCAGAATATTTAAAGTTCATAATATGATGATAAACATGCTTCTTTTTATTTTTAAAGATTTATTATTACTATTTTTTCTTCTCCCCTCCCCCCCATTGTCTGCTCTGTGTCCATTTGCTGTGTATTCTTCTGTGTCCAATTATATTCTTGTCAGCAGCACCCGGAATCTCTGTCTCATTTTGTTGCATCATCTTGCTGCGTCAGCTCTCCATATGTACGGCGCCATCCTGGGGCAGGTTGCATTTTTTTCATGCTGGGCGGCTCTCCTTATGGGCGTGCTCCTTGTGTGTGGGGCTCCCCTACGCGGGGGACACCCCTGTGTGGCAGGGCACTCCTTGCGCGCATCAGCACTGCGCATGGCCAGCTCCACACGGGTCAGGAGGCCCGGGGTTTGAACCTTGGACCTCCCATGTGGTAGACGGACGCCCTAACCCAGGGCCAAGTCCTCTGCCCAATAAATGTGCTTCTTTACTAACATATGAAATATCAAGATGGAGTAGCAGATCCAAACATGGCAATAATTTCAAAGTAATGATGAACATAAGGTATCTACCATAACCATAATGTAATATAAAAATACTGCTAACGCTGTGGTGGGCAACCTACATTCAGAGTGGAAGGAACTGTTACATATCAGTTAAAGATCAGTAAATAAAAGTGTAACTTTTTTCCCCATCCAAGTTTACATACCTTCTGAATTCTATCCGTAGATTCTCTAGGTGAAGAACCCCTCATCTAGTACCATTTACCAAAGACATAAACTGGATTTTAAAAGATATATCCACATCAAATAAAAAATAAAAAAAGAATAAAAAGATATTTCTAAGGTTATTAATAAATATTTCGTAACAGATTTCATAACAACTATTAAAATTATTCTTATTGACTTTGACATTAAAAAGATTTTAACGTCTCTTTAGAAGAATGGAGTTGAGATGCAAAAGACCATTCATTCACGTAGCTGCCTAGCAAGGATTTCCTGAGCCCTGGTGGACGGTGTTGGGGTGGAACCTTCCATAGTGATGACATCAAGGTTCAGTGGTGGCAACAGCCAGCTGTTCAAGAAAGATTTATTCTCTCCTCCCGTGGAGTAAAGTTGTTTCTGGGAAGTTGTTGTCAGGCCAAGGACCTTATGTCCCACCCCTTGTCTTCAGGTGGGAATGATATAACGCCTTCTCGTCAACAGAATATGAGAGGTGGGGATTTATGCCTCTTCCAGGTCAAGGCTTTTCAGACGTGCACACGCCTTCCAGCCCTCTGTCTTCCCCTGCTGCCAGCTGAACGCTGTAGAAGTCATCCTGGATCCCAGAACGGCAGCATGGAGCAGAGCATCCCCATCTTACCAAGACCCATTTTGGACTTGGCAGGATTGGGTGATGAACTTCTATTGAAATTCCAGGTTCGTCTGTTACAGCAGCTAGTGTTACCTTATACGACAAGCTTCGGGATGCTGCCTGGGGCTCCCATGTTCCCCCTCGGCACGGATGGTACGGCGGGTGTTGCTCACTCAGCTCCATTTCAGTCCCTTTGTCACGTGCAAGGTAAATGGCACCAAGTCAAAGGCATTTCTTCATTTCCCAGACATGCGTTTATAGCTCAGGTCTCGCATGAGAGCCAGGCTGTGCCCGGCAGATTCTTGGGAGTCAGAAATGAACACAGCGAGGAGGAAGTCATCTCCTACTTCTCTCCTGTTTCCTCCAGCAAGCACGCTGGTGAGGCTGCAAGTAGTGGCAAACCCACCAGGGCCTTAAAGAGATCGGCGCTTATTTTCTCACGAAACAGAAGTTTGGAGGCAGGCTGTCACGGACGTTGGTTCACGAGGCCAACAGCCATCACAACTGTATTCAAGGCAAAAAATAAAAAGTGGAGATGGAGAACAGCCCCAGCTGTGTGTGCCTCCTTTTTTGGGGATGCAAAAGCTTTCCCAGAAATCCTCACAACAGATTTACCGTCAGGTCTTGTTGTCCACAACCGGGCACATTGCCACTTGAACAAAGTTACAAAATTGTGGTTCTAGTGACAGGGAAAAATAGGGGCATTAGCTATAGGGTTCTGCAAAGATAGATTTCAGGGTCTCTGCCTTCAAAGGGCTAAGGATGGTTTCTAGGGGTGCTGTCATAAATCACCACAAACTGGGTGGCGTAAGACAGCAGGAATTCATTCTCTCAGCTCTGGGAGTCAGCAGGGCCGGCCCTTCTGGCGGCAACAGCCACCCTTGGAGATCCTTACCTTGCAGATGCAGATCTTTAATTTGTGTCCAAATGCACATCACTTTCTTCTCTGCATCGGAGTGTCCTGTCTTCTTATAAGGACATCTGTGAATGGATTTAAGGTCCACCCTAAATCATTTTGAGATCCTCAACTTAATTACATCTGCAAAACCCCTTTTTTCCAAATAAAGTTCCCCTCACCATTTCCAGGGCTTGGGACTTGGGCATATCTTTTTATTGGGGGCCGCGATTCAATCTACTGCAGATGGCTTTGTAAAGCCAAAACATGTGCGTGGCTATTTGGATAATAATATAAGAGTAGGAAAAGGTACGAGGCAATCACGTAAAGCACGGCGTGCAGTTTAGAGGAGATGGGGGCTTTTGGGTTCTAGTGCAGCCCCCCGTCATTTTCAGGAGGGCCGGGGGAAGGACTCGTGTGGCTACAGAACCTTCTGGGCAGCCTCTTGCTTGATGCGCTGGGTCATGCCGACGCATTGGCCAGCGCAGGGGGTTCTGCAGCGCAGCTGGCGGGGAGAGGTGAGTTTGATCTGCACCTAGACGGGTGCAAGGCATTGACGGACTGAGGAAAGAGATCTGAACAGAAGTTTATTTTTGAATAGAGTGTTTTCTTGGATGCCAGAAACAATAATTAACACGGGCCCCCTTAGTCATCCAGACAAACTCTAACTTTAGCTCTAGAGGAAACGGTCGCCCTGCAGTTACTGGCACTTGCTTTTTGACACCAGATTTATTGGCATTAATAATCTCAGCCCCATATGGCGTCCTCCGACCATTTGGATAACGAATCTGCCTTGACAGCAGTGGCATTCCTGCTAATACAGGGTGAGTATTTTTATTTTAATTTGGTGGCCCCTGGGATGGTCAATCATTTGCTGTTCAAGCTCAGCTCAGATTCCTCCACGGTTCCGCTCCGCAGCCCGCCGGAGCGCCCACTCCGCCTCAGGCTGCTTCCCAGCTGCCGGGCTCTGGGTCTCTTTGCCCGAAGGCTGTCTCCGAAACGGTGGAAAGGCTCTGCCCACGCCGCGGGCCCACGGTGCCAGGGGATCAGTGCCATCGTCACCAGGGGAGATCAGCCCCAGACTGCGGGGATTCGACGTGCCATCCTCAGCTCCTCACCCTCCACGGGGTAACTCAGAGGCGCGGGTGCTACGTGCTCCCCAGACGCCCCGCGTTTCCCCACAGGGTGAAGCTCCAGCTGCCCGTGGTGGCCGAGAGCTTTGTGGGACCCCCCCCCTTCCTGTTTCCCTTTCCAGGCCCCTCAGTGCTGGCTACCCGCCTCAAGTGGAAAATGCCAGAATTACCGATGGGCTCTGAGAAAGGAGCAGCCCGCGTGACCCAGGGCGACCGATAGAAGAAGCACCGTTACTTCCACGTTTTACTGAGGATGGAAGACGATTCCACTCCAGAGAGCCGCCCGGAGAGATTTTGCCAGAGGTACCAGTGCCAAAGGGCCGATGGGCTACTTGAGAGTTTATTCATTAACCTCCAAAAAAAAAAAAAAGCCCCTCAAATTGTCAAAGACAGACACATGCTTATAGGCATATAAAAGGAGTACATGGTGCACAAAAAGTTCTTTTCTACTTTGTTTGACTGTTTTTAAAGGAAAAGGTAGGCATCATCAGTTAAGTGTTGCAAAACTATCAACTGGAACTTCAGCTACAACTGATAAGTCATTTGACTAATTCACAGAGAGAAAGGCAGAGGGAGGAGGGATGGATGGGTGGCAGATTCTGACTTACCCTTTTGTCAACTGACAGGATTAGGAGTATAAAAAGACATAACTAGTACCCATTATTTTAAAAACAGAGGAATAAAGGAAAGAACATAAAAGAAAAGAAAAACTTGAGTGATTCAGAGACACCTGGAAAAAGACGCCCTTGTGTTCTCCATAGCAACTGCGGGTGGCTTGGCGCTCCGGGTACTTCCCTGCCAGTGTTCCCTCAGCGCTTCCGGGACCCCGCTTCTGTTTGCCTCACCCAGCAACAGTGATTGTCTTGTTCACAGCAGCAGAAGCATTGTTTTCTGGGCACTCAGCTACACAGCCCTTCTCCTAGACTATTTCAGTCGAGATAAATTGCACTGACTTTAGAACATGGCCTTCATCATAAATATCAAATGATTTTTATCTTTAAAGCACTTGTCCTTATTTTGAGGAGCTGAGTATACATGTGCAATTTTTTTTTATGGTATGGTTTGTATTTTTTCTTAACGGATCATATCCTTTAAACCTTAATATGAGACTGAGTTTTTGAAATAATAGCTTTATTGGGATATAATTCATATACAACCCAATTTACTCTATGTATACCTCAGAGTTGTGCAACCATCACTACCATCTAGTTTTAGAACATTTTCATAAGTCCCAAGAGAAACCCCTTATGCTCCTCTTTTCTCCCACCTCCCAGCCCTAGACATCCCCTAATCTACTTTCTCTAAGGATTTTATTGTATTGGACTTTTCACATCAATAAAATCATCCAATACAATTTGTGACTGTCTTCTTTCACTTATCGTAGGTTTTCAAGGTTGTAGCGTGTATCACTACAGCATTCCTTTAATTGCTAAAGAACATTTCATTGCATGAGTATACTCAGTTTGGTTATTTACTTATTAGTTGATGGAAATTTGGGTTCATGCAATGAACATGCAAGCATGAGTTTTTATATGAATGTATGTGATCAATTCTCTCGGGTGTAAACCTAGGACTAGATTTTTCAACCATATAGTAACTCTGTGCTTACTGTTTTGAGCAATGTCCCAACTGTTTTCCAATGTGTCTGCACCATTTTATATTCCCATGAACATTATATGAGGGTTCTGATTTCTCCACATTTGACAGCACTTATTGGGCATGAAATGGCATCGTGTGTGGTTTTGCTTTGCATTTGCCTTATGACTGATGATGTTGAACATCTTTTTATGTGCTTATTGGTGGTTTGAAAATCTTTGCCATAGTGTCTATCCAAATCCTTTGCCAATTTTAAAATCCATTTCAAGTTAGTTTTTATATTTAGTGTGAGGTAGGAGCCCAGATTCCTTTTGCATGTGGATGTCTAGTTGTCCCAGAACTGTTTGTTGGATTTTCTTGGCATCCTTGTTGAAAATCATTTGCCTATAAATGTGAAGGTTTATTTCTGGACTCTCAATTGTATTCCATTTATCTGTATGTTATCCTAATGCCAGTATGACATTGTTTTGTATCAGGTGGTTTTATCATTTTTATTCTTTTAATATGGCACATTATAATACATAGGTTGATTTTCAGACATTAAACCAACTTTTAAATCCTTGTATAAATATCACTTGTCATGGTATATAATTCTTTTGAATGTTGCTGAATTTGGTTTGCTGGTATTTTGTTGAAGATTTTTGCACTTGAATATATAAGAGATTCAGGTCTATAGTTTTCCTTTCTTATAGTGTCTTTATCTGGCTTCAGTATAAGGATAATGCTGGCCTCATAGAAAGAGTTGGGAAGTGTTTCCTCCTCTTCTATTTTTTTGGGAAAGCATTTGTGAAGGATTGGTGCTGATTCTTCTTCTTCTTTTTTTTTTAATATTTATTTATTATTATTATTTTTTAATTACATTAAAAAATATATATGAGGTCCCATTCAACCCCACCGCCCCCGCCCCCCACTCCCCCCACAGCAACCCTCTCTCGCATCATCGTGATACATCCATTGCACCTGGTAAGTTCATCTCTGAGCATCACTGCACCCCATAGTCAATGGTCCACATCATAGCCCAGACTCTCTCACGTTCCATCCAGTGGGCCCTGGGGGGATCTACAGTGTCCCGTAATTGTCCGTGAAGCACTATCCAGGACAACTCCACGTCCCGAAAATGCCTCCACATCTCATCTCTTCCTCCCGTTCCCCACACCCAGCAGCCCCCATGGCTACCATTCCCACACCCATTTCACATTTCCTCTGTGGACATTGGATTGGTTGTGTCCATTGCACACCTATGTCAAGTGAGGGCTTAGATTGCACATGGGTACTGGATGCACTCTTCCCGCTTCTAGTTGTAGACACTCTAGTCTCCATGCTGTGGTGGTTGACCTTCTTCAACTCCATGTTAGCTAAGTGGAGTAAGTCCAATAAGTCAAAGTGTAGGAGCTGAAGTCTGTTGAGGCTCTGGGCCTGGGTGTCATATTATCAGTCCAGAGATTCAAATCCCCTACATATATCTTAAACTCAGCACCAAATACAATTCCAATAAAGTAGCATGCAAGTCTTGTGAAAAGAGATCCCCTCTGAGTCCATTTCCATCACGCAGAAACACCAGCTCCAAAGAAGGGCCATCTGTCATGGCAGTGAACCCCTTCTGCCATGACCATAGAACCCGTGGGTCTCTTTATCCCTCAAAAGAACCAATACCTGGGGTTGTATCTACCTTATCTGTCTCTTAGACTCTGTTCAGTTGTACATAGGGGTATTCCTTCTGACAACCTCCAGACTCTTTTTTAGAGACTCACAGCCTTATAATCTCATTTCTCCTCTCCATTTCCCCCTTACATTAGGTCAAACTGCTTCCCGAAGTCATGTTATTATATGTAGACAGGTATATTCTGCTGTTCCGCATTGAATCTTTAATTCAAGGTCATTTTCTAGTTGCTTCTTCAGCTGGTATGTGGTAGTGATCCCTCGGTGCCAGGGAGGCTCATCCCCGGGTGTCGTGTCCCACGCTGGGGGGAATGCATCACATCTACACGCTGAGTTTGGCTGTGAGAGTGGCCACATTTGAGTAACATGAAGGCTGTCAGGAGGAAACCCCCAGGCACAATGCTACTCTAGGCCTTGTTCTTATTGCAGGTGCATAGGCTCAAAAGTGTAGTCATTAATATCAAGGGCCCACTGTTGGGCCCTCCTTCCTTCCTGGTTCTTGCCGTTGCACCTGGAGGATTGCCGCTGCTCTCCCAGGGCCCACAACAGTGACCCCCCGGCCAGGAGCCCAGTACCCCCCCAGCTGTTGTTTTTAATTGTTTCCACTATGAGTATATATAGACATTACCATATACCCTGGGCATATGCCCTGTATAACTCCCTGTCAACCATATATATCCTGTCAATAACATCCCATATCAGTATTCCTCCGCTGCCATTGTTGAACCACTCTGTGATCCAGAACTTCCCGTAAAGTGAATCCCAACATAATGTCAGCTTCAGAAGAGTCTTAGATCACCAAAATTCGTATATACAATATACAGTATTTCCCCAGATCCACCATAAAACCTTTTGCCTTCCACAGCAATAATCTTTTAACTTATTCATATCATATTTCCTGAAACTGATGTACAGATTCCGAAACTATAGTTTTCAAACAAGGTAACATTTGTGCTTACTATGTGGTCCATACTTTAGGTTGTACAGTTTTCTAAATTTTTTAGTTATCCTATGTTTTGTCTTATGGTTTTCATTATTAGTCTGTCGTCCCCTATATGTTTTTGGTGTAATATTAGCTGTTTTATATTCATCCTCCTGTACTCTCACATAACTCCTCTTTTGCCCCCTTATTTACCTTTGTTCCATCCATTGCACATCCATTTACCCCTCCCCTTAGGGCCCACAACGCCTGCCAATCTAATGCCCTGGGAGCCGTCCTTTCTCACGAGAGATACAGTTCTCTCTATTCGACGGCATTAGTCTTCCCCAGGATATGGGTCCACCCCACCCAATGGTAGAACCCACCTTGGCAAAATGAGCCTTCAGCTATTCCCTCCGGAGTCCGTCCCGCATCAGACCATACCCCCTGAGCGTCCTAACCAGGTAACCCTCCTACTTATACTTTGATACGTTTTACTCAACATTTAGTTCTCAACGAACTTCTGGCACTCTCCCATGTTTGTATGTTGCCCCTCCCTCCCACCTATTTCTTGGACCATATTACCCCTCTTCCCATCCCCAGCCCCCCCTCAAACCCAGAAAACCCCACCCGAAGGTAACCCCTTGCCCCCATTTTGTCCCTTCTTTGTGCTCATACTTACCCCCAGCTCATCATAGATTCCACCCCTACAGACATTAACTCACATCCTTCCTCCACCCCCCCGATTTCCAGTAAGCCACTTTTCCAGACTCTAGCTCTCTGAGGCAGTTAACTTATTTCATATCATTGAGGTCATATAGTATTTGTCCTTCAATGCCTGGGTTGCTTCACTCAACATAAGATTCTCAAGGTTCATCCATGTTATCACGTGCGATTGTAGTGTATTGGTTCTTACAGCTGAGTAGTATTCCATTGTGTGTATATACCACATTTTATTGATCCACTCATCTGTTGATGGACTTTTGGATTGATTCCAACTTTTGGCGATGGTGAACAATGCTGCTATGAACATTGGTGTACATATATCGGTTTGTGTCCTTGTTTTCAGATCTGATGGGTATATACCCAGCAGTGGTATTGCTGGGTCATATGGCAAATCTATGGATAATTTTTTGAGAAACTGCCAAACTGCCCTCCAGAATGGTTGGATCCTTCTGCATTCCCACCAGCAATGGATGAGTGTTCCCCTTTCTTCACATCCTCTCCAGCATTTGTATTCTACTGTTTTTTTCATGGCTGCCAATCTTATGGGAGTAAGATGGTATCTCATTGTAGTTTTGATTTGCATTTCCCTGATAGCTAGGGATTTGGAGCATTTTTTCATGTGCTTTTTAGCCATTTGTATTTCTTCTTTGGAGAAGTGTCTGTTTAAATCTTTTTCCCATTTTTTAAATGGGTTGTTTATCTTTTTGTTTTCGAGATATATGAGTTCTTTATATATGCAAGTTATAAGTCTCTTATCAGATATATGGTTGCCAAATATTTTCTCCCATTGTGTGGGTTCCCTTTTTACTTTCTTGACAAACTCCTTTGAGGTGCAGAAGGCTTTAATTTTGAGGTAGTCCCATTTATCTATTTGTTCTTTTGCTGCTCGTGCTTTTGGTGTGATATTCATGAAGCCATTTCCTATTACAAGGTCCTGTAGATGTTTCCCTACACTGCTTTCTAAGGTCTTTATGGTCTTGGCTCTTATATTTAGGTCTTTGATCCATCTTGAGTTGATCTTTGTATAAGGTGTGAGATGGTAATCCTCTTTCATTCTTCTACATATGGCTATCCAGTTCTCCAGGCACCATTTGTTGAATAGGCCATTCTCTCCCAGTTGAGAGGGTTTGGTGGCTTTATCGAATATTATACGGCTATATACGTGAGGTTCTATATCTGAACTTTCAATTCGATTCCATTGGTCTATGTGTCTCTCCTTATGCCAGTACCATGCTGTTTTCACTACTGTAGCTTTGTAGTATGTTTTGAAGTCAGGAAGTGTGATTCCTCCTATTTCGTTTTTCTTTTTCAATATGTCTTTGGCTATTCGGGGCCTCTTTTTGTTCCAAATAAATTTCATAGTTAGTTTTTCTAGTTCCTTAAAGAAGGCTGTGTTGATTTTTATTGGGATTGCATTGAATGTGTAGATCAGTTTTGGTAGGATAGACATCTTAATAATATTCAGTCTTTCTATCCATGAACAGGGAATATTCTTCCATTTATTTAGGTCTTCTTTGATTTCCTTGAACAATCTTGTATAGTTCTCGATGTATAAGTTTATTACCTCTTTAGTTAAGTTTATTCCTAAGTATTTGATTTTTTTATTTACTATTGTGAATGGTATTTGTTTCTTGATTTCCTCCTGATCTTGCTCATTATTGGTGTATAGAAATGCTACTGATTTTTGCGCATTGATCTTATAACCTGCGACTTTGCTAAATTCATTTATGAGTTCTAGGAGCTTTGTTGTAGATCTCTCAGGGTTTTCTATATATAGGATCATGTCATCTGCAAATAATGAAATTTTGACTTCTTCCCTTCCAATTTGAATGCCTTTTATATCTGGTTCTTGCCTCAGTGCTCGAGCAAGTACTTCCAAGACAATGTTAAATAGGAGCGGAGACATTGGGCATCCTTGTCTTGTTCCTGATTTTAGAGGGAAGGATTTCAGGATTTCGCCATTGTAAACAATGTTGGCTTTAGGTTTTTCATATATACTCTTTATCATGTTCAAAAAGTTTCCTTGTATTCCGATCTTTTGGAGTGTTTTTATCAGGAAGGGGTGCTGTATTTTGTCAAATGCCTTTTCTGCATCTATAGATATAATCATGTGGTTTTTTTCTCTCAATCTGTTTATATGGTGTATTACATTGATTGATTTTCTTATGTTGAACCATCCTTGCATACCTGGAATAAATCCCACTTGGTCATGGTGTATAATTCGTTTAATGTGTTGTTGAATACGATTAGCAAGTATTTTGTTAAGTATTTTTGCGTCTAGGTTCATTAGAGAAATTGGTCTGTAATTTTCCTTTCTTGTGGTGTCTTTGTTTGGCTTTGGTACTAGGGTAATGTTGGCATCATAGAAGGAATTAGGCAGTGTTCCTTCTGTTTCGATTTTTTGGAATAGTTTCAACAGGATTGGTGTTAGTTCTTTCCAGAATGTTTTGTAGAATTCACCTGTGAAGCCGTCTGGCCCTGGGCTCTTCTTAGTTGGGAGATTTTTAATGACTGATTCTATCTCTTTGCTTGTGATTGGTTTGTTAAGATCATCAATTTCTTCTTTCGTCAGTATGGGCTGCTTATGTATTTCTAGGAATTTGTCCATTTCCTCTAAATTGTCATTTTTGTTGGAATATAGTTTTTCAAAGTATCCTCTTATGATAGTCTTTATTTCTGTGGGGTCAGTGGTGATATCACCTTTCTCATTTCTTATTTTGTGTATTTGCATCTTTTCTCTTTTTTTCTTTGTTAGTCTCGCTAAAGGTTTGTCAATTTTGTTGATCTTCTCAAAAAACCAGCTCTTGGTCTTGTTTATTTTTTCAAGTGCTTTCTTATTTTCTATTTCATTTAGTTCTGCTCTTATCTTTGTTATTTCCTTCCTTCTTCTTCCTGTTGGGTTACTTTGTTGTTGTTTTTCTAATTCCTTCAAATGTGCAGTTAATTCTTCAATTTCTGCTCTTTCTTCTTTTTTGATATATGAATTTATGGCTATAAATTTCCCTCTCAGTACCGCTTTTGCTGCATCCCATAAATTTTGGTATGTTGTGTTATCATTATCATTTGTTTCAAGGTAGTCATTGATTTCTTTTGAGATTTCCTCTTTGACCCACTGTTTTTCTAAGAGTGTGCTGTTTAATTTCCAAATTGTCGTGTGAAGTCTGGGTCTCTGTCCCTTGCAAATTTCCAGCTTGACTCCACTGTGGTCAGGATATTGTTTTGTATGATTTCGATCTTTCTGAATTCATTAAGCCTTTCTTTGTGGCCTAGCATATGGTCAATCTTGGAGAATGTTCCATGTGCGCTTGAGAAAAATGTATATCCTGCTGTGTTTGGGTGTAATGATCTATATATGTCTATTAGATCCAGCTCTTCTAATATACTGTTCAAATGTTTTGTTTCTTTAGTGATTCTCTTTTGAGATGTTCTGTCCAGAGTTGATAGTGGTGTATTAAAATCCCCCACTATAATTGTAGATGCATCTATTCTTTCACTTAGTTTTTCCAGCGTTTGCCTCACATATTTAGAGGCGCCCTTGTTAGGAGCATAAATATTTATGATTGTTCGATCTTCTTGACAAATTGTCCCTTTCACTAAAATATAGTATCCTTCTTTGTCTCTCACAATTGTTTTGCATTTAAAGTCTATTTTGTCTGATATTAATATAGCTACTCCTGCCTTTTTTTGGTTGTTGTTTGCTTGTATGATTGTTTTCCAGCCATTCACTTTCAACCTAATATAAAATGGGTTGGCCATTAACAATGGAAATTTATTAGTTCACACGCTTGCAGTTTTGAGACTGAGAAAAATGTCAAAGTCAAGGCATCATCAAGAGATGTTTTCTCTGGGAAACCAGTTGCCTGCAGTTCTGGACACTGTCATGTGACAAGGAACATGTCAGCATCTGCTGGTCTCTTTCTTCTTTTCCAGCCTTAATTCTTTCACATTTCTTGATTCTGTGGTTTTCTTTCCTTAACTCCATATTCATCCTGTTTATAAAGGAATTCTTCCAATTTGATTTCTTGTTAGCTTCTTTCAAAGTAAGGTGTTAAAGCTGTGACTGATACTTTTCTCATAGTGAACCCTCTCAGGACATTGTGTGGCCTAAAGAAGATCCTTTTGTGGTTCATGAGATGATGAATGGATCTTCACACATTTATGTGAGATGTGCCTCTCTCAAATCTTGTTATGATGTTGGCACATTATGTGCCTGACCTTCTTCTGCAGAAAAGTTCCTGGAGTGCCAGACCCTATCCGAGGGCAGTCGGGAAAGCAGGGAAGTGGTGCACGGTCCCCGTGCTCAGCTCGGCAGCTCCACCCCTCCAGCAGGTCAAGCAGTTGCAGCTGGACCCCCACAGGCTGGAGGGGCACACGAAGCTGGACCCGTTCAGCCGGCCCCTCCCCCTCCTACATTTTTGAATAAAGTTGATTTCTTATGCAACTGAATTTGTGGATTAAGACTCTAGCAAGTGACTCTAGCATTCCTTGTCAGTCACTTATGTTATTATATTAATAGAAGCAAAATGCAATGGAGGTAGAAAGGACAAGAAGCAAATTACTGCTACACCGGCCAAGTTGGTTGAACCCAGCAAACATAATGCTGAACGAAAGAAACAAGACTCATGAGAATATTTACTGGATGATTCCATTTATATGAAATCCAAACCAGGTACTACTAATCTATATTGCTAGAAATCAGAGTCAAATGAGGAAACAAAGAGAACGTAGGCAATGGGGGGACACCTGAGGTGGGGCATTCCCCCCACCCGACTGAGGTCTGGGGAAGACAATGATGGAACCCCCTAATGAAGCAGAGGGAAGACTGTGCTCCCCGTTCCCGAGACATTCTGGGGAGTCAGGACACGAGACTTTCTTGCACACGTCAAGTGAGCGATCAGAAGAAATGTCTGTGTAAACGAGCTTCATACGGTGCCACCAAGGCTTCCCCACTGCTCAGGGGGCAGGAGCAGCAGGGTATCTCTGGCCATTGTGGGAGCTGTGTGGATTTGGTTTGGTGAGATGGTGCTTTTGAAGAGTTCTGGATATCTGGACAGAGCTGGTCCAGCAGTGCCCGGCACAGATCGTGGTTAAAGATTGTTTGGAAATGAGGGTGTCTCAGCAGTGCCAACATGGATAGAAGACGATACCCAGAGAAGATTTCTTCCCTTCACCTAGTGCAACCCTGATGCCTTGGCACCTGTGGCAGTTTGAGAGTATTGATGAATTCCAAAAGGAGACATAGGGTACATTTGTAAACTGGTCTGCTCCTCTGGGCATGAAAACCCTCTGAATTAGATTCAGCTGAGACGTCTGATTAAATTAAGATTAGGGCTTTGATTCCATCGTGTCATTAGAGTGCGATTCAGTGTTGAGTCCCAGTCTCCTTGCTCGGCTGATAAAGACAGACTCACACGGAAGTAGATGCACAGAGGAGAAGGGCACAGAGGGAGACAGATGATAGCTGATAGTCTACAGCTGACCTTGGGAAGAGACTGGAGCAGCTGAGTCTGGAAAGAAATGAGCTGTGGGAAGAGACAAGCCCTGTGCCAGCCTACAGCTGAGACTGGAAAAAGCTGGGACCACGGAGCCTTAAGAGGAAGAGGGAGGCTGAACCTTCATAGATGTCGCCCGCCATCTTGCTTCAACACGTGGCCACAGAGTTTGGTAAGGAAGTAACCTTGAGTTGGACTCTTTAGGGCCTTGTGACTGTACCCTTTATGAAATCAATACCCTCCAAATCAATACCCTTTATGAAAGCCCACAGAGTTCTGGTATTTTGCATCAACACCTCTTCGGCTGACTAATACAGCACTTTTGGAACTCAGAGAAAACTATTGCAGGTGGAGAAATTGGGTTTCCACCATTTGAATATTAAAAAAAAAATAGAGAGCTGCTATTTCTTGAAGACTTGAATTTGTGACCTGAGATTTGTCCCTTAATTTTTACAAAATTAGTGCTATATTGCACAGTCTGCTTCTATTTGTGAAAAAAATACATTGTGGGCATTTCCTAACATCCTTAATCTGATTTTATGCTATACTGCATCAAATGGATGTGTCGTAATTTAGTCTGTCTCTTCATATGGGACAGAAATTTAGTCTCCTTTTTTATTGTGAACAATGCTGTGGTAAATATTTTTCAAATTAACAATGTCTCTATTGTTTTTCTTTTTCTTTTTTTTAAGATTTATTTATTTCTCTCCCCTTCCCCCTCCCCTCATCCCAGTTGTCTGTTCTCTGTGTCTATTTGCTGTGTCTTCTTTGTCCGTTTCTATTGTTGTCAGCGGCACGGGAATCTGTGTTTCTTTCTGTTGCGTCATCTTGTTGTGTCAGCTCTCTGTGTGGGTGGTGCCATTCCTGGGCAGGCTGCACTTTCTTTTGCTCTGGGCGGCTCTCCTTACGGGGCGCACTCCTTGCACGTGGGGCTCCCCTACGCGGTGGACACCCCTGCGTGGCACAGCACTCCTTGCGTGCATCAGCACTGCGCATGGGCCAGCTCCACACGGGTCAGGGAGGCCCGGGGTTTGAACCGTGGACCTCCCATGTGGTAGACGGACGCCCTAACCACTGGGCCAAGTCCACCACCCTCTATTGTTTTTCTTGCACTATCATTACTCCTGCATTTATCATAGCTTCTTATTCTTGTTTTATCTTTGTCCTAATTGAACATTCAGTTAAATTTATTATTTTTATTGCATTGTATACATTTTCAATGAGATGCTCTTTCAATCCTTTCTGGAACAAGATGAAACACAAATAAATAACTGGTAGAACGAGCACATTTATGAAACAAGAATCAGTATGCTTAGTATGACAAATATGAGTACATGAGGGATGAAACTACAAGACATTCTAATGGATCCATGAGGTACAGAAACTTAACCATGGAAAGCTCGATAGTCCACAGCTGTAAAACAGGGATAATAACTACCTTTTTATAGGATTGTTGGGAGGATTAAATGAAATAATCCATGTATAGTACTTCATGCCATGTTTGACTCCTTATAAATGCTCCCAAAAATGCTGCTATTATGATTATTGTGTTTTATTATTATAGTTGATGGCAATTCAAAAATGGTCATTTTTCGCAGATGGCAGCAAGAAGCCGTGTTCTGGCCGTGAAGTGGCCAGATGACGTGCAGCGCTGCCACCTCAGCCCTTTCTGGAGAAGCCAGCTGTTTAGTTCATCCTGTCTTCAGGCCTTCAGCTAGTTTTAAAACCAAAACTATTCTGGTTTGAAGCAACAGAAGCTCAGGTCAAAGGAGATTATAGGAACGATCTGGAAATTTCTCCTGGAGAGTGGGGGCAGCAGGGGGCCTGGGCCCCAGCGGGCTGGGGCCTTGGGGAGCCCGTGACTTCTCACCAGGCCTGCCTCTGCTTCTCTCCTTGCTCTCCTCCTTTCTCTCTTGAAACGACTGTTTCCATCTGCCACTTAGATTGGGAGGAACGCGGCCTCCAGCTGGAGCCGAGCTTTAGGGGGAGCAGGGTCAGCAGCTTAGCTGGAGAACCGGCCACTTTCCAAAGCCCGCAGGAGAATTCCACGGGGGATAAGCCCGATGAGCCCAAATCGGCGTGGACGCCCCTTCCTGAATCTATCACTCGTAGCTAGAGGGGCCGGATAACGCATCACCCAGCTGCTGCCATGGCAACCGTACGGCTTGATCCTTAGGAAATAGGAAGGCAAGACCTCGGAAAGGACAGAGAAATGGACATCCTGTGGCCCTTGGGAGAGCAGGGGGAGCAGGTGCCTCGGGCCTCACTCAGGAAGGAGGCGCGTGGTGCTGGCTCGGCCATTAGCGCTCTTCGCTGGTGGCCCTGCCTTCCCGTGGGCTCTGCTTCTCTTCCCCTGTCCCCGCTCCTCTCCCATCCGCAAGCCGGGGAAGCCTTGCCAGGGTTCCGGGTGAAAGGTGCTGACCCTTACAAAGACCCTGGGGTTACCCTGGAAGGCTTGGTCCCTTGCCCGATGGAGCAAGCACGTTCGTGCCCGGTGGCCACGTGGTGCCGGGAAGCTCGGGGCCAGCGTTCAGAGGCTGTGAGGTGTAGCTCGGAGCCCAGATTGCCACCAGGGAGCCTGTGCATCTTGTTATCTCCACGGTAGCCGCGTCCTCTCTGGGGGCATTGTCACGTGCGTTGCAGAAGGCTCGAGTCTTTCCCCGACTGACAGCTTAGTGACACTCTTTGTGGCACAGTCACAGATATTTCCAGATCTTGCAGGCAGGACGACACCTGCGCTGCCGGACGCAGCGTGTGAGGTCAGGCGGGGCTGCGCGCCTTGTCCTGACAAAGCGTGGCCCTTAGCTGCTCCGTGGCCCGTGGCCCGTGGCCTGCTCAGGACCGAGGCCAGCATCCGTGGGCCGTTCCTCGCAGAGCCGTCCTGACACCTGCGGAGGAGGTGACAGCGGGCACGCTCGGGGCGGGGAGCAGTCCAGGGCTTTCTGGAAAGCCCTGTCTCCGTGGATTCGTACCGGCCTTTATTTTGTTCCTTAAGGAACAAGAGAAAGGCAACTGTCATTTACTAAATTCCTACCCTGTGCGAGGGCCAGCGGCGTGCGGGGGGTGGCAGGGACAGGCTCACGGGAGCCAGTTGTTCAATTTCCAGTCAACTTGCAAGCCACTATTTCATTGAAATAGCCACTATTTCATTGAAAGTCACTCCTGATAGTATAGGAATTTCTTCTGCCATTTTGCTATTTAGCCTTTGTAATTCTTATAACTTTTTTGGCCCTTACATCTTTTAATGCCTACTTTTACATTATTTGCTTTTTTTGTGTTGTACCATATTTGAGTGCTTTCTCATTTCTATATGAACATATTTTTCATCTATTTTCCTAGTGGTTACCACTGGGTTAAAATTTAACATCCTCAGTATGTAATGATCATATTTGGTTTGAAACCAAGTAAACTTCAATTGTGTTCACATATACTTAAAAAAATAGCAAAAGCCATTATTAAAAATTAAATTATATTTAGACATGGTTAAAAGGGGAACTTTTAGGTTGTATGTATGTTATTAGAATAAATATTAAAAACAAAAAAACATAGGACTGTAACACAGTGAACCCAGTTGTAAACAATGGACTGTAGTTAATAATGCAGTTATAAAGATGTTCTTTCATGAATTGTAACAGATGTCTCACACTAATGCTGGGTTTTAATAACGGTAGCCTATGGGAACTCTGTATTTTATACACGATTGCATCTGTAAACCTACAACTTCTCTAATGAAAAAAATTAAGTAAGAAAAAAATTAAATTGTGCTCTCTAACTGGCTAAGGACTATGGTTAATAATGGAATTATAATAATATTGTATTAAATTATACGAACATATACTTATATGTTATATTAAAAACAAAGGAGGGAAGCAGATTTGGTTCAACTGATAGTGTGTCTGCCTACCACATGGAGGTCCAGAGTTCAAGCCCAGGACCTCCTGGCCCATGCGGTGAACTGGCCCACGCACAGTGCTGCCACACACAAGGAGTGCCGTGCCACGCAGGGGTGTCCCCACGTAGGGGAGTCCCACGCATAAGGAGTGCACCCCGCAAGGAGAGCCACCTTGCGTGAAAAAAGCGCAGCCTGCCCAGGAATGGTGCCACACACACGGAGAGCTGACACAACAAAATGATGCAACAAAAAGAGACAGATTCTTGTGTCACCTGACAAGAATGCAAGTGGACACAGAAGAACAGACAGCGAATGGACACAGAGAGCAGACAACTGGGGGGTAGAGAAATAAATAAAAATAAATCTTTTTAAAAAAAGCAAAGGAAATAAATACTAAAAACTCATCACTTCCTAGTTATTTTACTACTTTTTTTGTTACTTATCCTCTTGAGGTTGTGTCTCTTGTTCTATGTGTGGGAAATACTGAATAGCAGCTTACTGCTGTGCATCCTTTTGTCACATCGGTGACTTGAAATGGGCCATGGTGGGAGTAGAAGTGCTGTGTATTTTATTATTTGTAAATTATGTGCTTCTCACTCTATCAGTGAAATTAGTGATAAACTTCTATGGACATGCACATACTTTTTTTGGAGAGCCTGTTGTAATTAGTAGCTTTTGTTTCCCCTGCTGTGAACGTCCTTCTCTTCTTACCTCACCCCCCAAAAACCAGTTCAGAGGCAAGCCTGCTCCTTCCTGGGGGTCCTCCAGATTTGTCTCAGCGCTGTTGGCACTGCTTCCGGGTTTTGTGACATCCCTCTGCTTTTTTTATAGATTTATTTATCATTTTATGTATTTCTCCAACCCCCCCCCCCACATTGTCTGCTCTCTGTGTCCATTCACTGTGTGTTCTTCTGTGTCCACTTGGATTCTTGTCAGCGACACCGGGAATCTGTGTTTCTTTTTTGTTACGTCATCTTGCTGCATCAGCTCTCCGTGTGTGCAGCCCCATTCCTGGGTGGGCTGCGCTTCTTTTGTGTGGGGCAGCTCTCCTTGGGGGGTGCACTCCTTGTGCGTGGGGCTCCCCTATGTGGGGGACTCCCCTGTGTGGCAGGGCACTCCTTGCACACATCAGCCCTGGACGTGGGCCAACTCCACACCGGCCAGGAGGCCCTGGGTTTGAACCCTGGACCTCCCATGTGGTAGGCGGGCACTCTACCCATTGAGCCAAATCCGCTCCCTTCCCTCTGCATTTTGAACAAACACAGTTGAAGGCACAGCCTTGCGTTGCTCAGGGCGGTGACCTCCAGTGCTGAGCTCAGCACGTGGAGCCCAAGAGGCACTGGCTCAAAGGAGCAGTGGGTGGGAGAGAAAAAGGGTGACATGTGGGACAGGAGGACCGGAAAGGTCTACCGCGCACCTGCTCAGAGAACTGTTGTCAGCTTCCCAGAGGTGATTGTCTGCATCCACCACACCCAAGTGTCGATGGCCCAAACCACAGCCAACCAGAAGCCCTGAGGGCTCATCGTTGGACCTTCCATCTTTGTTGGTCTTTGCCATTGCACTTGGGGGATTGTTGCTGTTCCATTGGGGAACGTGATAGAACTCCCCTGGCCAGGAACTCAGCACTCCCTCATCTGTCATTTCCAACTGAAACCACTATGAAAATACCCAAACCTTTCTATGTACCCTGCATACATGCCCTGGAGAACTCCCTCCCAACCATGTGCCCCCACCAATGACACCCCACACCAGTGCTCCTCCCCCGCCATAGCTGAACCTCTCTGTAGTCCAAAACCTCTTCAAAAAGGAAGCCCAATATATGCCAGGTTCCCTTAGTAGAATAATGGAATATAGTGATGGGTTTAAAGGCTAGATATAGAATACATAGAAATTTAGAAAAACTAAATAAAGGGAAAATAAATTGGGGTATCAAAGAAATGAAAAAATGAAAAAACTTTGTTTTTGACATTTTTTTTTCATCA
Source organism: Dasypus novemcinctus (assembly GCF_030445035.2). NCBI lineage: Eukaryota > Metazoa > Chordata > Mammalia > Cingulata > Dasypodidae > Dasypus > Dasypus novemcinctus. Next base: position 42,246,412 of record NC_080703.1, on the reverse strand, counting down.
CTGCTACAGGTGTTGCCCTGTATGAACAGTGGCAAGGAAATTTCTTCCATTTCTTCCTCAGTGTCTACCTCCTTTCTTCCTTTCCCCCCCCCCCCGATTATTAAGTTTCTCTTGACATGAGTGTTAGGTCACAGTAATTCACATATACAATAGATGGTACCCCCACATATCCAACATCAAACCCTTTGTCCCTTCCCCAACAGTGACCTTTTTACATGTTCATATTATATTTGCTGCAGCTGATGTACAGATATTGAAACGATAGCTTTCAATCGTGGTTCCATTTGGGTTTACATCATGGTTTATATTTTAGGCTGTACAGTCCATGTGCTGCAGCGGTGCTCCAGAATGCATTCGCCGGGCGCAGTGGATGTGCCGCGATGATGGAAGAGGTGGTCGATGTGGGTGGAGTGGGGCGAGGGTGGGTGGGGGGTATACGGGGACCTCATATTTTTTTAATGTAACATTTAAAAGAAAATGAAGAAGAAGAAGAAAAAAGAAAATTGGACCAAAAAAAAAAAAAAAAAAAGAAATAAAATTGGACCAAAAGAAAAATAAAAGAAGCCCTGGGGGAGGAGTTGCTTGAGGAGTGAGACACACCTGGGGTAATCTACTCCCTTGTGGTGTGTCCCGGGCAAATTCAGCTCAGCGGGCAGAGCCATCCCCGCAGTGTCCTTTCTCCCGCTCGTGGCACGTTTCCTCGACCGAGGCAGGCACTGGCTTCTCCAGGCGTTATGGGTAACAACGGAACAGCAGAGGCTGCTCCCAGCCTAGGGTCCCGCTTCAGGTCCCGGCCACCAGCCCTCCCAGGTGAGAGGCGTTCTCAGCCCTTCAAACCCGCCGTTGCTGACCGGGGGGCTGTTTCCTGGGCAACGAGTGCGCAGTCACCCGTTTTCCTAACACAGACGTCCAGCAGGCTCGGATTTCCCTGGGGTGCCAGCCACCCCTGGGAGAGGAGCAGCCCCCACGGCAGGGAGGGACCCGGCAGCCCCGCCCTCGCCCCCACGCCCCGATGACCCACGACCTCCAGGGGGTGCGCCGGGACCTGTCCCAGCGGCAGCCACAGCCGGTGCCAGGGAGAGGGTCAAAGAGAGCAGGAGCTGTCGGGTCCAGCCCGCTTTCTCCCAAGGTCTTCCGTGCCCCGGACAGGAGTGAAGCGGTCGGCCTAGATCAGCACCTGCCCTGGGCCCTCGCGGTGGGCTCTGCTCTGCCCTGGACCCCTACGTCGAGCCTCACCCCAGAGCTTGGGAGTCCCCATGAGCTCTTCAATCATGAGTTAAAAATGTTCACGACAGCGCAAGGTGTATCAGTCAGCCAAGGGGTGCTGAGGCAGAATACCAGAAATGGGTTGATTTTTATAAAGGGCATTTATTTGGGGTAGGAGCTTACAGCTACCAGGCCATAAAGCATGAGTTACTTCCCTCACCAAAGTCTACTTGGAGCAAGATGGCTGCCGACGTCTGCGAGGGCTCAGGCTTCCTGGGTTCCTAGGTTCCTGGGGCTTGCTCTTCTCTGAGTTCAAGATTCCTTCCTGGGGCTGGCTTCTCTTTTCTCTGTGTGCTGACTTCCCGGGGCTCCAGCTTAAGGCTTCAGCATCAAACTCCAACATCAAAACTCCAATATCAGAAACCCTCCACTCTGTCCTTTGCCTTTTATCTGTGAGTCCCCATCCACCAAGGGGTGGGGACTCAATGCCCTAATCCTGACTCAGTCATGCCCAGGTACAGATCAGATTACAAGCATAATGCAATAATTCTTTTTGGAATTCATCAATTAAAGTAAACTACGACACAAGGTATTCCTTGTGGGGTGAGGCGCGAGAGTCTTGTGGGAATGACACGTGGTTGTTTTGTAAGTTCACAACCAGTCCTATGCACAAATTGTTTACGTATGTTTATATGTGAGTGATAGACTTCAAAAAATTAAAAAAGTGACATGTAACGTTGTGACAATCTGCTCGAGCAGATTGAAGCAGCTCCCACTTCAGTCACAGAGAGCTAGAGGCGCTACGTGCTCGACCCCAATCTCCTCAACCCCCTGTTTATCTGAGTTCGTGATGATCTCGCCTCACTCACTGCACACGACCCCAGTTTGTTTTTTTTAGGTACCGGGGCTGGGGATTGAACCCAGGGTCTCGTACGTGGGAAGCCGGCGCTCAACCACTGAGCCACACTGGCTCTCCTGTGTTGGTTATTCTGTTTGTTTGCTTGTTGTTTGGTTTTAGGAGGCACCGGGGACCGAACCTGGGACCTCCCTGTGGGAAGCCGGTGCTCAACCGCTTGAGCTGTGTCCACTCCCGACAATGATCCTTCTCTCCTTGAGCTCCCCAGACGTTCTCCTGCCTCAGGGCCTCCGCCCTCCTCGCTGCCTCTGGCTGGTCGCTCTTCCCCGGCGTTGACTGGACTCGCTCTCGCCTCCTGCAGGAGAGAAGCTGCCCTCTCAGCGAGGCGGGCTCCTCGGTGCTGCAAAGCCCCTCCCCTGCGTGGCGGTGGCTCCTCGGCCCGCTCCAGTGCCCCGCAGAGTTATCACCCCCAGCTCGCCACGCAAGCTCCGTGTTTATTACGGTTGCTGGCTGCCTCTTCACAGCAGCGTGCACGCCCCAAGGATTTTCGTCTTCTTTGTCTACTTTGTCCACTGACACAGTTTAAATGCCTAGAAGAGTGCTTGGCATGTAACAGGAGCTCAAGAAAAAGTTGCTGCACGTATTTCGCCCATTTTAGGGATAAGGGCCTGGGCTCAGGTCGGTTACGTGGCCTTCTCGGAATCCCGCACACGGCAGCTGGGAGCAGGGGTCAGTTTCTCCAGTGCCAGAACGCACGGCCACTGTCCAACCCTGGCTTCCACATGGGACCTAGGGGAACAGTCCCCGGAGCTCTCCACGGAGCTGATCAGAGCTGCCCTTGGCCTTGGCGTTCCTGGTGCATCAGGGTCAAGAAAGCCACGTGAAAACTCCAATAAGTGGTTTTTCAAGTTAAATTCACTCTCTCGAAGCTGCTCTTTTATGTGCATGGTTTTATGCACATACCCAACAATTGAAAAGAACGGCTGGTGGTGAAGGTGGAGACAGGGGGCTGTGGTGGAGGCGCAGCATTGCGTCACGCGAGCCCATCTAAGAATAACGCAGTGGCCTCCTGGTGACAGAGCACCCTGGGAAACCAAGGAGAAACACACTTGCCTTTAAAGAGAGCGGCTTCCTGAGTCATCGTTCCTGAATTCCCTGTGCCCTCACCCCTCGCTCAGCCTGCCGATGACGTCATTTCTGACTTATCTCCGGGGCTTTCTGACTCATCGTGGAGATTACCGTCTCCACAAAGCCCACCACGTCCCCGCACCGCCGTAATCTCTCATCTGCTGCTGTGTCATGAGCTACCCCCAACGCTTAGTGGTTAAAACAGCGTTTAGGCTTCTGACAGCTCCGTGGGTCAGGACTTGAGACAGGGCTCCACCGGGGCCAGCTGCTCAGCTGCGTTCTGGGCTCAGGTGGAAGTGTGGCATCATACACATCTCTGGCGCCTCGATGGCCCTCCTAAGAGCCAGTTTCTTCTCCAGGGTCTTGGGCTTTGTCCAACCTCAGTTGTCTTCAGGCTCAGCCTTGAGGGTTGCATGGCACGGGCATCTCTGCTGTATTCCACTGGTCGAAACAAGACGCAGAGCCGACCTCCAGTCAAGCCGAGGGGACTCTGGCTCGCCCTGGGAGGCGTGGCCGTGAGTGTGTGGCCACATTCCATCCCTCACCTAACCAAGTTCAGGCCACCCCCCCTTTCAGCTGTGCTGCATCTCACTTCTCTGATTAACAAATAGAAGATTCAAGGAGCCTGGAGCACAGGAGCACTCAAAATATGCATCTCCAGTATTTATAAATACTCCCACCGCAGTCAAGCACTCACTTGAAGAATTTCTCTGCTTCCAACTGTGTCCCTCAAAAGGCACTTGTTCTGCTTGGAACGACTCTTTCTTACCACAGGAGTGGCTTTCCAAACCCCGGGTCCTCATCACCGTGAAACCTCCTCAAAGCCAAACCATCCTCCATCCCCAGAGCTTCTGTTTGTTCTTGGCCTGTGCAGCTCCAGTAGATCTTTCTAAATGCTCTAATTATTGTAGGATCCAAAAAAGAAGAAAATCTAGCTCCCACTGACTACAGGTCTGATTTTGAAATAGGATCGTTTCCCATAGAAAAATTGCTGACTCTATCAAGTCCCTGACAGCCGCAATCCCTTGTAAGATGGAAATGAGACCTCTGGGGCTGTGGCCGAGCAGGAGCAGAGAGCATGAGTCGGCTGCGTGAACAGGTCGTGCAGAGTCCCGTGTCGTCCGCGCCAGGAGCACCAGTGCACCTCCCTCGGTTCACTTCTGTAGCCAAGTTTTGGATCTCTCAAGACCAGCTGAAGGAAGAAGATGATGAGTTGAAGGAAGAGGAAAGAGTCATAGCTTGGCTTACATTTGGGTGGATTCGATGTGTGATGCAAATTGAAAATGAAGAGCTACTAAATGATCACATTCAGGGTTGTCCCTGAAAGAAAGTGCAGAGGGAAGTAGTAAACCTGTTCACCACTTTGTGTGGAAAGGATGGTGGCCCGAGATGAGAACATATATGAACTCATGGGCAGGGGCCGTTGACTTGGGAGACTGACCAGCAGCCTAGAAGGAAAATGACTGAAGATTGGAGACAAGGAGGTCTGGAGTAGAGGCAGGAGGATGGACCTGTGCGAATGGGCATAAAATGTGAAGATTTTTACATAACGTATTCATGCCCACCAGAATATACCCATCACAGAAGACACATTGGTCAACCAAGTAGACAAAGTGCCCAGTCAGTCGACATTAGCCAGGCTCCATCGTTAGTCCTCCCCAAACTGGGATGAAGGATGATAGAACGGGGCCATGGATGGAGTGGCCACAGCGGCAAGGATGATAGAACGGGGCCATGGATGGAGTGGCCACAGCAGCAGAGATGGGTCGCATGTGGACCCCGCTGCATGGACTCCCACAGAGAGGGGCAGAGATGGGGTTACACGTGGACCCCGCTGCATGGACTCCCACATAGAGGGGCAGAGATGGGGTCACACGTGGACCCAGCAGCGTGGGCTCCCACATAGAGGGGAAGAGATGGGGTCACACGTGGACACAGCTGCGTGGACTCCCACATAGAGGGGCAGAGATGGGTTTACATGTGGACACAGCTGCGTGGACTCTCACATAGAGGGGCAGAGATGGGGTTACACGTGGACCCCGCTGCGTGGACTCCCACATAGAGAAGCAGAGATGGGGTCACACGTGGACCCAGCAGCGTGGACTCCCACATAGAGAGGCAGAGAGGGGTTACACGTGGACCCCGCTGCGTGGACTCCCACATAGAGGGGCAGAGATGGGGTTACACGTGGACACAGCAGTGTGGGCTCCCACATGGAGGGGAAGAGATGGGGTCATACGTGGACCCCGCTGCATGGACTCCCACAGAGAGGGGCAGAGATGGGGTTACATGTGGACCCCGCAGCATGGGCTCCCACATAGAGGGGCAGAGAGGGGTTACATGTGGACCCCGCTGCATGGACTCCCACATGGAGGGGAAGAGATGGGGTCACACGTGGACCCCGCAGCATGGGCTCCCACATAGAGGGGCAGAGATGGGGTTACACATGGACCCAGCAGCGTGGGCTCCCACATGGAGGGGAAGAGATGGGGTCACACGTGGACCCTGCTGCATGGGCTCCCACAGAGAGGGGCAGAGATTGGGTCACACGTGGACCCAGCAGCGTGGACTTCCACATAGAGGGGCAGAGATGGGGTTACATGCGGACCCCACTGTGTGGACTCCCACATAAAGGGGCAGAGATGAGGTTACACGTGGACCCAGCAGCGTGGGCTCCCACATAGAGGGGCAGAGATGGGGTTACACGTGGACCCCGCTGCGTGGACTCCCACATAGAGAGGCAGAGATGGGGTCACACGTGGACACAGCAGTGTGGACTCCCACATAGAGGGGAAGAGAGGGGTCACACTTGGACCCCGCTGCGTGGACTCCCACATAGAGAGGCAGAGATGGGGTTACACGTGGACCCAGCAGCGTGGGCTCCCACATGGAGGGGCAGAGAGGGGTCACACGTGGACCCCGCTGCGTGGACTCCCACGTAACAAGACTGATCCCGCCACGTCCTCTTTGCAGGCGGCAACAGCGACTGCACTCTGCTCGGGACACGACACCGTTCTCGAGGACACCGCCTGAGCCCGCGGTGGAACCTGTTCTCCCGGCAAGCGATCGCTGCTCTGGGCGGGTTTGCCCTGCACTCCGGAGCTCAGGCAGCACCGCCGCCCAGTGGCTTATGGAGAAACCGGCCCGTGGGCCTGGCTCTCACCCAGCACAGCATCTGCCAGGACCACCATGTCCCGGTGAAGGAGCTGCGGCTGGTCACTCATTCCCCGACCCCGGAGGCCGCCGGGGCACTGGACGAGCTGCCCAGCGTCGGGGGAGGCGAGGAAGGGCGCGGGCGCCTCCTCTAGGACGGAGTTTGACACTAAACCAGAGGCCTCTGAGTGCCTTTGTGTCCCCAGCGAGAAAAACCCCTGGATAACCACGGGCTGGAAGCAGGAGCGGCCTCACTTCCTGTCCCTCCAGTGGCCTATGGGGTGGCTTCGTGCTCCCTGATCCCACGGTTCGGGGCTCGGCAGGGTTAGAAATCCAAGTCTCCAGGGCCAGGGCGCTCTCGCCAGGGGGCATGGCGAGGGAAGCGTCAGCTACAAACTGCAGCCCAGCGTAGCCGGGGCATGCTTTGAACTATCGAGGCAGCGTCTTGGCAGGGGCAATTCACTTTCATCAAAGACAGGAGCCGGGGCCACGTTGCTTAATGGGGCCAGCAGGGAGGGCAGCCCCTCTTGGCCAGCTGTGATCATGCGTGGACGAGCGCAACGAGCCCGACTGGATAAGGGCGCGATCGTCAGGGCCTCAGACCCCTCGAGAGTGAGGTTTCGATTACCAGGTGCACCACCAAGATGAGCAGGGCGCAGAGCCGAGAACGAGGGGGATGAGAATGGCTAGTGGACCATGGGAGGTGCTCGGTGAGCTCCAGCGGCGGCCCCGTGAGCCACAGGGAGTGGGGTGTCGCCTGGCTCGCTCACCTCCCTCTTTTCAGTCTCCCCTCAGAAGCGAGGCCCCTCCCGGGACCTGCATGAAGAAGTGGGGCCCCATGGCACAGGGCACGTGTGGCATCGTGGCGGCGTGCTGGCCATTCAGCATCGGGAGGGCAGGGAGTGGACAGCGGCCGCTGTCACTATCCTCAGGACTGGCCTCAGCTGCCGAGCCTTGACCGCATTCCTCTTGGAAGTCTCTAGCCAGCGACCAAATAGGAATGGAGCTACCAGGACGCGGTCCTTCCTACCCAGCGTTTTGTTCTGGCTTTGTCAGATTCGCGCTGAGGTCTGAGACGCTCCAACCCGCTTCCTCTTCTCTTGCTTTTGAGATCGGCGTCAGGCTGAAGGCTTTCTCTGCCTAACCCTGATTTTTCCCTTTTTCACCTTTCGCAGGTGCCCCTGCCCCTGCCCCCCCCCACGTCCCTGATGCCGTGAGCCCTGCCTCAGCGTCTGCTCCGCGAGGTCCCACCAACACAGCAACGGCTACTGCAGGACGACAAGGCAGCTCCGTGTCTTGAAGTGAATCACGTTTCTTCCAATCCAAGTAGTCGTTCAAAGATGTACAGAAACGGGAATTCACATGCAAAATCAATACGTGATGCTGCTAGCAACTTGGTAAGTCACGTCGGACCAGTGTTTGAGAATACGCACGAAAGCTGAGTATTGACACTGAGAATGCCCACGGAAGCTGGGTATTTACGCTGGGAGTGCCCACGGAAGCTGAGTATTGACACTGAGAGTGCCCACGGAAGCTGAGTATTGACACTGAGAGTGCCCACGGAAGCTGAGTATTGACACTGAGAGTGCCCACGGAAGCTGAGTATTGACACTGAGAATGCCCACGGAAGCTGGGTATTTACGCTGAGAGTGCTCACGGAAGCTGAGTATTGACACTGAGAATGCCCACGAAAGCTGGGTATTGACACTGAGAGTGCCCACGGAAGCTGAGTATTTATGCTGAGAGTGCCCACGGAAGCTGGGTATTTACGCTGAGAGTGCCCACGGAAGCTGAGTATTGACACTGAGAATGCCCACGAAAGCTGGGTATTGACACTGAGAGTGCCCATGGAAGCTGAGTATTGACACTGAGAATGCCCACGAAAGCTGGGTATTGACACTGAGAGTGCCCACGGAAGCTGAGTATTGACACTGAGAATGCCCACAAAAGCTGGGTATTGACACTGAGAGTGCCCATGGAAGCTGGGTATTTACGCTGAGAATGCCCACAGAAGCTGAGTATTGACACTGAGAATGCCCACGGAAGCTGGGTATTTACGCTGAGAGTGCCCACGGAAGCTGAGTATTGACACTGAGAATGCCCACGGAAGCTGGGTATTTACGCTGAGAGTGCCCATGGAAGCTGGGTATTGACACTGAGAATGCCCACGAAAGCTGGGTATTGACGCTGAGAGTGCCCACGGAAGCTGAGTATTGACACTGAGAATGCCCACGGAAGCTGGGTATTGACACTGAGAGTGCCCACGGAAGCTGGGTATTGACACTGAGAATGCCCACGGAAGCTGGGTATTTACGCTGAGAGTGCCCACGGAAGCTGAGTATTGACACCGAGAATGCCCACGGAAGCTGGGTATTGACACTGAGAGTGCCCACGGAAGCTGAGTATTGACACTGAGAATGCCCACGGAAGCTGGGTATTTACGCTGAGAGTGCCCACGGAAGCTGGGTATTGACACTGAGAGTGCCCACGGAAGCTGAGTATTGACACTGAGAATGCCCATGGAAGCTGGGTATTGACACTGAGAATGCCCACGGAAGCTGGGTATTGACACTGAGAATGCCCACGGAAGCTGGGTATTTACGCTGAGAGTACCCATGAAAGCTGAGTATTTACACTCACCATGGCCAGCAATCCTACTGCTAGGCATGCTCCAAAAGAAACACATTCATATCAGTACTATTCAGAGTAGTCAAACCTGGAAACTCTCCAAATGTCCACCAGCAGGAGAGTGTACAAACTGTGGGAGAGTCACAGAATGGAATCGTATGCAGCAAGGAGAACAAAAATGAGGCAAAAATACAGATGAATCTCACAATGTTGACCAAAAGAAATGAGACACAAAACGTGCATGGCCCGTGATCCCATTAAGATGACTTTCCAACCGACTTGAAACTCACATGTGCTGTTAGCAGCCAGGGGGCAGTTGTCTTGGTGCAGGGCAGGGGTGGGAGGCAGTGGCCAGCAGCGGGGGGGAGGGGAGCTCGTCCTGCTCCGTTTCTTGATTTGAGGGTGCTGATCACATGGGTATCGAGTTTTTAAAATTCAGTGGTCCATACTCTTAGGTGCACTTTTCTATCTGTACATTATACTTCAGTAAAAAGTTCGTGGCAATCTAAAGTTGTCATCCATTTTAAGAAGCATCTTTATTTTCTAGAGGTTGCTTCGTACGTACCGTATTTCCATTGAACTTAGGACACGCATTATTTTTCACATTTAATATCTCCAGTATGGGTATGTGAGTTCTGACTGATTTTGTATTTTTTACAATTGCTGATGATTGGGAGGCTGTCAGGATGTGGTTTTGGTCGTGACGCTGTCGCCTGAACAAGTGTGAATAACAAAGCCGCACGTCAAAACCTGCAGAGTGGGTAGGTGTCAGCAACTGCGAAGAAGAGCTCAGATTTTTGTGCTTTCTCATCACGTACAATTCTTATATTTATTGAAAAAGCTCTTTTAGGCAGTTTTACACGATTTTTAAAAATCATATAGCACTCATGCATATAAAGGGAAGAATAAGAAAAATAAACTGGTTCAGGATTTCTAAAACACCTCCACATGCAGAGTCCCATTCTTCAGTATCATTTATTTATTGATTTTTATTTCTTTATTTTTTGGGGGGAATGGGGGCTGGAGATTGAAACCAGGACCTCACACGTGGGAAGGCCAGTGCTCAACCACTTGTTTTTTCATTTGTTTGCTTGTTGTTTGTTCTTTGTTTTAGTTTTTAAAGGAGGCACCAGTTGCTGAATCCAGGACCTCCCATGTGGGAAGCAGGCACTCAGCCACTTGAGCCACATCTGCTCCCTGTATCACTTTTTTTTTTTTAAGATTTATTTATTTATTTCTCTCCCCTCCCCCCCGCCCTGGTTGTCTGCTCTCTGTGTCTATTTGCTGTGTCGTCTTCTTTGTCCACTTCTGTTGTCAGCGGCACAGGAATCTGTGTTTCTTTTTGTTGCGTCATCTTGCTGTGTCAGCTCTCCGTGTGTGCGGCGCCATTCCTGGGCAAGCTGCACTTTCTTTCGCACTGGGCATCTCTCCTTGCGGGGCGCACTCCTTGTGCGTGGGGCTCCCCTACACGGGGGACACCCCTGCGTGGCAGGGCACTCCTTGCGCACATCAGCACTGCACGAGGGCCAGCTCCACACGGGTCAAGGAGGCCCGGGGTTTGAACCGCGGACCTCCCATGTGGTAGACGGACGCCCTAACCACTGGACCAAGTCTGCTTCCCCCTGTATCACTTTTAAAAAACCTCCCCCCCACCCCAGGTTTCCTCTCTCATCTGTTTGCTCATTGTTTTTGCTTGTTTGTGCTTGTTATCTGCTCTTTAGGAGGCACAGGGAACCAAACTTGGGACCTCCCCTGTGGGAAGCAGGTGCTCAGCTACTTGAGACACATCTGCTCTCTGCTCACTTGTTTTTGCTCAATTTCTGCTTGTTGTTTTTTGCCCCTTGATGTCTGCTTGTTGTTTGTTTGTCTTCTTTAGGAGGCACTGGGAACGGAACTGGGATCTCCCGCGTGGGAGGCAGGCACTCAACTGCTTGAGACACATCCACTCCCTGCTCGTTTTGTTTTTGCTTGTTTTTTCTTGTTGTCTGCTCATTGTTTGTGTTCTTCAGGAGGCGCCGGGAACCGAACTGGGACCTCCTGTGTGGGAGGCAGGCACTCAACTGCCTGAGCTACACCCGCTCCCTGAATCACTTTTTGATGGTGTGTTTTCCATGTAATATGATTCCCTGTGCCATCAGGAGCTTTGGTGGTGCCGCATTTCTCATAGAGAACAGCTACCTGCCCTTGTGCTGGTGGGATACAATATTTGCTTCCCTGTGGTTTCTTACGTCCTCTCAAGTCTACGGTTCATAGTGTCAAACCCTGTGAGACAGCCCTCTAAGATCAGCTCTCAGTATTTATACCCTGCTGTATTCATCAGCCAAAGGGGTGCCGATGCAAAATACCAGAAATGGGTTGGTTTTTTTAAAGGGTGTTTATTTGGGGTAGGAGCTTACAGATATCAGGCCGTAAAGCCTGAGTTACTTCCCTCACCAAAGTCTATTTCCACGTGTTGGAGCAAGATGGCTGCCGACGTTGGCGAGGGCTCAGGCTTCCTGGGTTCCTCCCTTCTGGGGTGGGCTTCTCTTCTTCCTGTATTCCTGGGGCTGGCTTCTCCTTCCTCTGTGAGCTTACTTTCAAGGGCTCCAGCATCAAACTCCAACATCAAAACTCCAACATTAAAAGCTCAGCTCTGTCCTTTGCCGTGCCTTTTATCTGTGAGTGCCCACCCACCAAGGGGTGGGGTCTCAGTGCCCTGCTAACACAAGAGGGCTACAGGATTATGTAATCAAGTAAACCTCTGAATCCAATATAATCTAATATGCCCAGAGGAAAAGATCAGTTGATGAACATAATCCAATATTTCTTTTTGGAATTCATCAATAGTATCAAACTGTTACACCTAGTTTCTAGAATTCTGAGCAAAGTTCCTTCTTCCTTCCCTCCAGCTCCCTCTCTCCATCTCCCTCCTTCCTTTTCTTCTTTCTTTCTGTCCTCCTTTTCCTCCTTCTCTAATTCCTTTTCCTTCTTCTAAAATCCGAACAAAGCCTGACCCTTACAAGTTAAAAAAAACAGAACCCTTCACATCTATTGTGTGCTAAAAATTCAGCTGACTTACTTGAACCAGGTTGTTTCAAAATATTTTCCCAACTGCAGATACATGTCACATTTTGTTCTCTGCAGAACATGCACTAAGAGTAACCAGCTATTAGGCCACAAGAAAAATTTTAAAACATTTCAAGGAGAAGAAATGATGCAGGTTATGATCCTGGACCCTAGCGTAATGAAAATATATATTAATGCCAAAACTTTAAAAAGAAAAAAGAAAAACAGCTCGTACTCTTGTGTAAATTTTGGACCAAAGAGAAATCAAAACTGCAATTACAGTTTATTTAGAGCATCCTGGTAAAAAGAACCTTACATAAGGGAGAAGGCCAAGGCTGAACACAAAGAACTCTTAGAAGCCTTTAAGGTTTTTATAATAAAACAAGAAAAAAGAATATGGAGAAACTGTTCAACCAGGAGATGAAAGAGAGAGCCAAGCAAATAGAACTAAAAAAATAAGAAGGAACTGATAAAGATTAAAGCAGATATTAGTGATTACAAGAGAGAAAAGCAGTAAATTTGATCAATTAAATCAAAGAGATGGTTCTTTAAAACACCAGAAGAAAAGAGAAATCTTTTGCAAAGCTAATAAAATATAAAGGAGGGAAAAAACAAACAATATGATATGAGGAAAGGAGTATAACTGCAGGTAAAGGGTTGATTTGAAAGCTTTAGTATGCAGAAACTATGTTGAATTCTGCTAAACATTTTGAAATCTGGATCAAATGAAAGACTTTCTAATAAGACAAAAGTGATCAAAATTTATTAAAAAAAGAAAATATAATCATACCCATAACCATAGAAGAATATTTAAAACTTATCAAAGAGCTCCCAAAATGTGCCTGGATTTTACAAACTAATTCTATTAGAACTTCATGGAGCATATAATTGCCCTCTGATTTAGATTTTTCTGGAGCATGGAAAAAGACGGAGCAAGTTTTATTTCATTTTACTAGTATAGTAAGGCTAGTATAACCCTGATACCAAAACCTGTGGCAGAAATCTACTACAAGTTTCAGATACGAACGTAGTTCCAAGAGTCCTAAATAAAATATTAACAAGTCAAATTGAATAGGACATCAAAAGAACAATATAATATGAGTAAATAAAATGTTTTCTAAGAATGCAGGCTTAGTTCCAGAGAAGAATCTCAGATGCCGCTCTGGGGGCAGCTTTTGGGTAAGGTAATGTGGCAGAATCCATCAAATTTAGAAACGCATCTGTGTCAGTCATCCAAAGGGGAGCTGATGCAAAGTTCCAGAACTCTGCTGGCTTTTATCAAGGGTGTTTATGTGGGGTAGGAGCTTACAGATGCCAGGCCATACAGCATAAGCTACTTCCCTCACCAAAGTCTATTCCCACGTGTTGGAGCAAGACGGCTGCTGGTCTCTGTGAGGGTCCAGCCTCCCTCTTGCGCTCAAGTATCCGAGGTCCCAGCTTCTTCCAGTCTCAGCTGTAGGCTGGGACAAGGCTCGTCTCTCTCCCAGGGCTCATTCCTCTCAGGGCTCAGCTGCTCTGCTCTCTCCACCAGGCCAGCTGTAGACTCTCAGGCTCTCTCTTCCTGGGGCCTCTGCCATGTCTGTGGAGGCGTCTCTGTTCCTCCGTGTTCTTCTCCTGCATGTTTACTCCCTGGGGCTCCAGGATAAAAAGAAACGACTAACTCTTCTGCTGTGTAGTCCTACGGACATGGCCCAATCAAAGCCTTCATCCTATTTAATCAAGGAAAAGTGAAACCTCTGAATTTAATACACTCTAATACACCCAGAGGAACAGACCAGCTCACAAACATAATCCAAAATCTATTTTTGGAATTATGAATAATACCAAACCGCTACAGCATCTAATCTGTGACTTAGCAATTCCGCCTCCAGTTATCTGTATCCTAAAGAAATATTCTCTTGGGAGCACAGAGATTCTCTGCACGAATGCCTCCTGCAGCTTTGTGCTTCTCTTTGGTTGTTGGTTGGTTGGTTGGTAATAGGAGAAAAAAAGAAACAACCTAGATATTCATCAGGAAAGGAATGCTAAACCTCCATGCTAAAAAAAAAAAAAAAGAGCTGGTCGTTCAGAAAGAATGTGTAGGGAGCAGATGTGGCTCAAGTAGTTGGGCGCCTGCCTCCCACAGGGGAGTTTCTGGGTTCAGTTTGTGGTACACTCTAAAGAAGACAAGCGGACAGATGAGGGAGGCATCTTGGGGTGGGAGGGGAATAAAAATAATAAAAACTAAACAAACAAAGAAAAAATGCTATATATCATGAAAAAAAAAGAACGTATAAATTTAGATATACTGAAACAGAAATATCTCTGGCATATTAAGTTAAAAAACAAAACCCCAAAACTTGTGTACCTATCACATTATAGAATGATTCCATTAATGTTAAAAATTAGAGCTATATATTTGTGTATTAATCACCTGTAAATTAATACAAAGGAGATCTGTCTACAGAAGATAACTAGAGATGAGAAGCCAGTGAATGGAGATAGTAGTGGGGGCAAAAGGACAGAAATTTTACATTTTCTATATAGTTCTGTGTAGTTTCAAATTTTTTACAAGGACGTGCTCAAACATTACTTGTGTCAATAAAGTAGTAAAAATCATATTACAATATTTATAATAATTTATCTCATCAATAGTCAAAAGGGGAAAAAAAGTACTTTTGATGGCTGCAGGAAACACTTCTACCTTCTAACTATTCTTTCTTGAAAATCTTAGTAAATAAGGAAGAGAAGAAAACTTAAAAAGAAAAGGGATCCAGAATAACTTTCTTAAACTGAGGGTCAGCCCCCCACTTCCCAGCGAAGAGTTGAAGCATTATCTGGTAAGGCTGGGAACACGGCTTAAAGACCAGCCGCATAATTAGTATTTAGCGCTCTTTCAAAAATTTGACCAGTTCAATCCAACAGAGAAAGAACCAGTGATCTCAGTTTTAAAAAAGGGAAGAGATGCCAACGCTGCTAAGAAGGAATATCAAATTACTACCCTCTATGGCTGGGACACTCTACAAGAGGCTCACGATAGAAAATCGAGCCAAATGCTTCCCGCCTACCAGCCCCTCTGGTCAGGGCTGCATTTAATCCCGGCGAGTGCCGCATGAGGTCCATTGACTGTCGCTCCTATTTTACAGACAGGAAACTAAGTTCCAGAAAGGTTAACTAGGTGGGGAGAGGGGAGAGGGGAGCTGGGATTCCAAGGAGAGGGCTCTGTTCCCTGTTTAAAAGCCAAAGGGTAGCTTTCAGCAAGAACCCTGCTTACCTAACACATGTATTAAAAAGTGACCGTTTTATATGTGCTACCAATAACCAATTTGGAAAAACCAGGGAACAACACATCCTATTCACTATGACAACCAGAATTATGTATTACCAAGCAGCCAACTTTAGAAGGGCCAACATAAGGGAAACTTCAGAATTTTATTGAGAGACAGAGAAGGCTTGAATCGATGGAGAGACATGCAGTTTAGAAACCAATATAGAAAAGACGTTGATTATTTCTAAGCCAATCTATAGATATGATGTAAATTCCAAACATGTTTGTAACATTTTTAAAGAATGTGACCAAATTTAATTTCTTTTTTTAAATTAAAAAAAAATTTCTAAAGCACTTAATAAAAAAATCAGAAATGTGTAACATAAAATGTTTCTTTCAGAAGTAAATACGTAATTTGGACTCTTTCAGAAGCTCACACACTCATTTGTGTTTTACATAAACAGATCATATTTTCATTCTGTCTTGGTTTTCCTATTTTTTTTTTTTTAACATCTCAGACATCTTCTCAAAGTACGAATACACACTGACCCATTTTCTCTTAAAAGGGCAAATATTCCAAGGATGGTGCATCATTTTTCATCTACCCATTTCCCTGTGCACAGGTATTTGGGCTGGTTGCTTCCAGTGCTTTTGCTAAAATAGACATTGTTGTGCGCATATCTTTACACACTCATGATACTATTTCTGCAGGAGAAATGCCTAAGAGTGTCTTTGTTGGGTCATAGATGTGTACTATTAATTTTGATAAATACTGTCAAATTGCTCTCCAAAATTCTTGCGCTTATTTATACTTCCTCAGGAAGACCATTTTTCTCACAAGCTAACATTTATGCTTATCCGTCTTTAAACATTTTTGCCCATCTCATAAGCAAAAACATTGTTCCCCATTGGTATTTAGCTGCACGTTTTCTGGGTCACTAGTGAAATGGGCTTCTTTTTATAGGTTTAATGTCCATTTGTGTTTCTTCTGCCATGATTCAACTATTTACATCCTTTGGTTATTGTAAAATTGTTATTAGTTTTTAAAATTGATTTATAGGAACTCTGTAATATCTCTTACCCTTTGCCTATTTTATATGTTGGAACTATTTTCTCCTAATCTGTTGTTTGTCTTTTATTTTTTGCGATGATAAAGCTTTTTAATTTTATGCAATTGGATCTGTCAATTTTTCTTCTTATAGTTTCTATGTTGTGTCATACTGAGAAATTTCTTTGGGAACCTATGATCTTGAATACATTATCTTGTATTTCTTCTAGTGTATTTACAGTCTTTAAAAATTAGATATTTAATTCACATGTGTGTGGCTATGGTGGGAGGTCAAGATCTAACTTAAAATTTTTTCCACATACATAGCCGACAGTTTTAAGGTTGCTAATTGAGTAAGCTGTCCTTTTCCCGTGGATTTGAAATGACCCCCTTTTCTCACATCAGGTAACCATATATAACTTGGGTCCATTTCTAGGTTTCCTTTTCTGTTGGATTAGTCTCTTGTATATTCCTGTACCAGTTCCGTTGCAAAGGCTGAATATTTTTACATATTTTATAAGACAGTTGGCTAAGTGATTCTAAAGTTATTTGGCTGAGTAAACAAAGGAGAATAGCAAAAGGAGATACGATAAACAAGGGTAATGGGTCGCGAGGGTCCATAATTAGAGCATGGCAATGCTAGGGAAGGAAAAAAAAGACAGATGAATAGAACGGAGCTCTGTGTATCTTAAGAATAAGCCCCAAAACAGTAGAGAAACTAGGGATTACTTTTAAAAAATGATGGCGGCAGATTCTTAGCTGATATTTTGGGAAAAATACAATTAGATTCTCTACCTCACATATTATCTGCAAAATAAATAAGTGATTCAAGACTAGAATTTGAAAATCACTAAAAGTGGTAGAAGAAAACATAGGTAGAATTTTTCATAGTTTTGACACCAAGAGCAGAAAGTCATAAAGGAAAGTACTCATGATTTGACTGCATAAAATTTGTAAATTCTTGGCAACTACAGCAAAACAAAGTCAAAATTCAAATACCAAACTGCAGAGAGGGACTTGTTCCGTATAATAGAAAAAGGGCTAATATTGTTGAAGTGTAAATAGCTCTCTGAAATCGATAGAAAACACAAACAAGCCAAATAGAAAAGGGCATGAACAAGCAATTTTCAAAAGAAGAAACATGACTTACCAACAAATATATGAAATGATGCTCAATTTTTTAATTGAAGAATGCATATCTAATAATATTTCTCACTGATCAAGTTTGGCAAGGGTTTAAGAACAACAATAGGAAGAAAAATATTGTCTAATGTCACAAATTGAGAAAAGAGGGAGCCTCGCGCTGGTGAGAGGGTAAATGGTGCACCACCTTGGGAGGGCAAGTGGTAGCACCTATCACTTTACAAGGAAAAACAACCCAAGTAGAGTAATTCCATTCAGAAATCAACCTTACGTAATACTAGCACAACTACACAATGATGTAAGTACAAGGTCTTTAATTGGGGAAGCGGGCTTGGCCCAGTGGTTAGGGCGTCCGCCTACCATATGGGAGGTCTGCGGTTCAAACCCCGGGCCTCCTTGACCTGTGTGGAGCTGGCCCATGCGCAGTGCTGATGCGCGCAAGGAGTGCCGTGCCACGCAGGGGTGTCCACGTGTAGGGGAGCCCCACGCGCAAGGAGTGCGCCCCATAAGGAGAGTTGCCCAGAGTGAAAGAAAGTGCAGCCTGCCCAGGAATGGTGTTGCACACACGGAGAGCTGACACAACAAGATGATGCGACAAAAAGAAACACAGATTCCCGGTGCTGCTGATAAGGATGGAAGCAGTCACAGAAGAACACACAGCGAATGGACACAGAGAGCAGACAACTGGGGGGGTGGGGAAGGGGAGAGAAATAAATTTTTAAAAAATTCTTTTAAAAAACCCCAAAAAACAAGACTTTAATTGTAGCAGCATCAACTCTAGTCTGAAAAAAATCACACACAGGGCTGAGTTCAGGGCATTTCATCCTAAAATCCACCAATGTGGTCCTTTTACGCTGGGCTCTTCCAAGCTGAGGCCACTTGCTCCCTAGCTCGTCAACGGTTTTGAAAATCTTGATGTCCCCTGTCACCTAGGATCACCGCATCACACGGGCACGCACCTCTGCACACGCACACACACCTAGAGGTGCACGGAAGAGTCTAGAAGATGGACAGTCGGGTCTTGGCCAGGCGCGAGGAGAAGCCAGGAATGAGGAAGGGGCAGCGAGTTCAGGGCCGCCAGTGCCAGGGGGCTGGACATGGGCTTTCGAGGAATGCCAGGGCTTCCTCAGGGCCTGGCTCTCTCAGCGTAATCAGGTTGAATGGATGTGCTGGCTCGTGACTGCCTATTATTAAATTTTCAGGAGTTTTGTGAGCCTGTGGATCAAAATAGTTATTATTTAAAAAGCAAATGAAACGATGGTGGTAATGATAACACAACACTGTGGATGCAATTAACGCCACTGAAGTGTCTATTAAAAAATGGTCATGGCAGGACATACAATGTCCAGCATCTGTCCCTGCAGCACCACCCAGGACAACTCCAAGTCTTGAAAATGCCCCCACATCAGATCTCTTCTTCCCTCTCCCTGCCCTCAGCAGCTACTGTGGCCACGGTCTCCCCATCAATGCTACAATTTCTTCCATTACTAGTCACAGTAGTTCCATAGCAGAATATCAGTAAGTCCACTCTAGTCCATCCTCTATTCCTCCATCCTGTGGACTCTGGAATGGTGAAGTCCACTCCACCTCTATATCGAGAGGAGGCTTAGATTCCACATGGTCCACTGAATGGACTGGGGGAGAGTGTAAACTACAATGTAAACCATTACCCATGTGGAGCAGCAGTGCTCCAAAATGTATTCACCAAATGCAACGAATGTCCCACGATGATGAAAGAGGGTGCTGATGGAGGAGGAGTGGGGTGAGGGGAGTGGGGGGTATATGGGGCCTCATAATTTTTTAATATAACATTAAAAAAATAAAGAGAGAGAGAAAAAAAGAAACCATTGATGTCAAAAGGAATTGGGATGACATATCTGCAGTGTTGAAAATAAAACAACAACAACGACAAAAACAATCTACACTGAGAATCTATATTCAGAGACACTGTACTACAGAAGGGCAGGATATATTAACGCATTTCTGGAATGAAAACTGTGAGAATCCATCATTAGAAGAACTGCGCTAGAAGAAATACTAAAAAGAGTTCTCCAGGCTGCGGGAAAAAAAAAACACTAATTAGAAACTCAATTTCACATGAATAAATAAAGAATACCAATAAGTATAAAACATAGGCCAACACAAAAGACAGTATAAATATTTTTTTTTGTTTGTAATTCATTTCTTTTCCTATGTGATTTAAAAGAAAACCAAATAAAGGCATAATTTAAAACTGTAAAAAAAAAAAGAGTGGTTCAAATGGGAAATTTTATGTATAATTAAAAAAAAACAAAACAGCCAGTAGAACTATATGACACAAAGAGTGAACCCTGATGGGCTTTAGTTAATAAGGGAATCATAATTATATTAGCTCATCAATTGCAACAAATGTACCTACTAAAGCAATATGTTAATAATAGGGAAAACTGTGTGTGTGTATGGATTATATGGGACCTCTGTATTTTCTGCACAATTTTTCTGTAAACCTATATCTGCTCTAAAAAATAATTTTAAAAAAGCCATAAAGTAAGATTACACCCATTTACAATTAAATAATTTTAAAACGGAGGTAATAAATACTCAAACCTTTGCATTGTTTTCCTATTTTTTACTATTACGTGTCTTGAGGCTGTTTACCTCTGTTGCATCTAGGAGATGAGCATGTCTGGAATGCGCGCTGCTGTGTGTCTCTTCCGCACTCGGTGATCAGTGACATCACGTGGGTAGCTGAAGTTGACCATGAGTGGGAGAACTATGCCAGGAAAAGGGCAAGGGCTTGGTCTTCTCGGAGAGCTGCTGGTTGAACATTTAACAGGACGTCACTGGGTCAAGATCACGCTGGCAGGAGCGAAATGTGGGTCATCTGCAGGCCCAGTGAGGGCTTGTTGCTACACACACATACAGATATTTAACAGAAAGGGGAGAAAAGCATATTACTATTCCTCACCTAGAAGAAAATACGGGCATTCAGCTTGACTCACAGTCACTGCCAGATGCACTAACAAGGGTTTCCTTGTGGCAAAATATTTCAAAGAGTTATTGAGCAACGATCTTTTTATTATTTTAAAATAAGTAAACAATGTTCCACATTTGCTGGGCTTTTGCAGGATAAAAGGATTGTCAGTAAAGTACACTTAAATGATATTTGGGAAAAATAAATATACTTGTCTTTTAGAAGCAAAGGATGTGTTTTAACAAAGCGTGAGAAAGAAGCAGCTTTTCAGACTGAACGCACACTTTGGAGACAGTATCCTGAAAACGGACAGTGGTGATGTCACCAGAGTTAGGAAAGTCAAGTATATGGATCACCTATAAAAATTCACGTATCTGCTGACTTTAAAAACTTGGAAACAGGCTATCTTAACCTTATAAAAGTCTAAAGAACTAATTTGTTTACCATTATTTTGCAAGAACAACTGATCAACATAAGGAAAAATGGAAATTGCTGAATTTCAACAAAGACTCTTGCGTAATTGGTGGATAAGACTGGAAAATGAGTATCACGATTTATTAGTAAAGTAATTCTTCTATTTGGTATCTCTAAAAATTACTGAAATTCCTTTTCAATTATTTCAAAACCAAGTACTAGAATAATCTGAATTTGGTATTAGAACTTTGGAAGGTCACATCATAAAGTATTAACCCAAGACTGTCAAAAAAATCAAGCAGGGAAACAGACGTGGCTCTACTGATAGAGAGCCCACCTATCACATGGAAGGTCCAGGGTTCAAACCCTGGGCCTCCTTGACCCGTGTGGAGCTGGCCCATGTGCAGTGTTAATGCACGCAAGGAATGCTGTGCCATGCAGGGGTGTCCCCCACATAGGGGAGCCCTATGCGTAAGGAGTGCACCCCGTAAAGAGAGCCGCATGCAAAAAAAGTGCAGCCTGGCGCATGAGTGGCGCCGCACACACAGAGAGCTGACGCTGTAAGATGATGTAACAAAAAGAAACACAGATTCCCGGTGCCACCTGACAATGCAAGCAGACACAGAAGAACACACAGCGAATGGACACAGAGAGCAGACAACAGGTGGGGGGGGGGGCTGGGGGGAAGGGGAGAAAAATAAATAAAATAAAATCTTAAAAAAAATTTACATGGAAACATGACAACCTTGAATAGTAAAGAAAAAAATTTTTAAAAATCAAGCGTACTTACTTTGCTAAAACACGTTTTTCTTTTAGGGAAAGCAAACATTTTGTATTTTAATAATTAAAATAAAATATTTTAACAATATAGTTTATTTGATATTTTCCTTTTAAAATGTCAGTGTGTGGATTTGGACCTGCAGTGTGGCATCACCTGGGAACTTGTTAAAAATGCAGTCTCCGGCCCCATCTCAAAGCTTTTGTGTTAAATGGAGGCATTACCTGCGCCAACGGGCTTGGCATGTGGGCAGTCACGGTATGCCAAAGCTCTGCTGACCTCAGATGAGAGTGGGGGACAGTCTGCCCTTCAGATTAGGGAAATTGAGGACTAGAGAAATGTTCGGCATTTTTAGTGAGTTTGTGTAAAAACAGAATTTAGGGGGTGGGTAGAACCCCTAGCTGCCGTGATTCCCAGCCCCACTTTTATAATTGCCCTCAGCAGTAGATGCGCATGCTAATACTAGCTAACACATGACAGCTACCGTGTGCCAGGTGTTCCTAGATTCCCTGCACGAATTATTTCCTTATCCTCGGTTTGCAGACGAGGACACTGAGGTAGGAGGGGTTCCTCGTCCAAGGGTACAATCTAACAAGTAGACAGACCCCGACGGGGACCTAATCAGTGGAGCCTCTGCCCTGAAACATTACACTGCCCTGCCTGGTACAAAATGTCTAAGTGAAGAAAGAAATGCCCATTGTCGTTGGGGAACATGAGGAAATCATCGGGGGGCCATCCCAGCAGACGTGGTCTCCAACTCCAGGGTGATATGAAACAGTCTCGGGAGCTGGCTCCGAGCCTTTCCACCTGCCTCCTCGAAACCTGAGAGCCGACGTGCACCTGCGTGGCCAGCCTCCCGCCCGCTCCCTGCTTGCCCAGGGCCTCTTCCCATTCCCTGCTCTTACTTGGCCGTTAGAACTCAGCTCGGACCTGCCTGCGTTTCCTAGTCATCCCCTTCCCGCAGCCCTGCCACCGAATTGCCCAGGGGACCTTCGCGCTCTCCCAGCATTCCCTGCACACCTCGCACGCACCTGCCTCGTTATTCTGCAATCCGCTCTTTGCTGGTTCATCTGCCACCCCTGAGGGCGATGCTCTGTCCTGTTTGTCTTTGCAAGCTCGTCACCGAGGACAGGGCCTGGCACATAGTAGGTGGTGCTCTTTGCAGGGATGCATTAAATTAGATGCATTAAATCATTGGCCTGGGAAATGCTCCTCGACCTGTCATTTGTGTAACGGCCACCAGAGGGAGACAGACGAGCGGGGTCCAGTGACAGGCGCACAGCTGGAAGCCTCAGGGGCCAAGAATTGAAAGCATTATCCCAGGGCTGGAAGGAAAGCCAGAGGTCATGCAGAGCCCATTCCTTTGTTTTAGACAAGAATAAGCAATCCATTCTATGTAAGCATGGTAGTATTTAAAGCTAATTTTTTAAAAAAACCTAGACAGTCTGCAAATCAGAAAGCTTGGCTCTGGCTCCAGCTCTAACATTTATTTAGCTCGTCTGCTCTTGGACGAGGCTCTCGGATCGCAGGGCCTTGGTTTCGGCACCTGCAAGTGGGGGCGCACTCCTTTTGCCTTCCTCTCAGAGGCGTTATGAGACCCACAGGCAGTAACACACGCAAACATTCTAAAAACAAGGTAATTCTAAAAACAAGGGGTAAACTAAGTCTATGTCCAACCACTCTTGCTCCAAATTAGTTTTCTGAAATGGGGGCTGAAAGCCAAGTCTTCCTTCTGAGTGAGCGAGCACGGCCTTGTCTAGAGAGCATGGGCTCATCAAGATTCATGCTGCGAGGGAGGGGTGGGTCCAGCTCCTCCTCTGGCTCCTGCTTGACCATCAGCCTGTGTGGCAGGGGCCAGCTAATCCATCCACAGCTCTTACCACCCACGTCCGGGTAAGTCATATCTCACGACACGCGTCCATCTTTCTGCAAATGGATGCAGATGCTATTGCAACTAAATAAACTACAAATTCGTACAAAAACTCTCCTGAGTTTCTAGTCACGTTTATCATGATGCATTTGTTTTTGAATTTCTGTTCTGAAATAATTTACTTTGTGTTTGGAAATAATTACAAACTTACAGGAAAGTTGCAAAAACAATACAAAAATTATGTATATACCCCAATATCACCCTAAGCAGATACCCAGGTTTACCAACTTTTAATATTTTTCTATATTTGTTATCTCTTTCTTTTTTTTAAAAAAAATTGAGAGTAGGCTGCATACATCAAGGTTCTTTACCACTTAATACTTCCATGGACACATAATATGTTTTTAAAATCAATGAATATTAAAAAATACATTTAGGATAGACTTACCTTGTATGCACATAGAATGTTGAACCTATGCAAATTTGAACATGTGGGCTCAGCAAACAAGCTCAACAACAGCAAAACAAAAATGAAGCCGACACACAAAAATACAAAAACGAAAATGAAGTCCCCCATCTCGGCTAGCACTGGCAGCCCCCTCGATGACCCAGGCTGAGCGAGAGTCCCTTGGGTGACTCCTGCCCTGCAGGGGACTTGGCTCTTACAAATATCTTTCAAAATCTAGCGGTTCTCCCTGTTTGTGAGTAATTTAAGGAGTTTTTAGGGGGAATGTTTGTATAATTAATAGTTTTGCTTTATATCTTAGCTTTATTTATTTATTTTTTCTTTCTTTTTTAAAAAATGTTACATTAAAAAAATATGAGGTCCCCATATACTCCCAAGTCCCCTCACCCCACTCCTCCCATATCAACAACCTCTTTCATCATCGTGGCACATTCTTTGCATTTGGTGAGTACATTTTGGAGCACTGCTGCACCGCATGGATAATGGTTTACATTGTAGTTGACACTCTCCCCCAGTCCATCCAGTGGGCCATGGCAGGACATACAGTGTCCAGCATCTGTCCCTGCAGCACCAGCCAGGACAACTCCAAGTCCTGAAAATGCCCCACATCAGATCTCTTCTTCCCTCTCCCTTCCCTCAGCAGCTACCATGGCCACTTTCTCCACATCAATGCTACAATTTCTTCCATCACTAATCACAATAGTTCCATAGTAGAATATCAGTAAATCCACTGTAATCCATACTCTATTCCTCCATCCTGTGGGCCCTGGGATGGTGATGTCCACTCCACCTCTGTATCGAGAGGGGGCTTAGATTCCACATGGACGATGGACACAATTCTCCTGCTTGCAGCTGTAGGCACTCTTGGCTCTTTGGTGTGGTGGTTGACCTTCCTCACCTCCCTCTTAGCTGGCTGGAGTAAGTCCAACGAACTAGAAAGCAGGTGTTACAACTCTGCTGAGGCTCAGGGCCCAGCTGGTGCATGGACGGTCCAGAGATTCAAGTCTCCTGAGCGTACACCAACCCCAGCCCCACCCACATATAACTCCCCATGAAAGGCGCTGCTCGGGGAGTGGGGGTCTGGGAAATGCATCATCACTCACACGAGGGCTCCGTGGGAACCACTGACCCGGCCCAGGAAACCTTGAGACCCCCAGGGCCTCCTTAGTGACCAGAGCTTGGGGTGGGTGGGACTCGGTCCCCGCCTTCCAGACAATGCCCTTTCCCCACCGCAGCGCACATCGGCCTGACCTTCCCGCTAACGAGACCCCACCCACAGGCTGGGGAGGTGGAGTTTGCAGACGGCAAACATCCGCCACGCTCCTAGCACAGGGGGCGCAGCCCACGCAGCTCCGGCTGTGCAGCTCTGTTTTCCAGGGTCCTGCCTTCCGGTGTGATCGGCGCCCCCTGGAGTTGTGCAGCACAGCCGCACCTCCTGGCTACGATCTCCACTCTGCCTGGAGCAGCCTTCATACTGGAGTCGGGACCTGAGCTGGAGGAGGTTTTCTTGAATCTCCGTCTGGGCAACCAGAAGCGGGGGGCAAAATCCCAGGGGTCTTCCAGCCTTCAGAAGGCCCCCGAGACTTGACTTCCTTTCCTCCCTTCCTTGCTCAGAAGCTAGGGTCACCTGCAGCCTATGTCTGGCGGCCCCTCGCCCCTGCCCTGGCTGCTGAGCTGCCTTTCCTCTGGGGTCAGTCGTACTCCAGGACACCTGTGGCCTTGGTTCCTTGAGGGCCACAACGGCCTTCTGTGGGGCAGGTGGCAGGCGTGATGTTGGCCCCTCGCGCCATGGAGCGGGATGCTGGGGCGCAGCCGCCAGCAGCTGGCAGGCCCGGGGGTGCCAGCGGGTGGCTGTGGGCACAGAGACAGATGGCTCCCACGCCCTCTCACCCCTGACTGGGCGGCTCAGGGCTGCCTGAAGCTGGCCTTTTCTTGGCAGTGGAGGGGTCTCACCAGCCAGGGGCTTTAGTACGAGCTTCACAAACCACAGCCTCCCCAAGACCCAAAGGAACCCAGGGGAATTGGGGTTATTGGGGCTCCAAAGGTTTGAAGGCCATCTTGAAGGCCTGAGGAAGAACATAGCAAAGATGGCGGACGGTGCCATCTTGAAGACCTGAGGTAGAACATAGCAAAGATGGTGGACAGTGCCATCTTGAAGACCTGAGGAAGAACATAGCAAAGACAGTGGACGGTGCCATCTTGAAGACCTGAGGAAGAACATAGCAAAGACAGTGGATGGTGCCATCTTGAAGACCTGAGGAAGAACATAGCAAAGACGGCGGATGGTGCCATCTTGAAGACCTGAGGAAGAACATAGCAAAGATGGTGGACAGTGCCATCTTGAAGACCTGAGGAAGAACATAGCAAAGACAGTGGACGGTGCCATCTTGAAGACCTGAGGAAGAACATAGCAAAGACAGTGGATGGTGCCATCTTGAAGACCTGAGGCAGAACATAGCAAAGATGGCGGACGGTGCCATCTTGAAGACCTGAGGAAGAACATAGCAAAGATGGCAGACGGTGCCATCTTGAAGACCTGAGGTAGAACATAGCAAAGATGGCGGACGGTGCCATCTTGAAGACCTGAGGTAGAACATAGCAAAGATGGCAGATGGTGCCATCTTGAAGACCTGAGGTAGAACACAGCAAAGATGGCGGACGGTGCCATCTTGAAGACCTGAGGTAGAACATAGCAAAGATGGCGGATGGTGCCATCTTGAAGACCTGGGGAAGAACATAGCAAAGATGGCAGACGGTGCCATCTTGAAGACCTGAGGTAGAACATAGCAAAGACGGCAGACGGTGCCCCTGGCGCCAACCTCTGGGCCCTGAGCGTCACTGTGGCAGAATTGAGTCGGAGCCCACGGAGAACTCACCAGCACAGAGGGCTTGCAGACACCAGAGCAGCCATGAGAGGGAGGCAGCAGCGTCGACCTCTGAAGGTCTTCAGAAACAGGGTGCCTCCTCTTCACTCTGGGACGGTCTGGGGTGACAGCGCCGTGAAAACACTGAAAACACAACACGCAGAGCCCGTTATTTACACCGACCCTGGAGGCGAGCCGTTTTAGGTTTGTTCCAGATCCCTACAGTATGTTCTTCAGTTGCGTACACAATATTAAGCAAGTACTGAGGACCCAGACACTGGAGCTCCAGCGTGGAGGAAGGAAACGAGCACGCCACAGGGAGTTCTGCGGGAAGGTTTCATATGGAAAATGACGTCCATCTCACGTGGAGGTTCAAAACCCGTTTCTGAGGAACTAGCATGATGTTCCCTCATTAAGCGAACCCCCCTTAATTACGTAAGGGGGGTGGTGATCTGTACTCACTCGCCCGTGTGTCCTTCCTCACCCGCCTGCCAAGTTTAGTTACCAGGATTTCTAGAAGACTTCCTTGATAGGTCCTTTTATAAATTTTTAAATTTTTTATTTATTTCTTTCCCCTCTCCACCCCCCCCCACCCCCCCATCGTCTGCTCTGTGTCCATTCACTGTGTGTTCTTCTGTGACTGCTTCTATCCTTATCAGCCGCATGGGAATCTGTGTTTCTTTCTGTTGCATCATCTTGCTGCGTCAGCTCTCTGTGTGTGTGGCACCACTCCTGGGCAGCATGCACTTTCTTTCGCATTGGGTGGCTCTCCTTACGGGGCGCACTCTTTGCGCGTGTGGCTCCCCTATGTGGGGACACCCTTGCGTGGCACAGCCCTCCTCGTGTGCACTGCACGTGGGCCAGCTCCACACGGGTCAGGAGGCCCTGGGTTTGAACCCTGGACCCTCCATATGGTAGGCGGACGCTCTATCAGTTGAGCCACGTCCGCTTCCCTTGATATGTCCTTAATCCACTATTGCTGCTTTAACTAGGAAACACGGAGGCAGGAGAGTAGGATGGGGGGGCTGCCTGGGAGGCAGGCGCCCACATCTGCAGGAGGTCCTTGGCCCAGAAACCCCTTCATTCCCTGCCCCCTCCCCCAGTCACTCCTTTAGACCCATTTCCTCTAAACTTGGCCATGTTTTCTAAACCAAAGCAAGGATATGTGATCTGAAATGGGGCAAGTGCACTTAGGGACAAAATGGGACACAGTGTGCTTGAGACTCGTCTGTCCCTGGGAATTTAGAAGATCCCAATTGTGGATCACACACCGAGCCCCTAACTCAGAGATCAGTTGACTCTTTTAGATCTCATCAGCTTGGCAGGGATTTCACATGTTGATGAAGTCATGTCAGTTGTGACGTAGGGACACCAAGCAGTGGGAGATCCCCTTGAAGATGCCCAGGAACTCTGTGCACCCCACCTTTGCTGGCACCCCACCACCCCGGACGTATTAAACATATATCCACTCCTCTGAGAAGGATGTACGTGGAGGTGAAGTGGACCAGGGGACAGCATGCAATGTCCAACGTGAATTCAGTTTAAATGTTTTTTGACTTGTATGACAATATCTTCTTATTCTATTTGAGAAACAATATTATTATCTCCCTAACAGAAAAAAGGCATTGAAAAGCTTCTGGCCTCACACACTCTGCCTGTAGAATCCAGAGGCAAAGATGTATGGAGCATTTGCTCATAAGCCCGGATGCAGGAAAATAATGCACACCACTTTGACACATCATCTGCAAATCCAAGCACATTTATGAACATGGCCTTAAACTGTATTTTTGTGGTAGTGGGTGGGGTGGCTGGGGAGGTGGGATGGCTTGAAGCTGTACGTGTCCATACAGCTTGGCCCCATGGTGGGTGGGGACCCATTCTAAGTCAGATTGTTTGGTGAGTAGGGTCTTAAGTTAAGAGTGACCCTCCTCATTCAGGGTGGATATCAATCCTCTTACTGAGCCTTTGTAAGAGAAGGAAATTCAGACATGGAGAGAGAGCGCCATGGAAGCAACAAGCTGAAAGCAGCGGAACCTGGAGGAGAAGGGCGAGCCCGGCAGATGCTCCCATGTGCCTGGCCATGTGGCAGAGGAGCCCAGGGGCCACGGCAGCCGGTCCTCAGGAGGCAGCGTCGCCTGACGGTACCTTGATTTGGACATTTTTCTCTGCCTCGAAACTGTGAGCTTGTAAGTGGATAAGTCCCCTCTGTTAAAAGCCAGCCCATTTTAGGTCTCTGCTTTCAGCAGCCCAGCAAACTAAAACAGTAGGAGATAGGCTGTCGAGGGAAAGACGATCCTTAAGAGTTTCCAGAGAACAGAAATTTCAACTCACCCTGATTTTCCAACTCAGGTGTGAATGGAGAACACCCCACATTGGTAACAAAGGTGGAGCAAAATGTCCTCTGCTTTGTCTTTATTTTAAGAATAGGTTCTGTCCTATTTTTATGGAACTTAAATATTCATCGAAGTGTCCCCAACTTCTGCTATGACTGTGGCCACTGGGCTACACGCTGTGGGGGACTGTCAACCCAAAGTCTTCTACCATGAAGCTTTTCAGGTTTGCATCCTGCTGGTGGTAGACTTTCAATTTGCAAGGGAGAGAAGCAGACGTGGCCCAGTGGTTAGGGCGTCCGTCTACCACATGGGAGGTCCACGGTTCAAACCCTGGGCCTCCTTGACCCGTGTGGAGCTGGCCCATGCGCAGTGCTGATGCGCGCAAGGAGTGCCATGCCACGCAGGGGTGTCCCCCATGTAGGGGACCCCCACGCGCAAGGAGTGCGCCCTGTAAGGAGAGCCGCCCAGCACAAAAAAAGTGCAGCCCGCCCAAGAATGGCGCCTCACACACAGAGGGCTGACGCAACAAGATGACGCAACAAAAAGAAACACAGGTTCCCGTGCCGCTGACAACAACAGAAGCAGACAAAGATGACGCAGCAAATAGACACAGAGAACAGACAACTGGGGTCAGCGGGGGGAGGGGGTGGTTTGGGGAGAGAAATAAATAAATAAATCTTTAACAAAAAAAAATTTGCAAGGGGTGGAGGGAAATTCTCAGGTGAACTTTAATGATGGGCACTCATCGTAAGGATATATATACATGGAAAGTGGGAAGGCACAGTAAATAGCTTCAGCCAGTGCACTGCCAATTATTCAACAAACTTTAGCTGAGCACCTACTATGTGCCAGAGAGTTTCTAGGCTATGGAGACCCCAGCGGTGAACAGGACAGATAAGGTCCCTGCTTGCATGGAGCTTCCTCTCAGAGAAGGGTCCATATGTAATAAAAAAATATGTAAGCGGAAAAGGTATTGAGATGGTTGCAAGTGAGATGAAGAAGCATATCCAGAGATTGGTAGAAGGGGGTGAGGAAAGGGGACGGGAAGCTATCTTAGAGTGCGTGGCCCGGAAGACGTCTTGGAGGAAGTGGTTTTATAACCAACCCCTGAAAGCTAAGAAGAGGCAGCTGTGAGAGAAGCCGGAGGCAGGCTTTCGGGACTGGGAGCCACTCCTTAGGGGCAAGAAGTCTGGCAAGTTTAAGGAACACGAAGAAGCTCACTGGGTAGGAACTTGAGGAGTGAGGGGTGAGTTCTAGGAGAAGAGGTTAGAGTCAAAGAAAAACTGGGAGTCCATTTATCCCTACTTTATCAATTCCATCACTGCATGCCTTGTAAGAAACGGAGATGAGTTTAGTTTTCACATAAAGGAAGAAAATATGAATTAATGTAACCTGGCAGCCTACTGCCTCAGTCTCCCACTCCTGGGTTAAGCAGGAACAAAGGAAACCAGTTTAAGCCAGTCCTATAGCTGGAAAAAGGGTGCACAAGAAAGAGCTAAGTCAATACCAATTCAGCCCTAAATTCCATTCCTTATTTGGCAAAAGGAGCAGGTAAAAGCTAAAATGGTTGGAATGTGATGGGGGAAGCGGTTAATCAAAAACTGGGAAACTTGCGCAGGAAAGTTAGACTTCTCAGATAGGCTGTAACCTCTGAAGTATCCAATCTATGGAGAGACAGAGGAAGGGCTTGCGTGCCAGGCTTAGGGGTATAAATTGTGTCTTTTTTCTTTGTTCGGGGCAGCAGCCACTTTTTCTGGTTGTGTGCCCCTCTTGCAAGATTGAAAATAAATTCTCTTTTTCTCCACAATCAGGTGAGTCTTATTTTGTTCCAGGAGAAGATTTCTTTCTTACATGCCTCAGCCACTTTTTGCTTCTTCATTTTTTTTTTCTTCAGCAGCTTTGGCTTTCTGCTTCTCCATCCCTCTTTCCATTCATTTTGCATTAAAAATTCCCAGCAGCAAGGACCCGAGTGCTGGTTAGTCCACCCAATAAAAGGTGAATCTATTGGACAGAGCTTTACGTGAGGTCTTGGCTGCGGGCCTGCCTCAAGTCCAGTTTCTCTGGCCTGGGCTCTTGGTTGGGTGAGTTGTGGTCAGCGCCTCCTGAACCCAGAGGCTGGCAAGAAAACTATGATGACTTTCCTCAGAATCAGGTTGTGTGCTAGGCCAGAATGAAAGCATAGGCCAGAATTAAAGAGACTGACAGAATTTTTACAGAAAATACACGTACAACCACCTCTTAGGAAACAAGTAGCTGCTCACTGAACCTTTTCCGGAGGCCATTGAATCCGCGCCTTTACCTTCCAGATTGAAACAGAATTAGCCTCTTCTGGCTGGCTTTCCTCTTCTTTCTGGCAAAGACAGTCGCAGTTCTAGCTCCATTCCCACATGCTCTGATGCCTTCAAGATGTGGAGTCGATTTCCTTGCCCTGTAAAGCTGGCTCTGATTAACCGTAGAACACAGCAGAAGTATTCTGTGCAAGAGAGCGGCGGCTGCTACCTCCACCTGCTGGAACTCTCCTTCTGGGAATCCACCTGCCATACTGTGAGGAAGCCCAATTAGTTGTGTGAGAGGCCCACGTCGAGGAGAACTGAGCTGCCAGCTAAGAGCCCCCAGATCAGTGGGTCTCCGCTTAGCCCCAGCACCGCCTGCCCGCCATGTCAGTGCGGCCATGTTGGAAGCCAGCCATGTTGGTGTTCGGCCAACGCCATCGCAGCTGAAGAACGCTGGGTCAACCACGGAGTTGGGGGAAACAGTCAACTGTTTGCTCAAAGTCCCCAGGTTTTAGGGTAGTTTCACGGCAATAGTTAGCCAAAATACCTCCTCCAGCTCCATCCGGGGCCCTGACAGGAGGATGTCGTGAGGCGAACAGCAAGGGCAGTGTACCCCAGAGCATCACACTTGGCCTGACTGAGCTTCAGAGTCTTGAGAAAACTGAAAGCAACATTTTCCATTTCCTTGATAATTCTTCTCTTTGGGGAGGACCCTTTGCAGAGTGCGACGGTTTGCTCGGTCGGTAGAGGTGGGGTCTGGCTGCGGACGAGGGGTTGGTCCAGCTTTGGACGAGGGGTCGGTCCGGCAGCAGACGAGGGGTCGGTCTCACAGGGGTTGCGTGGTTCGGCTGACGGGGTCGCCCGGCGAAGCCGGCGACGAAGGGGTCGCCCGGAGAAGCAGGCGACAAACTGGGGACAAGGGAGGCCAGGCCCTTGTCGGGGGCTCTCAGGACTGGAGGGCGCACGGCAGAAGAACTACCACGGAGACGAGGTAAACACGCAGGTCCACTTTATTGAGGGAGAGGCAACAGTTTTATAGGGGCTGGGGAAGGCTGATTGGTCGAAGCCACGCCCTGTTCTGATTGGTTGCCGGAGAAAGGTCAGTGGGCGGCACTGGACGGGGGAGGGGTGGTGATTAGGGATTGGCTGTCGCTGTTGTTGGGGGAAGGGGCAGGGTTTAGGGATTGGTGGCTGCTGTTGCTGGGGTGGAGGGCAGACTTGAGTTTCCCGCCCACGCCTGGCTGTTGCTGCTGTGGGGGGGGAGGGAAAAGGGCAGACTGGATTTTTCCGCCCTGCGCCTGCGCAGGGAGAAAGAAGAAGGGTGCTGCCCCAGGCATCGTGTGGCGCCATCCGGGAGGAGGGGCGGCCGCGGAAGCATGGCTGCCGAGAAGGGGAGACCCGAGGGCACTCTGCGCCCATGCCGAGCTCCCTTCAGGGGTGGCGGTGAGTCCGACCGGCCACCCTATTATGGGGGCAGTGGCTTGGAATTAGGCCTACCGCGGCCGCTCCCCTGCCAGGCCAGCAAACCACACTTCAGCCCGAGGGGTGACCGCAGCAGAGCACTCCTCTAACTCAGGCAGCTAAGGTCATGCTTTCTTGGGACTGTGCCCTGCTGGCGATGGCGGTAATCTGGGGAGGGACTGAAGAGAGAGTAGGAAGAGGAAGCGGGGAGGGGCAGGAGGAGATGCATGATGGGGAACCTGAGTCTTTGACATTTTGTCCCAAGGATTCAGAATTTGACATCATTTTCTGTAGGAGGAAGGACGCACGGCTATTAGCTTATTGGGTGCTAGTCCTTAGGCTGGTGCAACGAGAAGCCTTCTGTTTCCTCTCCCTTCTCTTGTACGTTTTGCACCTCTTTACTTTGTTTATACCATCTCTTTTTTTTTTCTTCTGCCTTTATTAGAGAGGTTGTGGGTTTATAGAACAATCACGCATAACGTACAAGATTCCCGTGCACCACCTCCCCACCACTTGCATTGGTGAGGGACGTTTGCTTACAATTGAGGCCAGCACATTTTCATCCTTGTCCCATAGATTAAAGTCCATGGTTTAAATGCTTCCTGGCCAGGTCGGACATGCTGACTCAGGCTCTGTCCCTGCCCTCAAGGAGCTCGCAGTCTCCCAGGGATGAGACCCTGACCCAGAGGCGCGGGTTCAGCACCCTGCAGGAGAGAGGGACGGCCGCGCGGGGCGGGGGGGGGGGGGGGTGGCGAGGCAGGTGGGAAAGCCGACCCAATTCCACGGGGCTGGCGTTCCGGGTGGCGCAGCTCGTGGGACAGCTGGGTGCACACCGCGGTGGCGGGGGCAGGCGGGAGGGCAGGGCGGGGGTGAAGGGTGAAGACGCAGGCGGCAGGTGTCGCACCTGCAGAGCCTGGCGGCAGGTGTCGCACCTGCAGAGCCTGCGGCGCCGAGGCAAGCCGAGCCACGCGGCGGGAGGCGCTGAGGCCAGGCCCGCGCTGACCAGAGCTGCGTCGTGGAAGCTTCCTTTGGCAGCCAGTGCGGGACAGGTAGGCTGTGTTTCTGAAAAGTCGGACACGATCACGGGATGGGGTTTGAACATTCTGGGGGATGCAGGGATGGCTTTGGACGGGCTCCAGAGGTCTTTTCCGGGCCCAAGATTCTATGGATCAGGGATTTTTCCTAGGTCATTTTATTTTATTTTATTTATTTTTTAAATTTTATTTTTTGTACTTTTAAAATTAAAGTTAATAGATCCCAAAGAACGTTACATTAAAAAACACAAAAAAAGTAAGAGGTTCCCATATACCCGGCTCCCCACCCACCCCGCATTTTTGGAAATTTTATTTTTTTGAAGATATATACGTCACACACACAAAAATGCTACCTTAAAAAAATATGAGAGGTTCCTGTAAGCCCCCCACACCCCCACTCCAACAGCCTCCCCCATCGTTGTGGCACACTCGTCGCACTTGGCCAACACATTTTGGAGCGCTGCTCAGTCATTTTAAATGCACCGTGGGCCTTGCTGTTAAAAGCTCCCTCCCAGCAATCTTTCAGTGAAGCGATGATCACGCCCTCGCTTGTCCTCGGTGGAAACCCGAATTCCCCTCTCCGCTGGCCCTAAGCGTCCTTGCCGCAGAGCTGGGGTCAGCCGCTGGGTCGTCCTGGGGCGCTCTCAGCCCCACCACCTGGGGGCGTTGCTGCCCACCAGCTCCAGCCCGGGGCAGGGGCAGGCTCGAGCCCCTCGCCTTATGCAACAAAGACCATCAGTGAGCTCCAGCCCGAAACTTAGATACTTGGTCTTTACCCAAAGTCAGTATTTTGGAAGAAGGCTGAATTAAGTCATTCATGCAGTCTTGGGTTTCAAGTATGAAAATTCCCCATACTTTTCCACTTAAATGGAGAAAAACACACACACACTCGGAAAACTATGTACCAAAAAGCTATCAAACATCACAGGCTGTAAACTTCAAACTTGGCAGAATGGAATGATCCACCAAAGAAGGAAATTCAGGTCAAGTGCGGGTAAAGTAGCTGAGGCTGGTGGAGTCTTAAAGGCACGGAGATCAGAGCTGCAGGGCATGGGGAGCTGGATCCCCACTGCAGGGGACCCGTCCTGAGCCAGGCTGGACCCCCACTGCAGGGGACCCGTCCTGAGCCAGGCTGGACCCCCACTGCAGGGGACCCGTCCTGAGCCAGGCTGGACCCCCACTGCAGGGGACCCATCCTGAGCGGGCCCCTTGAGAGGCCGCCCTTAGCTCTTGCCTGGAGGATTGGATGGTTTGTAACGTGTCTCCCTGATTTGGGTCCATTCCCTTCCTTCCTTCCTTCCTTCCTTCCCTTCCTTCCCTTCCTTCCCTTCCTTCCCTTCCTTCCCTTCCTTCCCTTCCTTCCCTTTCTCCTTCCTTCCTTCCTTCTCTCCTTCCTTCCTTCCTTCCTTTTCTTTATTTTTATGACTCAGATTTTTATTTTTTATTTATTTTTTACACTTTTTAAATGAAAGTTAATAGATCACAAAGAACATTACATTAAAAAGCATAAAAAATATAAAAAGCATAAGAGGTTCCCATATACCCGGCTCCCCACTCCCCACCTCATCATTTTTGTAAATTGTACTTTTTGAAGATATATACATCGCAGAAAAATGTTACATTAACAGTTATAAGAGGTTCCCGAATACCCCCTATCCTCCCACACCAACAACCTCCCCCATTGCTGTGGCACACTTGTGGCACTCGGTGAACACATTTGGAGCACTGCTGCACCACACAGATAATAGTTTACTCTGTAGCTCACACTCGCCCCCAGTCCACTCAGTGGGTTATGGCAGGATATATAATGTCCAGCATCTGTCCCTGCAACATCATTCAGGACAACTCCAAGTCCCAAAAATGCCCCCACATCACACCTCTCCTTCCCTCTCCCTGCCCTCAGCAGCTCCCGGGGCCACTGTGTCTGCATCAATGACATAATTTCCTCTATTACTAGTCACAATAGTTTTATAGCAGAACATTAGTTAAAACCACAAGTCTCATCAGGTCACCTTCCTCTTGACAAATGTGGGTGACTCCCTTTGCCCTCGGGGTGACTCTGCACTTCTCAACGGCCTCACGAGGAGACGGTGGCGCCAGCTCCACTTCCCTCTCCAGCCTCGGCCCTGGCCGCACCCCAACCGTGCCCCTCTCCCCGTCCTGCTGGCCTCCACGGTGTTCCCAGAGGGCTCGCTGTTGTCCACTGTGAGTCCGTGGACACGCCGTCCCTTCTGCGGGAACTCAACCCCACCCCCACTCTCACATGTCCACCAAGAACGGGCTCCCACGTCACCTTCTCCAGATGCTTTCCTGCCTCCCCAGGCAGGACCAGGGCTTCCTCCCGTGGGCCCCGTAGCATCTGGGAATTTGCCAGCTGTGCAGCAATTGGGAGTTTGTGTGCTTATCTCCCCCACTCAATGATGAGCACCGTAAGGGCATTTATCGTGCTGTGGCTTACTTTTTATCCCTAAAACCTCACTTAGTGCCTGATTGATAATAAATCATTGTGAAAACAACAAACAAACCAATACCCTCAGATCCCCACTTACCTTCTTGCTTCATGGGAAGGAGCTGGAAGGACGTAGGGTGGCAGGGCTGGACAGTTGAGACCTAAAACCAGTTTTATGTCCACGTCATAATTTTGCCTGGAATTAATCCTTTCCTCTTAAACAACTCCCATGAGAACCCAAGCCCATGGCAACTCAACCATTTCTTATTTCTAGAAGTGTTTCTACAGTGGGCTATGTATTGTGGAGGTTTGAAATTTATTCATCTAATTAACAAAGATATTGGGAGCTCCCAATGTGCCAGG
Organism: Dasypus novemcinctus; assembly: GCF_030445035.2. Taxonomy (NCBI): domain Eukaryota; kingdom Metazoa; phylum Chordata; class Mammalia; order Cingulata; family Dasypodidae; genus Dasypus; species Dasypus novemcinctus. The sequence continues at coordinate 42,209,700 of NC_080703.1, read as the reverse complement.
CCCTGTGCATTTTTGAATATGAAGATGATGCGCCTTGTTTTCCTCAAGGAGTTTGCAGTGCTGTGGGGCCCTGGTAATGGTATTTGGTTTTGATTTGATGCTATTACCTAAGACTTCGGAAAGTCGACGGCTCTTGTGAGGTAGTGCTGCCCCAATGACAGGGAGATCAGCAGACTAGAGTTAGCTCAGTTCCAAAAAGTGTTTTTCCTTTTTTAACCAGAGGAAACAAATGCATAAAGCTCACCCAAGAGGGTAAATGTGATGACACCCTGCACCATGGGAACAAAACTTCTTTTTCTTTTTTTAAATCAAATGACAGATTAACAGATGAAGAAGAACAGGATGTAGGCTGGAGAAGCTGGGGAACTCAGGCCGCAGCTTCCCATGTGCTGGGCCACGAGGACGGAGCAGGCTTTTCTCTCTCGAGGCATGCTCTGTCCTGAAACGCTGGAGAATCATGGTCCAGACTCTTTTTGTGGGGGGGTCCTCGGACGGGTAAGCGTAGGAAGGGGAGGGAAGGCTGGGAAGCGACGGACGGGCCTCTGTGCCCAAGCCACTGCTCGAGTCGTGGGATCGGTGCTGGGAAGGGGACCAATACGTAGATGCCACCAGTGAATGGACCTACGCTGGTGTCATCTCCGGCGTTTAGGGTGACATCGCAGGGCAGAGCTGACGTCGCGGCCCCTGGAGGAGAGCTGAGAACCGTGCTCAAGCTTCTGCTCCGAATGCTGTCCACTCACCAATGGCCTGAAGCTGAAATATTTGTGCACTTCTGCATTTCTTCTGGAAGTTAAACTCCTGAGATCTGGAAATGTATTTAAAGGAGAACCTGAGGATAGTTCTCTGCTTTGCAATAATAATAATATTATGTACTGTACATTGCTAGCTCCAATTTCCCCCTCCCTCTGTCCATACTCCCTGCCATGCAGATTCATCCACGGTTCACCAGGATGATCCGCCAGGTCAGAGTCACCCTGACCTTGGCTTGTGCTTTGGTCGATGGAATACGGGTGAGAGTGATGGCGTGGCAGACCTGAGCCTGGGTGTCAAGACGCAGTGTCCGATTCTGCTTGCCTCTCTTTCACCTCTGCCATTACCGTGAGAAGAGCTTTTCCAGAGTAGGTGCTGACCCCTAGCACAACGATTACATCTGGAGCAGCCCGGAGCCCCAAATAAGCAAGGGGCCAAGCCCACCCGGATGCTGGACATTTGGCTTGAAGCAGAGCCACTCAACTGATTCCAGCCTAGGTCAGCAGAACCACAGCTCAGACACATGGGCAAAAATTTACAATTGTTGTTTAAGCCATTGAGCTTTGGGTTAATTTGTTACACAGCAATAACTAACTGATACAAAGAGTAATAATAGTCCAGCTTGCCTGCAACATGCCCAAAGTCACTCAGCTGTAAATGGTGCAGCTATAATTCAAATCTGGCTCTAAATTCTGTGCTCTTAATCACCTCCTTATATGACTTTGACAAAGGAAACCAAGTGAGTTCTTCTAAGTCAGACCTTTTTGCCCTGGAATGAAGAGATGAGAAAATAGGCAGATGTCCTTTTCATGTGGATAACAGGGGAGAGGAGTGCTGAAATCATATCAAACTAATTAACTTACGAGAAAATCCAGCCAGCTCTCATAAGAGAGGGAGAAAGGGATATTAAAAAAGAAAAGGGCGCGCGAATGTGGCTCAAGAAGTTGAGCGCCTGCCTCCCACATGGGTGGTCCTGTGTTCGGTCCCCGGTGCCTCTTGAAAAACCAAAAACAAGCAACAAGCAAACAAACAAAGAAAAAACCAATTTAGGGGAGCCGATGCAGTTTGGTGGTTGAGTGCCAGCTTCCCATATACGAGGCCCTGGGTTCAGTTCCCTGTCCCGGTACCTAAAAAAAAAAAAGAAAAGGAAAGGAAAGCAGGACTGAATATTAAAGAATGGCAAACCATAAAACAGCGAGGATGCTTAAAAGACAGCCCAGCCTGACTGCTATCGTGCCAGGGCTTGTCTGTCACGTCCTAGCTTGTGAATTTCTCCGTGAAATAGGGTCATAGAAGTGACCGCATCCTGGCGTTGCTGAGGGCACGGCCTGAGCTCGCACCTGCAGAGTGCTTAGAAGGCCCCTGGCACCCAGGTGAGCGCGCCGGCCTCACGTCCGCCCGCCGTGGCCGACCCCTCCTCGGCCTACCGGACCCTCGTCTCTCAGAATCCCCTTCCCCAGGGTCTCTGCAGTAGGAATGGCCCTGAGGGAAATTTGCATGAGATTTGGAGGGAGCGGAGCAGCAGCTGCCACCCTCCGAGGGCGAATGCGGAGCGCCGGGCGCCGCGGCCCCTCGCGCTCCGGCCGGCCGCCCCCCCAGCAGGTGGAGGACTGAGCCGGGCCTGCACCTGCAGCCCCTCCCGGGCCTGGCAGGGGGCTTGTGCCTCAGCTGAAGCGGCCCGCTTCTCCTACGGCCGCCCGTGCCCCTGGGGTCGGAGGTGGTATTGTCGGGTGTGGGTGTCCAGGTGCAGTGCCTGCGGGTCTCCATAGGCCCCGGTTTTCCTCTCTGTCCCCCACTCCACACCCACCTTTCACCCTAAACTGCCGACGGGGGGTGACTCCAGTGGACGCAGCGCTGATGTCTTGTACGGTCATCTCTAGTGGCCCCCCGTAAGGAATCTGTGCTTCTCTCTATCATTTTGCTTCTCCCATTAAAGATGGCCCACTGGGTGGACTGGGGGAGAGTGTGGGCTATGATGTGGACCATTGACCGTGAGGTGCAGCGGTGCTCAGAGATGCACCAAGTGCAATGAATGTCTCATGATGATGAAGGAGGTTGTTGCTATGGGGGGAGGAGTGGGTGAGGGGGTGGGGGGTACATGGGGACCTCATATTTTTTTAATGTAACATTAAAAAAATAAATAAGAAGAAAAAAAAAAGCTGGACTGATACACCCCACTATTAAGTTAAGAGTTGAGAGGCAAGATTGTGGCATCATTGAAAGCTCACCATTCTTTTCAAAATTTTTGCGTTTTCCATACCTTTAAGCAGTTTGACTCTCAGCCACCTGCCCGCCCTCAAGCGTCACCTTTCCCAGAACTTCCCTGCGGGAGGAATTCGGGCCATAAGGAATGAGTATTGGCTGCTGAAGTCCCCACAGAAAAAAATATTCAATTTCTGGCTCCCGAATACCGATGGGTGGGGCTCAGCACAGATGTGTAATCGGATTTCAAAATCAAAGCGGTAGCATTTCCCTGAAAATAAAGGGAAAATATCCCGTTCGCCTCGTCATTTTGTTATTGTCACCATTTCCCAGAATGAGTCACACGGGGTAGTACAAACGCTGAGAAGTCGGGTCCAAATGAAACACGGAATTCATCGTGAAAGAATGTTGTTTCTCCGAGGAGAGCCAGGGTGGGAGCTCGGGGTGGGATCGCAGCAGTGGAAACAGGCCTCGGGTCTGTGTCCCGTAAACAGCTCGGCTGGCCTGGGGCCTCGCAGGCGTGACTCGCCCTGAAGGCGGTCACTGGCCCCAGCCCCGGGTGGTGACCGTCCTTCTCTTTTCCCCTGGGGCCTCAGTCGCGGGGAGAGGCTGCTGCAGCCACACGCTCCGGCCTCCCCTGGCCTGCACACCGCGGCCCGGCCCTGAGCCTCCCCCCCAGGGGTGGCCCTTCTCTAAACCCAGGGGTCTCCTGGGCAGTGGGAAGAAGCCACGTGAGGAGCCCTCTCCCTGCCAGGGGGTCCATCGGTGGGGACCTGTGGCCTGAGAGCGGCCGGCCGAGTCGAGAGGGCGGCGCAGGGCGCAGCAGGCCGTGGCCAGGCGGCCGGCGGGAGGAGAAGGGGACGGGCAGGAGGGCCGGAGGCCCGGCGGGAGGCCGAGCGTGGCCAGCGAGAGCACCCACAGGGCGGAGGTGCCGGCCGGGGCCAGGGCCAGGCGAGGATGAGGACGTGGGGGACCCGCTCCTGAGGCCCCGGCTGGGGCTGGGGCAGGCCGGCGCGGGTGACAGGGCCGCGGCCGGTGGCTCCAGCGCCCCTGCTCCTCCATGGAGCACGCAGCGGTGCCCCAGCCGTGCTGGCCACACTGGCTCCAAGCCTGGAGCCGCCCAAGCCGCCTCCACCCCAGCAGGTCCATACACGGTGGTACGTTTAGAAACAGACACTCCACAGCAGTGAAAATCGGACTTCAGTGCCTGCCACGGAAGCAGGCTAGTAAGAGAGCGGCTTAATAGATGGATCTGGAGTCCGGCAAGAGTCCACGTGGACATCAGGGACCCCCAAGAGGGCCGCTGGAAGACCCCCAGCCCCGGAATTCCGCTATCCAGAACAAAGGCTTCTTCCGGGAGCAAGGAAAAGCCCCGGATGTTCTCTAGGAACTTCATCACTGGGCCCGCTAGCAAAGGGGTGAGATAACTAATAGCTTAAAAGCCAGGCACGAACTGGAGCGCAGGCTCTCCCGCCTTGCTCTTTTGCTTACGGACTGCTCCCTGCCTTCTCTGCGCCGCTGTCGCCGCTTTCCCTCCGCCACGTGGCCACGCAGGTAACCCCGGGGACTTACAATCTGTAACGGGGGTTGTAGCCTGTAAAGCAGCCCCCTTTACCCCTTTTCACCCCTTCCTCTCTACGTGGGACCCCTGCTCTGTTACTTTCTGTTATTTTCTCCCGTTTCTCTTCCCTCCCTGCCTGAATAAATTACCGGCCTAACGCACCCGGCGTGCTCTTGAAATTCATTTCTGCAGCATAGCCAAGAGCCTAGAGAGAACCCGGTAACACCACAACGCGGACGAAACCCAAAAGGAGACGGACACAAAACGTATGCGCCGGGATATTATAAAGTTCAAAATCAGGAGCGAACGATGGTTGCAGCTGTTACGGAAAACCGTTTGTCAGTTCTTCAAAAAGTAAACGAGGAATGACCCTATGACCCGGCAATTCCACTCCTAGGTGTACAACGAAGAGAAAAGAGGATGCGTCCACACGGAGACTTATACACGAGTGTTGATAACAGCATTATTCATAAAAGCCAAACGATGGAAACAACCCGAATGTCCGTCAGCGGGCGGACGCATGAAAAAGCTGCGTACGTTCATACAGGGGAATATTATTTGGCCGACAGAAGGACGTTCTGATGCTACAACGTGGATGAGTCTTGACAAGGTTATGCCGAAGTGGAAAAAGCCAGCGCAAAGGTCACCTAGTGTACAATCCTTTTATAGGGAAAATCCAGAACAGGCAAATCCAGGGAGACCGAGCGCAAGATTCCTGGGCGCCAGTGGAGGGGGAGAGGAGAGAATGGAAGCGATGACGTAACGGTCGCAGGGTGTCCTTCTGGAGAGATGGGAGCGTTTGGAGACTAGAGAGGTGTTTGTCACACAACACTGAGAAGTGCCACTGAATTATTCAGCGGTTAATTGTATGTTATGTGAATGTCACCTCAATCTAAAAAAGTCAGGGAAAAGTGAATTATAGGGTTTAGTGGTGCGTCCCGAGGTATTGAAATTCTAGCAAAAAGTAAGGGAAAGCTTGCTATGAAAGGCAGGAGAGTGTGAAGCCATCCTGGGCGAGAGAGAGGGGAGGGGCGGGCGGCGGGTCCCTGCTGCGCGGGCCCCCGGCGGTCCTTTGGCGTGCTTTGTCGCTGCTTTCTCTCCTGGGCGCAGGCTGTCGACAAGACAATGAGCTGGGCACAGCGAGGGGCTGGACAGTCGGGGAGCTCCGCGCCAGGCTCCTGGGCGCAGGCTGTTGACGAGACAACGAGCTGGGCACAGCGAGGGGCTGGACAGTCGGGGAGCGCCGCGCCAGGCTCCTGGGCGCAGGCTGTTGACAGGACAACGAGCTGGGCACAGCGAGGGGCTGGACAGTCGGGGAGCTCCGTGCCGGGCTCCTGGGCGCAGGCTGTTGATGAGACAACGAGCTGGGTACAGCGAGGGGCTGGACAGTCGGGGAGCTCCGCGCCGGGCTCCTGGGCGCAGGCTGTTGACGAGACAACGAGCTGGGTACAGCGAGGGGCTGGACAGTCGGGGAGCGCCGCGCCGGGCTCCTGGGCGCAGGCTGTTGACGAGACAACGAGCTGGGTACAGCGAGGGGCTGGACAGTCGGGGAGCGCCGCGCCGGGCTCCGCCCCAGCTCGGCCTCGGTGAGTGGCACTCTGCGTTTCGTTCGCTCATCGACGAAATGAGGAGACTGGGTGGCATGAGTTCAGAGGTCACAGTCCATTTCATTCTCCAGACTCCTCGGTGAGGAGCGGCGTCCCCCACCTTACACGTCCGAGGACGAGCAGTTAGGAGAGGTTCCACGGCCTCGGGGCTGGACTTGGAGGCCAGAAGGGTCTGGAATTGAGCCTGAGCTCTGCCCCTTGCTCCTCAGCCCACTCCACTCTCCTCAGCTATAAAATTGGTGTCGTAGACTAACCCTCCTCACGGCTTGTTGTGACGATAAAAAGGGATGCTGTAGCCCAAATGCCTGGCCCGGTGCCTGGGCTCTCGGAAGGGCAGGGCAGCTGGCGAGCCTGGCAAAGCAACCGAGGCAGAGCAAGTCAACCTATTCTTTTTTTTTTTTTTAAAAGATTCATTTGATTTATTTCTCTCCCCTTCTCTGCTGTCTGCTCTCTGTGTCTATTCGCTGTGTGTTCTTCTGTGTCTGCTTCTATTCTCATCAGTGGCACCCGGAATCTGTGTTTCTTTTTGTTGCATCATCTTGTTGTGTCAGCTCTCCATGTGTGCAGCGTCATTCCTGGGCAGGCTGCACTTTCTTTCGCACTTGGTGGCTCTCCTTACGGGGTGCACTCCTTGTGCGTGGGGCTCCCCTACGCGGGGGACACCCCTGCGTGGCAGGGCACTCCTTGTGCGCATCAGCACTGCGCGTGGGCCAGCTCCACACGGGTCAGGAGGCCCGGGGTTTGAACCCTGGACCTCCCGTGTGGTAGGCGGGCGCTCTGTCCGTTGAGCCACGTCCACTTCCCCCAATTACTCTTGAACGCCAATGTGCGCCCGGCTTGTCACAGGCTGTGTCTTCCTCTCCCGCCTCGGCTCCGGGGCTCCGGGGCTCTTCTGGGTTCTTCCAGGGGGTGAGGCCGGGGCTAAGAGGGAAAAGAGAGTGACAGGGAGATTGCAGCTGCACGGGGGCCGGCGAGAGGAAGAGCAGGAGGGCGATGGGGGGCACCTGGCCGTAAAGAAGGGCCGTAGTCCCGGTGAATCAGGGGAGGGCCCGGACAAGGGGACAAGCCCGGGATGCCCGCGTCCCCTGCCGCGCGCTGAACGCCCGAACGCGTCTTGAGAGAGGCACTCGTGGGGTGAGGTGTGGAGGCCGAGAGCAGCGAGCCAGCGATGACACGGGATTGTAGGCCAGTAAGGACGCTCCCGCCGCGGGAGGGGTGGTGGCCAGGAGGCACCTGTGTGGGGAACCCGGCCCCTGGAGCGAGCGCTGGGCCCACGCCACGCCCGGACTTGAACTCGCGTCCTCTGCTGGCCCCGCCTCGCCCTCTCCCTGGAGTCTTCGCTGGCAGCGGCGCTGCCTTGGAGAAGAGCCGGTCTTTCTTCTCCCCTTGTCTCTACTTAGACGTGCACGTCAGGCCAACGGGCCTCAGCCCGTGCCCAGCCACACGCTTGACCCGTGACGCTCGACCGCGCTCCGGCTCGCCGTCTCGATGACAGACGTCCAAGGCGTCGGTGATGACCGTCCCCGTAAGGACACCCTTCAGGGCAGGCCCTCCCCTCCCCGCCACCTCTTTGGGCGCGCAGATGCCCCAGAGGAGAGGGGCAGGTGGTCGCAGTAACCTCTTGGATGCTTCTCTCTGCGACCACAACACCCGGGCACCTGCGCAGCAGGGAAAGGGGCGACAAAATGCGCGCAGAGAGGGCAGGGGGGTGAACCTCAGACCCCTGCATCGACTGACCGCTGCTGTCACCCACGTCACTGCCTGCGGCAAAGGGCAGAGGGAGCAGGGCTGGGGCGCGCCGAGCACCGCGAGGCTGGGAAACAGGGATCTGTGCACGCGTGGGCACCGCGGTGCAGGGGAGGCCGTCTGTCCTGACCTCGGGGCGTCTGCGCCTCCGGCCTGGGGGACGCTCTCAGCCGCGGTGGCCGCCGCGCTGCAGCTCACCAGCCGGGGCCCTCGCCGGGGCCTCCTCCTCCTCTAAGGGCTGAAGGGGACGTGGGAGGGCTCAGAGCTTGGCACCCAGCCGTCCAGGGGGTTGTCCCAGGCTGGGGCCTGGAGTCTGGCCCTCTGTGGAACGGGGCGTGGGTGGCTTCCTGGGGGTCTGTCTGTGGGTCACGGCTGGACTTGAACTCAGCACAAGCTTCAGCTCTTTGGCTGAGGGAGGGGGTCTTGGGAGGGGCTGGCGGGAGGCTGGGGGGGCGGCCTGGCCTCCGCGGGGCCGGAGCAGGAGAGCAGGAGCGAAGCAGCCCCACGTGCCTCCACCGCACGCCCGGGGAAGGGGCGCACAGAGGCTAGCACCCTGCCCCTGCTCTGTCCCCTACCGGCACCCTCGAGGCAGCCGGCACGGGTCCAGAGCCAGGGTGCTCCTGGCCTGGACAGAAGGGGCCTGCGCCCCCCGGCTGGCCCAGGCCGCGGCTAGCTGGCGCGCAGCTGGACGACCATCCCAGCGGTCAGGGAGGCTGGGCACGCTTCAAGGCCCGTTCTAGTCGGTTCTGGCCAGGTCCCGGGCCAGCAGGTTGGGGCTGGCCCCTTGCTTCGTGTTTAGTTGGTTCTTCAAGGGAGGGACCCATTGCACATCTGGGTGCCCACATCTGGACAGGTTGTAGGCCTGGCTCCCTCCTGGCTGGGAGGAAACCGAGGAGGGACGCCACGGTCACTGGGGAGGGCACAGGTGGCCGGTCAGCCCCTGCAGCATGTGGCCTGGGCCCGGCCACTCTGCTTCCGGATGTGCAGAAAGCTTGGAAGCACTTTCAGGACAGCGCGTGCGTCAGCGTTCTTCGGGGACGCCTGGGAAGCTGCTTCCGTGGGTGCAGCCGTGCGTGAGCAGGTCTCCTCGCCCGGCGTCCCCGATGAGCCGGCCCTCGCCCCCTGGCCACCTTGCGCCGGCCCAGCCCTGCTCACATCCTCCTTGGTGTGAGCCGCTGGGGTCAGTCTGCTGTCACTTTGGATGTCGGGTGAAACGACGTGCCGTGGTTCCAAAGGAAGATGCACGGAAGCTCTCCTCCTCACTGCCAGGAAAGAGGTCCCCCTTTTCAGCAGAAAACAGAGCGTGAGCAGGCTAGGGGTGAGGAGGTCGGGGTTGCGTGCCTGAGCCGGGCCCCTGCTCGGCCCCGGCCGCTCGGCCTCTCTTCCAGGCAGGGCTGCGTGGCTCCCCCACTCTGGAACTCAGCTGTCAGCCTGGAATAGAGCAAGTCCCTCAGCACCAGTCCCTGTCCCCGCCCTTTCTGTGAGGCCGCTGTGCTGCCCGGGCCCATGTGAGCTGCAGGACGAGCCCGCACGGAAGGGTCCTAACCCTGCCTCACAGAGGCCAGTCTCAGGGCGTCCCCTGACTTCCTCTAGGCCACACGGCATTTGCCGGGCACTCTTTCCACAGGGCCACCTCAGGGCCAGCTCAGGGCCACCCCAGGGCCACCTCAGGGCCACCTCAGGGCTCCTCAGGGCTCCTCAGGGCCTCCTCAGGGCCTCCTAAGGGCCTCCTCAGGGCCACCACAGGGCCACCCCAGGGCCTCCTCAGGGATCCTCAAGGCTCCTCAGGGCCTCCTAAGGGCCTCCTCAGGGCCACCCCAGGGCCTCCTCAGGGATCCTCAGGCTCCTCAGGCTCCTCAGGGCCATCTCAGGGCTCCTCAGGGCCTCCTCAGGGCCACCTCAGGGCCACCCCAGGGTCTCCTCAGGGTTCCTCAGGGCCTCCTCAGGGCCACCTCAAGCTCCTCAGGGTCTCCTCAGGGCTCCTCAGGGTCTCCTCAGGGCCTCCTCAGGGCCTCCTCAGGGCCACCTCAGGGCCACCCCAGGGTCTCCTCAGGGCTCCTCAGGGTCTCCTCAGGGCCTCCTCAGGGCCACCTCAGGGCCACCCCAGGGTCTCCTCAGGGCTCCTCAGGGCCTCCTCAGGGTCTCCTCAGGGCTCCTCAGGCTCCTCAGGGTCTCCTCAGGGCTCCTCAGGGCCTCCTCAGGGCCACCTCAGGCACCTCAGGGCCTCCTCAGAGGCACCTCAGGGCTCCTCAGGGCCTCCTCAGGGCCTCCTCAGGGCCACCTCAGAGCCACCTCAGGGCCTCCTCAGGGCTCCTCAGGCTCCTCAGGGCTCCTCAGGGCCACCTCAGGGCCACCTCAGGGCTCCTCAGGCTCCTCAGGGTCTCCTCAGGGCCTCCTCAGGGCCTCCTCAGAGGCACCTCAGGGCTCCTCAGGGCCACCTCAGGGCTCCTCAGGGTCTCCTCAGGGTCTCCTCAGGGCCTCCTCAGGGCCACCTCAGGGCCACCCCAGGGTCTCCTCAGGGCTCCTCAGGGCCTCCTCAGGGCCTCCTCAGGCTCCTCAGGGTCTCCTCAGGGCTCCTCAGGCTCCCCAGGGCCTCCTCAGGGCCTCCTCAGGGCTCCTCAGGGTCTCCTCAGGGTCTCCTCAGGGCCTCCTCAGGGCCACCTCAGGGCCACCCCAGGGTCTCCTCAGGGCTCCTCAGGGCCTCCTCAGGGCTCCTCAGGCTCCTCAGGGTCTCCTCAGGGCTCCTCAGGCTCCCCAGGGCCTCCTCAGGGCCTCCTCAGGGCTCCTCAGGCTCCTCAGGGTCTCCTCAGGGCCTCCTCAGGGCCACCCCAGGGTCTCCTCACGGCTCCTCAGGGCCTCCTCAGGGCCACCTCAGGGCCACCTCAGGGCCACCCCAGGGTCTCCTCAGGGCCACCCCAGGGTCTCCTCAGGGCTCCTCAGGGCCACCTCAGGGCCTCCTCAGGCTCCTCAGGGCTCCTCAGGGCCTCCTCAGGGCCACCTCAGGGCCACCTCAGGGATCCTCAGGCTCCTCAGGGTCTCCTCAGGGCCACCTCAGGGCCACCCCAGGGTCTCCTCAGGGCCACCCCAGGGTCTCCTCAGGGCTCCTCAGGGCCACCTCAGGGCCTCCTCAGAGGCACCTCAGGGCTCCTCAGGGCCACCTCAGGCTCCTCAGGGTCTCCTCAGGGCGACCTCAGGGCCACCCCAGGGTCTCCTCAGGGTTCCTCAGGGCCTCCTCAGGGCCACCTCAGGCTCCTCAGGGTCTCCTCAGGGCCACCTCAGGGCCTCCTCAGGGCCTCCTCAGGGCCACCTCAGGGCTCCTCAGGCTCCTCAGGGTCTCCTCAGGGCTCCTAAGGGCCTCCTCAGGGCCACCTCAGGCTCCTCAGGGCTCCTCAGGGCCACCTCAGGGCCTCCTCAGGGCCTCCTCAGGGCCACCTCAGGGCTCCTCAGGCTCCTCAGGGTCTCCTCAGGGCTCCTAAGGGCCTCCTCAGGGCCACCTCAGGCTCCTCAGGGTCTCCTCAGGGCTCCTCAGGGCCTCCTCAGGGCCTCCTCAGGGCCACCTCAGGGCTCCTCAGGCTCCTCAGGGTCTCCTCAGGGCTCCTCAGGGCCTCCTCAGGGCCTCCTCAGGGCTCCTCAGGCTCCTCAGGGTCTCCTCAGGGCCTCCTCAGGGCCACCCCAGGGTCTCCTCACGGCTCCTCAGGGCCACCTCAGGGCTTCCTCAGGGCCACCTCAGGGCCACCTCAGGGCTCCTCAGGCTCCTCAGGGTCTCCTCAGGGCCTCCTCAGGGCCTCCTCAGAGGCACCTCAGGGCTCCTCAGGGCCACCTCAGGGCTCCTCAGGGTCTCCTCAGGGTCTCCTCAGGGCCTCCTCAGGGCCACCTCAGGGCCACCCCAGGGTCTCCTCAGGGCCTCCTCAGGCTCCCCAGGGCCTCCTCAGGGCCTCCTCAGGGCTCCTCAGGCTCCTCAGGGTCTCCTCAGGGCTCCTCAGGGCCACCTCAGGGCTCCTCAGGGCCACCCCAGGGTCTCCTCACGGCTCCTCAGGGCCTCCTCAGGGCCACCTCAGGGCCACCCCAGGGTCTCCTCACGGCTCCTCAGGGCTCCTCAGGGCCTCCTCAGGGCCACCTCAGGCTCCTCAGGGTCTCCTCAGGGCTCCTCAGGCTCCCCAGGGCCTCCTCAGGGCCTCCTCAGGGCTCCTCAGGCTCCTCAGAGGCACCTCAGGGCTCCTCAGGGCCACCTCAGGGCTCCTCAGGGTCTCCTCAGGGTCTCCTCAGGGCCTCCTCAGGGCCACCTCAGGGCCACCCCAGGGTCTCCTCAGGGCTCCTCAGGGCCTCCTCAGGGCCACCTCAGGCTCCTCAGGGTCTCCTCAGGGCTCCTCAGGCTCCCCAGGGCCTCCTCAGGGCCTCCTCAGGGCTCCTCAGGCTCCTCAGGGTCTCCTCAGGGCCTCCTCAGGGCCACCCCAGGGTCTCCTCACGGCTCCTCAGGGCCTCCTCAGGGCCACCTCAGGGCCACCTCAGGGCCACCCCAGGGTCTCCTCAGGGCCACCCCAGGGTCTCCTCAGGGCTCCTCAGGGCCACCTCAGGGCCTCCTCAGGCTCCTCAGGGCTCCTCAGGGCCTCCTCAGGGCCACCTCAGGGCCACCTCAGGGATCCTCAGGCTCCTCAGGGTCTCCTCAGGGCCACCTCAGGGCCACCCCAGGGTCTCCTCAGGGCCACCCCAGGGTCTCCTCAGGGCTCCTCAGGGCCACCTCAGGGCCTCCTCAGAGGCACCTCAGGGCTCCTCAGGGCCACCTCAGGCTCCTCAGGGTCTCCTCAGGGCGACCTCAGGGCCACCCCAGGGTCTCCTCAGGGTTCCTCAGGGCCTCCTCAGGGCCACCTCAGGCTCCTCAGGGTCTCCTCAGGGCCACCTCAGGGCCTCCTCAGGGCCTCCTCAGGGCCACCTCAGGGCTCCTCAGGCTCCTCAGGGTCTCCTCAGGGCTCCTAAGGGCCTCCTCAGGGCCACCTCAGGCTCCTCAGGGCTCCTCAGGGCCACCTCAGGGCCTCCTCAGGGCCTCCTCAGGGCCACCTCAGGGCTCCTCAGGCTCCTCAGGGTCTCCTCAGGGCTCCTAAGGGCCTCCTCAGGGCCACCTCAGGCTCCTCAGGGTCTCCTCAGGGCTCCTCAGGGCCTCCTCAGGGCCTCCTCAGGGCCACCTCAGGGCTCCTCAGGCTCCTCAGGGTCTCCTCAGGGCTCCTCAGGGCCTCCTCAGGGCCTCCTCAGGGCTCCTCAGGCTCCTCAGGGTCTCCTCAGGGCCTCCTCAGGGCCACCCCAGGGTCTCCTCACGGCTCCTCAGGGCCACCTCAGGGCTTCCTCAGGGCCACCTCAGGGCCACCTCAGGGCTCCTCAGGCTCCTCAGGGTCTCCTCAGGGCCTCCTCAGGGCCTCCTCAGAGGCACCTCAGGGCTCCTCAGGGCCACCTCAGGGCTCCTCAGGGTCTCCTCAGGGTCTCCTCAGGGCCTCCTCAGGGCCACCTCAGGGCCACCCCAGGGTCTCCTCAGGGCTCCTCAGGGCCTCCTCAGGGCCACCTCAGGCTCCTCAGGGTCTCCTCAGGGCTCCTCAGGCTCCCCAGGGCCTCCTCAGGGCCTCCTCAGGGCTCCTCAGGCTCCTCAGGGTCTCCTCAGGGCTCCTCAGGGCCACCTCAGGGCTCCTCAGGGCCACCCCAGGGTCTCCTCACGGCTCCTCAGGGCCTCCTCAGGGCCACCTCAGGGCCACCTCAGGGCCACCCCAGGGTCTCCTCAGGGCCACCCCAGGGTCTCCTCAGGGCTCCTCAGGGCCACCTCAGGGCCTCCTCAGGCTCCTCAGGGCTCCTCAGGGCCTCCTCAGGGCCACCTCAGGGCCACCTCAGGGATCCTCAGGCTCCTCAGGGTCTCCTCAGGGCCACCTCAGGGCCACCCCAGGGTCTCCTCAGGGCCACCCCAGGGTCTCCTCAGGGCTCCTCAGGGCCACCTCAGGGCCTCCTCAGAGGCACCTCAGGGCTCCTCAGGGCCACCTCAGGCTCCTCAGGGTCTCCTCAGGGCGACCTCAGGGCCACCCCAGGGTCTCCTCAGGGTTCCTCAGGGCCTCCTCAGGGCCACCTCAGGCTCCTCAGGGTCTCCTCAGGGCCACCTCAGGGCCTCCTCAGGGCCTCCTCAGGGCCACCTCAGGGCTCCTCAGGCTCCTCAGGGTCTCCTCAGGGCTCCTAAGGGCCTCCTCAGGGCCACCTCAGGCTCCTCAGGGTCTCCTCAGGGCTCCTCAGGGCCTCCTCAGAGCCTCCTCAGGGCCACCTCAGGGCTACCTCAGGGCCACCCCAGGGTCTCCTAAGGGCTCCTCAGGGCCTCCTCAGGCTCCTCAGGGCTCCTCAGGGCCTCCTCAGGGCCACCTCAGGGCCACCTCAGGGCTCCTCAGGCTCCTCAGGGTCTCCTCAGGGCCACCCCAGGGTCTCCTCAGGGCTCCTGAGGGTCTCCTAAGGGCTCCTCAGGGCTCCTCAGGGCCACCTCAGGCTCCTCAGGATCTCCTCAGGGCTCCTCAGGGCTCCTCAGGGCCTCCTCAGGCTCCTCAGGGCTCCTCAGGGCCTCCTCAGGGCCACCTCAGGGCCACCTCAGGGCCACCTCAGGGCTCCTCAGGCTCCTCAGGGTCTCCTCAGGGCTCCTAAGGGCCTCCTCAGGGCCACCTCCAGGGTCTCCTCAGGGCCACCTCAGGGCTACCTCAGGGCTCCTAAGGGTCTCCTCAGGGCCACCTCAGGGCCAGCTCAGGGCCACCCCAGGGTCTCCTAAGGGCTCCTCAGGGCCACCTCAGGGCCTCCTCAGGCTCCTCAGGGCTCCTCAGGGCCTCCTCAGGGCCACCTCAGGGCCACCTCAGGGCCACCTCAGGGCTCCTCAGGCTCCTCAGGGTCTCCTCAGGGCTCCTAAGGGCCTCCTCAGGGCCACCTCCAGGGTCTCCTCAGGGCCACCTCAGGGCTACCTCAGGGCTCCTAAGGGTCTCCTCAGGGCCACCTCAGGGCCACCTCAGGGCCACCCCAGGGTCTCCTCAGGGCTCCTCAGGGCCTCCTCAGGGCCTCCTCAGGGCTCCTCATGGCCACCTCAGGGCCTCCTCAGGGCCACCTCAGGGCCTCCTCAGGCTCCTCAGGGCTCCTCAGGGCCTCCTCAGGGCCACCTCAGGGCCACCTCAGGGCTCCTCAGGCTCCTCAGGGTCTCCTCAGGGCCACCCCAGGGTCTCCTCAGGGTCTCCTCAGGGTCTCCTCAGGGCCACCTCAGGCTCCTCAGGATCTCCTCAGGGCTCCTCAGGGCTCCTCAGGGCCTCCTCAGGCTCCTCAGGGCTCCTCAGGGCCTCCTCAGGGCCACCTCAGGGCCACCTCAGGGCCACCTCAGGGCTCCTCAGGCTCCTCAGGGTCTCCTCAGGGCTCCTAAGGGCCTCCTCAGGGCCACCTCCAGGGTCTCCTCAGGGTCACCTCAGGGCTACCTCAGGGCTCCTAAGGGTCTCCTCAGGGCCACTTCAGGGCCACCTCAGGGCCACCCCAGGGTCTCCTCAGGGCTCCTCAGGGCCTCCTCAGGGCCTCCTCAGGGCTCCTCATATTCACCCCAGGGCCTCCTCAGGGCCACCTCAGGGCCACCTCAGGGCTCCTCAGGCTCCTCAGGGTCTCCTCAGGGCTCCTCAGGGCCACCTCAGGGCCACCTCAGGGCCACCCCAGCGTCTCCTCAGGGCCACCCCAGGGTCTCCTCAGGGCTCCTCAGGGCCTCCCAGGGCCTCCTCAGGGCTCCTCATGGCCACCTCAGGGCTCCTCAGGGCTCCTCAGGGCCTCCTCAGGGCCTCCTCAGAGGCACCTCAGGGCTCCTCAGGGCCACCTCAGGCTCCTCAGGGTCTCCTCAGGGCTCCTCAGGGCCACCTCAGGGCCTCCTCAGGCTCCTCAGGGCTCCTCAGGGCCACCTCAGGGCCACCTCAGGGATCCTCAGGCTCCTCAGGGTCTCCTCAGGGCCACCTCAGGGCCACCTCAGGGCCACCCCAGGGTCTCCTCAGGGCTCCTCAGGGCCACCTCAGGGCTCCTCAGGGCCACCTCAGGCTCCTCAGGGTCTCCTCAGGGCGACCTCAGGGCCACCCCAGGGTCTCCTCAGGGTTCCTCAGGGCCTCCTCAGGGCCACCTCAGGCTCCTCAGGGTCTCCTCAGGGCCACCTCAGGGCCTCCTCAGGGCCTCCTCAGGGCCACCTCAGGGCTCCTCAGGCTCCTCAGGGTCTCCTCAGGGCTCCTAAGGGCCTCCTCAGGGCCACCTCAGGCTCCTCAGGGTCTCCTCAGGGCTCCTCAGGGCCTCCTCAGGGCCTCCTCAGGGCCACCTCAGGGCTACCTCAGGGCCACCTCAGGGCTCCTCACGCTCCTCAGGGTCTCCTCAGGGCCACCCCAGGGTCTCCTCAGGGCTCCTGAGGGTCCCCTCAGGGCTCCTCAGGGCCACCTCAGGCTCCTCAGGATCTTCTCAGGGCTCCTCAGGCTCCTCAGGGTCTCCTCAGGGCTCCTCAGGGCCTCCTCAGGCTCCTCAGGGCTCCTCAGGGCCTCCTCAGGGCCACCTCAGGGCCACCTCAGGGCCACCCCAGGGTCTCCTCAGGGCCACCCCAGGGTCTCCTCAGGGCTCCTAAGGGCCACCTCAGGGCCTCCTCAGAGGCACCTCAGGGCCTCCTCAGAGGCACCTCAGGGCTCCTCAGGGCCTCCTCAGGGCCTCCTCAGGGCCACCTCAGAGCCACCTCAGGGCCTCCTCAGGGCTCCTCAGGCTCCTCAGGGCTCCTCAGGGCCACCTCAGGGCCACCTCAGGGCTCCTCAGGCTCCTCAGGGTCTCCTCAGGGCCTCCTCAGGGCCTCCTCAGAGGCACCTCAGGGCTCCTCAGGGCCACCTCAGGGCTCCTCAGGGTCTCCTCAGGGTCTCCTCAGGGCCTCCTCAGGGCCACCTCAGGGCCACCCCAGGGTCTCCTCAGGGCTCCTCAGGGCCTCCTCAGGGCCACCTCAGGCTCCTCAGGGTCTCCTCAGGGCTCCTCAGGCTCCCCAGGGCCTCCTCAGGGCCTCCTCAGGGCTCCTCAGGCTCCTCAGGGTCTCCTCAGGGCCTCCTCAGGGCCACCCCAGGGTCTCCTCACGGCTCCTCAGGGCCTCCTCAGGGCCACCTCAGGGCCACCTCAGGGCCACCCCAGGGTCTCCTCAGGGCCACCCCAGGGTCTCCTCAGGGCTCCTCAGGGCCACCTCAGGGCCTCCTCAGGCTCCTCAGGGCTCCTCAGGGCCTCCTCAGGGCCACCTCAGGGCCACCTCAGGGATCCTCAGGCTCCTCAGGGTCTCCTCAGGGCCACCTCAGGGCCACCCCAGGGTCTCCTCAGGGCCACCCCAGGGTCTCCTCAGGGCTCCTCAGGGCCACCTCAGGGCCTCCTCAGAGGCACCTCAGGGCTCCTCAGGGCCACCTCAGGCTCCTCAGGGTCTCCTCAGGGCGACCTCAGGGCCACCCCAGGGTCTCCTCAGGGTTCCTCAGGGCCTCCTCAGGGCCACCTCAGGCTCCTCAGGGTCTCCTCAGGGCCACCTCAGGGCCTCCTCAGGGCCTCCTCAGGGCCACCTCAGGGCTCCTCAGGCTCCTCAGGGTCTCCTCAGGGCTCCTAAGGGCCTCCTCAGGGCCACCTCAGGCTCCTCAGGGCTCCTCAGGGCCACCTCAGGGCCTCCTCAGGGCCTCCTCAGGGCCACCTCAGGGCTCCTCAGGCTCCTCAGGGTCTCCTCAGGGCTCCTAAGGGCCTCCTCAGGGCCACCTCAGGCTCCTCAGGGTCTCCTCAGGGCTCCTCAGGGCCTCCTCAGGGCCTCCTCAGGGCCACCTCAGGGCTCCTCAGGCTCCTCAGGGTCTCCTCAGGGCTCCTCAGGGCCTCCTCAGGGCCTCCTCAGGGCTCCTCAGGCTCCTCAGGGTCTCCTCAGGGCCTCCTCAGGGCCACCCCAGGGTCTCCTCACGGCTCCTCAGGGCCACCTCAGGGCTTCCTCAGGGCCACCTCAGGGCCACCTCAGGGCTCCTCAGGCTCCTCAGGGTCTCCTCAGGGCCTCCTCAGGGCCTCCTCAGAGGCACCTCAGGGCTCCTCAGGGCCACCTCAGGGCTCCTCAGGGTCTCCTCAGGGTCTCCTCAGGGCCTCCTCAGGGCCACCTCAGGGCCACCCCAGGGTCTCCTCAGGGCTCCTCAGGGCCTCCTCAGGGCCACCTCAGGCTCCTCAGGGTCTCCTCAGGGCTCCTCAGGCTCCCCAGGGCCTCCTCAGGGCCTCCTCAGGGCTCCTCAGGCTCCTCAGGGTCTCCTCAGGGCTCCTCAGGGCCACCTCAGGGCTCCTCAGGGCCACCCCAGGGTCTCCTCACGGCTCCTCAGGGCCTCCTCAGGGCCACCTCAGGGCCACCTCAGGGCCACCCCAGGGTCTCCTCAGGGCCACCCCAGGGTCTCCTCAGGGCTCCTCAGGGCCACCTCAGGGCCTCCTCAGGCTCCTCAGGGCTCCTCAGGGCCTCCTCAGGGCCACCTCAGGGCCACCTCAGGGATCCTCAGGCTCCTCAGGGTCTCCTCAGGGCCACCTCAGGGCCACCCCAGGGTCTCCTCAGGGCCACCCCAGGGTCTCCTCAGGGCTCCTCAGGGCCACCTCAGGGCCTCCTCAGAGGCACCTCAGGGCTCCTCAGGGCCACCTCAGGCTCCTCAGGGTCTCCTCAGGGCGACCTCAGGGCCACCCCAGGGTCTCCTCAGGGTTCCTCAGGGCCTCCTCAGGGCCACCTCAGGCTCCTCAGGGTCTCCTCAGGGCCACCTCAGGGCCTCCTCAGGGCCTCCTCAGGGCCACCTCAGGGCTCCTCAGGCTCCTCAGGGTCTCCTCAGGGCTCCTAAGGGCCTCCTCAGGGCCACCTCAGGCTCCTCAGGGTCTCCTCAGGGCTCCTCAGGGCCTCCTCAGGGCCTCCTCAGGGCCACCTCAGGGCTACCTCAGGGCCACCCCAGGGTCTCCTAAGGGCTCCTCAGGGCCTCCTCAGGCTCCTCAGGGCTCCTCAGGGCCTCCTCAGGGCCACCTCAGGGCCACCTCAGGGCTCCTCAGGCTCCTCAGGGTCTCCTCAGGGCCACCCCAGGGTCTCCTCAGGGCTCCTGAGGGTCTCCTAAGGGCTCCTCAGGGCTCCTCAGGGCCACCTCAGGCTCCTCAGGATCTCCTCAGGGCTCCTCAGGGCTCCTCAGGGCCTCCTCAGGCTCCTCAGGGCTCCTCAGGGCCTCCTCAGGGCCACCTCAGGGCCACCTCAGGGCCACCTCAGGGCTCCTCAGGCTCCTCAGGGTCTCCTCAGGGCTCCTAAGGGCCTCCTCAGGGCCACCTCCAGGGTCTCCTCAGGGCCACCTCAGGGCTACCTCAGGGCTCCTAAGGGTCTCCTCAGGGCCACCTCAGGGCCAGCTCAGGGCCACCCCAGGGTCTCCTAAGGGCTCCTCAGGGCCACCTCAGGGCCTCCTCAGGCTCCTCAGGGCTCCTCAGGGCCTCCTCAGGGCCACCTCAGGGCCACCTCAGGGCCACCTCAGGGCTCCTCAGGCTCCTCAGGGTCTCCTCAGGGCTCCTAAGGGCCTCCTCAGGGCCACCTCCAGGGTCTCCTCAGGGCCACCTCAGGGCTACCTCAGGGCTCCTAAGGGTCTCCTCAGGGCCACCTCAGGGCCACCTCAGGGCCACCCCAGGGTCTCCTCAGGGCTCCTCAGGGCCTCTTCAGGGCCTCCTCAGGGCTCCTCATGGCCACCTCAGGGCCTCCTCAGGGCCACCTCAGGGCCTCCTCAGGCTCCTCAGGGCTCCTCAGGGCCTCCTCAGGGCCACCTCAGGGCCACCTCAGGGCTCCTCAGGCTCCTCAGGGTCTCCTCAGGGCCACCCCAGGGTCTCCTCAGGGTCTCCTCAGGGTCTCCTCAGGGCCACCTCAGGCTCCTCAGGATCTCCTCAGGGCTCCTCAGGGCTCCTCAGGGCCTCCTCAGGCTCCTCAGGGCTCCTCAGGGCCTCCTCAGGGCCACCTCAGGGCCACCTCAGGGCCACCTCAGGGCTCCTCAGGCTCCTCAGGGTCTCCTCAGGGCTCCTCAGGGCCTCCTCAGGCTCCTCAGGGCTCCTCAGGGCCTCCTCAGGGCCACCTCAGGGCCACCTCAGGGCCACCTCAGGGCTCCTCAGGCTCCTCAGGGTCTCCTCAGGGCTCCTAAGGGCCTCCTCAGGGCCACCTCCAGGGTCTCCTCAGGGTCACCTCAGGGCTACCTCAGGGCTCCTAAGGGTCTCCTCAGGGCCACTTCAGGGCCACCTCAGGGCCACCCCAGGGTCTCCTCAGGGCTCCTCAGGGCCTCCTCAGGGCCTCCTCAGGGCTCCTCATGGCCACCCCAGGGCCTCCTCAGGGCCACCTCAGGGCCACCTCAGGGCTCCTCAGGCTCCTCAGGGTCTCCTCAGGGCTCCTCAGGGCCACCTCAGGGCCACCTCAGGGCCACCCCAGGGTCTCCTCAGGGCCACCCCAGGGTCTCCTCAGGGCTCCTCAGGGCCTCCCAGGGCCTCCTCAGGGCTCCTCATGGCCACCTCAGGGCTCCTCAGGGCTCCTCAGGGCCTCCTCAGGGCCTCCTCAGAGGCACCTCAGGGCTCCTCAGGGCCACCTCAGGCTCCTCAGGGTCTCCTCAGGGCTCCTCAGGGCCACCTCAGGGCCTCCTCAGGCTCCTCAGGGCTCCTCAGGGCCACCTCAGGGCCACCTCAGGGATCCTCAGGCTCCTCAGGGTCTCCTCAGGGCCACCTCAGGGCCACCTCAGGGCCACCCCAGGGTCTCCTCAGGGCTCCTCAGGGCCACCTCAGGGCTCCTCAGGGCCACCTCAGGCTCCTCAGGGTCTCCTCAGGGCGACCTCAGGGCCACCCCAGGGTCTCCTCAGGGTTCCTCAGGGCCTCCTCAGGGCCACCTCAGGCTCCTCAGGGTCTCCTCAGGGCCACCTCAGGGCCTCCTCAGGGCCTCCTCAGGGCCACCTCAGGGCTCCTCAGGCTCCTCAGGGTCTCCTCAGGGCTCCTAAGGGCCTCCTCAGGGCCACCTCAGGCTCCTCAGGGTCTCCTCAGGGCTCCTCAGGGCCTCCTCAGGGCCTCCTCAGGGCCACCTCAGGGCTACCTCAGGGCCACCTCAGGGCTCCTCACGCTCCTCAGGGTCTCCTCAGGGCCACCCCAGGGTCTCCTCAGGGCTCCTGAGGGTCTCCTCAGGGCTCCTCAGGGCCACCTCAGGCTCCTCAGGATCTTCTCAGGGCTCCTCAGGCTCCTCAGGGTCTCCTCAGGGCTCCTCAGGGCCTCCTCAGGCTCCTCAGGGCTCCTCAGGGCCTCCTCAGGGCCACCTCAGGGCCACCTCAGGGCCACCCCAGGGTCTCCTCAGGGCCACCCCAGGGTCTCCTCAGGGCTCCTAAGGGCCACCTCAGGGCCTCCTCAGAGGCACCTCAGGGCCTCCTCAGAGGCACCTCAGGGCTCCTCAGGGCCTCCTCAGGGCCTCCTCAGGGCCACCTCAGGGCCACCTCAGGGCTCCTCAGGCTCCTCAGGGTCTCCTCAGGGCCTCCTCAGGGCCACCCCACGGTCTCCTCAGGGCTCCTCAGGGCCTCCTCAGGGCCACCCCACGGTCTCCTCAGGGCTCCTCAGGGCCACCTCAGGGCTCCTCAGGGCTCCTCAGGGCCACCTCAGGCTCCTCAGGGTCTCCTCAGGGCCACCTCAGGGCCTGGCCCCCACAAGCTCAGCACTGTGAAGGGTGATGGGCTACAGGACAGAGGCTGCCCCGGGCTGGCTTTACTCCTCATCGTCACGTCCCGTGAGGTCTTCTCCTCAGTGGGTTTCGGTTTCTTCTCCTTGGGTCTCTCCTGCTGCTGACCTGGGTTGGTGAGAGGAGAAGGGCCTGTGACGTGGGAACCCCTCGCCGTGTCGGCCTTTGGGGTGTCAGCTCACGTCCCTGGACCTGCAGGCACAGGTAGCTCCTTCACCTAGAAGATTAAACGAGATGCAGGTTGTGGCACCCTGGCGCATGGCAGTGTCGATGAGCTGCGTTTGTTTTTGTCTTATTTTATGGTAAAGGCTTTTAATTCAGGGCGTCTCATGCCGGGAAGCCTCTGAGTGTCTGGGCGTTTGCTTAGCTGGGCATTTATCTGGGAGTCGGTCCACAACGTTCATTTGATTCTCAAAAGGGTTCATGACCCCAAAACGTTGAAGAACCACTGCAGTCAAATTTGAGATTTGACTCATGGTTAAAAACCACCGAGCTAGGAATAGATTAAGTGCCCACAAGTTCCTGGAATCCTGCTGGGGGCTAATCAAACAGAGCCGGAGGGAGCTCTGTCTTGTAGAAGTTCACAATTTAAATCTGGGCAAACTGTAAGTGGATTCACTGGCAGAATTACGCCACGTGGCAGGAGATGATGTGATGCCTGAATTAGTAATATGTGGTCAAAAACTAGAGATGATGTTGATGGGGATAGGAAAAAAAAATCATAAATATTCACTAAGTATATAAGAGCAGTAGCTATTCACTTAAATTTAAAAAAATTATAGTAGCATACATACTGCTCAAAATTTCTCATTTTAACCACTTTCAAGTGTACAATTCAGTACTGTTAATTACATTCACAGTACTGTGCTGTCACCTGTATCCATCGATATTCACTTTTTGATTCTATTTCAATTTTCCTTCCAAGAGTATTTCTAAGAGCCAGTGATTGTTAGACGCTTACTCTGTCCCACATAGTGAATTGTTTGCTCTAGATGCTTGATCTTGCTTAATCCTTACAACCACCCTATGGGAAGATACAAGTATTCTCTCTATTTTATGTATGAGGAAGCTATGATTCAGAGAGGTTGGGTGATTCCTCCAAGGTTGCACAGCTAGTAAATGGCAGCCCTCAAAATCATAAGGGTTGTCCTGGGACTTATCTTTGAAAATGTCCTCCTTCCTTTGTCATCCCTTTCAGATCAGAATGGTGTATCAGTTAGCATGCTGTTGGCTATTAGTAACAGCAACACCCTAGTTTGAACTGTTTGTTAAAAAACAGGGCACTTAATTTTGTCTCCAGACCAGGAGAGCGGAGGACCAGCAGCCCCAGGTCCTGCTCATTTCCCCGTCTTCTCTTGGTCCACTTCCGGTGCTGGCGTCCGCCAGGGGGTGAGCAAGAGGACTGAGGCAGTTCTTGTTTGTTGGGTGCAGGCTTAGCAGCGCCCAGAGGCAGAGCCGGGTTTGTCTCCTCTTGGGCTCCTTCTTAGGAACAAAGAGATATTTCCCCAAACACTCAGGAAAATTCCCCTCCCGCCTCACTGGCCGGGATGTAGACACACGCCCGTTCCTGACGCAAAGACCGTCAAGGGGCATCGACTCAAGACGGGGAGCAATGGGTGCTGGGGAGTCAACAATGAAGCGGGGTCCTTGAAATGAGACATTTTCTGGGGCTGGGCCAGCTCCTTGGCGTGATTTGAACCGTGCCACAGGTTCTTCCCTTGTGAGACACACGTCAGCCTTGGTCCCCCAGGCTGCCCTGAGGACGGAAGGAGATGGCATCTGTGTAATTGACATTTGTTGAAGGCTCCCCGGCGTTACCTCAGGAAGCTGGTAGCTTGGGAGGACTGTGGAAAAGGTTCCGTCCTCGCCCTGCTGTGAGGTGGGCACACGGCCCTGGTCGACCAGTTGGCCTCCTCTCTCGAAATCTGAACCTTAAACAGAGACATAAAAACTGAGAATGGCTGGAGGCGATTCACAGTCAGGGAAGCACCCTGAAGAGACAAGTCCTTAGGCTGAAGAGACTCCCAGAACTTCCTGGGTCCTGGCCTCTCCGTTCATGTCCTTTTGTCTTAGGTCAGCGTGCCCAGGAACAGAGCCCGAGGCCGGGCCTTGGCCTACGCTTGACCGAAGCTCTGAGGAGAATCCGGAGGGATGTGAGGGCAGCGAGGCAGCAGGGAAGGAAGCTGCGGCGTCCTCTGGGCTGGAGGCGACCTCAGCCTGCCAGGGGAGCTGAGCGGTGTGGATCTCTCCACGGAGGCCGAGGGGCTGGCCTGTTTTACACCCTCTGCCCCCCTCAGTCAGTCACTGGGCAGGGCCTGTTGGGGGGGGTCTCCCCAGGCCAGGAGGCCCCTGTGGCCACAGGGCAAGTCTCTGGAGGAGGAGCCCGCTGTGAGCTCCTCAGAGCCACCGCTCAGGGTGAGGGGTGAAAGCACCCGCCGGAGAAAGAGGATCTGCGGGAGCTCCGGCAGCTTCTGTCACGATTCCGGACGTTTCCCTTTTCTGACCAGGGGTTCTTAACTAAGGGTCCGTGTGTGGTTGAGATTTAAAGAAACCCTCTTGTGGGGACGTGTTGGTGTGGGTGTGAGATAGTTGTTAAATAATGCACAGTGTAGTGTGGACTTAGGAAGGGGTCTGTGGTTTTCACCTGACTGGCAAAGGGGTCCGTGCAACAAAAAAGGCTAAGAGCCCCTGAATTAGTCGGCCTTGGTTTCTGGTGCTTGTGATAAAGAGGCCCCGACTAAGGCATTCTGCAAAGTGCCTGGTCAGTTTTATTAGGATTATTAGCCACTACCCCCAAAATCTACTCAGAAGGTACAGGGCTTCTGAAGAGAGATAAGGAAGCTGCTATAAATCTTACCTAATAAGTCTGGTATCAGACTTCTTTTTAAGGGAAAACTTGCAGGAAAGGTATTAATTTCATTTCCCAAATTTCCACTCGTTTTTCATTAGAAAGGGAAATGGAAGTGATGAGGGAAGCTGAGGAAGTTAAACTCTAAAACAACCCTGCTCGAGTCCCTCCACCCCCATGACTGACAGAATGAAATGATGGATTCTACTATTTTAAGAGAAGAGCCGGTCTACGTGGAATCTCAGAGGTATCCTGGAACCCATGCTCAGGAAAGGGTGGGAACTAAAATACAAATGCTGTCGTAGCTGATGAGTCAAAGCATGTCCTCCCTTCAGCAAACACATTATTTGCAATTCCCAAAGCTTCACTTAGCAACTGTTCCTTTGTCCCCTGTCTGTGTGGTGTAGCCTCCTCTTTCATTTCAAAGCGCTCTCTGCTGAGCAAATTTGAAGATGTGGAGGAGAATGATAGAGATCCAGCCCTTGATGAGCTTGTAGGCTAGAAAAGGAAATGTGGTCATGAATATACATCTCTAAAAAAGAACGCAATGCATGTCCTAGCGAAGACAGGTGTAGACAAAACACCCACAAAGCTCTGGAGGATGTCCAGTGAGAGGCTCATGGAAGGCATCGAGTGGTGGCCACGTGTGCCGTGCCTTGGAGGGATGGAGGCTAGCTCTTCAGAGACGGTTCCTCTTGGTGGAGAGTGTGTGTGAGCAAAGGCATCAGGGTTGGAAACTGTGGGTGTGTTTTGGAGACTTCATGTAACTTGGCTCGCCAAGTGGCCCTTTGAGTATGGACAGGGCATTCCTGAGACGCCTGTGAGGGGAGCTTGTGCATCCACTGCCTGTCCAGCTGAAGACACGACGTCCGCTTGCCTGGTGTCCACCATAACGGAGGACGCGCAAAGCCCGGCGGAGAAGGAAACAGGAGTGTAAGCACGGGGGGCAGTGAGAGGGTGGGAGGGTCCTTGGGGTGTTTCCTGAGGAGGTGATGAGGTTGGCCTGTGAGGAAAGGGCAAAGCCAGGGGTGCCTTTCAGCCAGCACCAAGACCCGAGAAGAGCCAAGAGCTGGCGAGGCAGCTGGGTGTTGGAACCAGGGAGCACTGTCTGGTGTCCCCGGCATTCTCGTAAACTCCTCCCTAGACTGTGGGAGAGCGTGGCCTCGAGGTCCAGGTGGGGCAGGCCTCACGGCACAGAGCTGTCACCCATTACAGCCAGCGATGACTCTGGTTTTGAAGCTCATCGCAGCCGCCCGCTGGAGCGGCCCAGCCCACCTCGGTCTGATGGGCATTTCATGGGCTTTTCTCTTTGTTCTAACCATGAGCACTACTACCCAAGAGAACTTGGGCAAGTTCCTCCGCCTCTCTTTCTCACCTGGCACACAGGGGTAATAACAGGATCCACTTCAAGGAATTGTTGGGAGGATTAAGTGGGGCGACATGTACAAGGTGCTTGGCACAGCGCGTATCCATCTATCACTTCAACTCCAAACTCAAGTGGGCACCTGCCAGCCAGACGAGCCAGGGGTGGGAATGGTGCATGAGGCACATCTGGGAACGGGGCTCTCGGGGCCGCTGGAAACTGCCCGCACCACAGCTCGCTCGGTGCCTGGTCCTGGAGGCCCGAGGTTCCCTCCTGAGCAAACGCTTCAGGCCACACCACTAACAGCTCTAGAAACTTCCATCTAGAATCTAGGGGTGGGGTTAATATGTGCACAGGGGAGGAAACAACGTTGGCGTCTCGTCTCTTCCAGCCCCATCACGTCCAGAGAGCTCTTCTCCCCAGTAGCAGCTCCTCTTCCAGGAAGTGGAGTCATTTTCTTGGAAGGTTTTCTTGGAGGGAAAATTGCCTTTATGGAGGGGAGAAGGGGAAAGGCCTGGGGCATTAAAGGAGCCCGCTTTTTCCCAGATGGTATCCCAGGGGCTGCTGGGGTCAACTAGAGGCCCTGAATGTGCTGGCAAGAGGGGCTTGTCTATTTGAGCAGCTGCAGAGAAGACTGGAAAGTGAGAGTGAGGTGCCCCGCAACGTCTTGCCGACTACGCTTGACGGGACTGCGTGACGCCCGGGAGCCTAGACTCACACCGTGGTTCAGAAAGGCGTACACCTCGGTTTTTTTTTAAGATTTATTTTTATTTCTCCCCACCTCCTCGTTGTTTGGATTTATTTTTATTTATTTTTATTTCTCCCCACCTCCTTGTTGTTTGCACTTGCTTTGTCTGTTCATCTTTCTTGTTTCTTTTTAAAAAAAGAAGATTTATTGATTGATTGGTTTTTCTCCCCTTCCCCTCCTCCCGCCCTGCTGTTTTTGCCATCTGTGTTGTCTTCTCTTCTCATTTTTCTCTCCTCTAGGGTTCACTGGGATTTGATCCCGGAGACTCCTGATGTGGAGAGAAGTTCCCCGTCAATTATGCCACCTCAGTTTCTGGTCACTGCCGCGCTTTAACTCTCCCCTTGTCTCTCCTTTGCTGCATCATTATCCTGCTGCATGACTCACCTGTGCGGGCACTGGCTCACTGCACGTGCATGCTTTCTCTTCTTCTTTTTCACCAGGAATCCCCAGGGATCAAACCCAGGACCTCCCTATGGTAGGTGGAAGTTCTATCACTTGAGCTACATCTGCCTCCCTCCTTGTTTCTTTAGGAGGGATGGGGACCTCTGATGTGGGAGGTAGGCACCTAATTGCTTGAACTACCTCTGTTCCCTGCTTTGCTGTATCTCTCATTATGTTTTTCTTCTTGTGTCTCTTATTGCATCATCTTGTTGTGTCAGCTTGCCATGCCTGCCTGTCACGCCAGCTTGCTGTTTTCTTTATAGGAGGCACTGGGCCTGGGCACCGAACCAGGGACCTCCGATGTGGTAGGTAGAAACTCAATTGCTTGAGCCATATCTACTTCCCGGTACACCTCATTTTCTTGGGGGTCTAGACTCTGACCTACTTCTTTTGTTGTTGTTGTTGCTCTCCTTTTTTTTAAATTGTATTTTTTGGAATTTACATAGATCATAAAAAATATTACATTAAAAAATATAAGAGGTTCCCATATACCCCACACCAACCCCACTCCACTCCTCCCACATCAACACCCTCTTTCATCGTTGTGGCACATTCGTTGCATTTGGTGAATACATCTTGGAGCACTGCTGCACCACATGGGTTATAGTTTACATTGTAGTTTACACTCTCCCCCAGTCCATCCATGGGTTATGGCAGGGTATATAATGTCCAGCATCTGTCCCTGCAATACCATTTAGGACAACTCCAAGTCCTGGCAATGCCATCACATCACATCTCTTCTTCCCTCTCCCTGCCCTCAGCAAGTCCCGTGGCTGCTTTCTCCACATCAAAGTTACAATTTCTTCCATTACTAGTCACAATAGTTCTATAGTAGAATACCAGTAAATCAACCTGTGGACCCTGGGATGATGATGTCCACTCCACTTCTATATTGGAGGGAGCTTAGATCTCACATGATTGATGGATGTGATTCTCCTGCTTGCAGTTGGAGGCACTCTTGGTTCCCTGGTGTGGTGGTTGACCATCTTCACCTCTCTGTAAGCTGACCTGGGTAAGACCAATGAGCCAGGGAGTAGGAATTGCAACTCTGCAGAGGCTCAGGGCCCAGCTGGCACATGTCCAGCCCAGAGATTCAAGTCCCCTGAGCATACACCAACCCCAGTGCCAACCACAGATTCAATAAAAGTGACAGAAGAGGCATGTGTAGAAAGGTCACATTTGAGTCCAACTTCATCACCTCAGGAATACAAATTCCAAAGTAGGGCCCACTGACAAGGCACTGAACTCCAGAGCCATCTGCCATGACCATAGAACCTGTGTGTCTCCATAGCCCTCAAGAGCACCAGTACCTGGGGTTATATCTACTTTGGCTGTCTCTGGGATCCTGCTGAGTTGTGAATAAACGTGACCCTGTTCTGATGACCTCCCAACTCTTTTTCAAAGACTCTTAGCAGTATAAACTCATTTGTCTTTACCATTTCCTCCTTTTACTCAAGGTCTTTTTCTAGTTGCATCACAAGTTAGTGATTGGCCCCAGGGAGACTCATCCCCAGGAGTCATGTCCCACACTGGGGGGAAGGTAATGCATTTACATGCTGAGTTTGGCTTAAAGAGTGGCCATAATTGAGCAACATGCAGGCTCTCAGGAGGTAATTCTCAGGCACCCTGCAGCTCTAGACCTACTTGAAATTTCAGGCACACAGGCTCATACACATAGTCATCAGTATCAAGAGCCCATCACTGGGCCATCTTCTTCACTGTTCTTTGCCGTTGCACCTGGGGGATTGTTGCTGTTCCATTGGGGAATGTAACAGAACTCTCCTGGCTAGGAACTCAGCATTCCCTCAGTTGTCAATTGTAACTATTATGAAAATACTCAATGAATATCTGAACATTTTTATATACCCTCTATACATGCCCTGGAGAATTCCTTCCCAACCATGTGTCCCCCAGCAATAACACCGCACACCGGTGTCCCTCCCCTGTCATAGTTGAATCCCTCTGTGGTCACTTGTCTTAGCTGATTTCCTAGAAGCAGACCTTGAGACAATGATTCGAGTACAAGGAGTTTTTTGGGAAGTGCAGGGAACCCACTAGGAGAAGAGTGGAGAAGTGAGTCAAGAAGGGAAAGCAGCTAATGAAGAATGCTGTAAGCCAGATACCACTAGGGAAACTAGAGTCTAGCCCTGTAGGAAAACTCTGGAAATGGTGCCTCAGAATTGCTGCTCTGGGGTCAAGGGCTGCTCTGGGGGCTGTTGATTTCCCAGCACTTCTGACATGCCTTGTGGGCAGTGTGGCTTTCTGGGTTCTGGGGAAAAAACTGCAGGCACAGAGATGCAGGTTTCACAGTTGGACCTCAGCCAGAGCTTACTGGGAAGTCCCTGGCATGTAGGTGGTGACACCTCTGCTGTGTCACCTGTGACCCTTCTCTCCATCACTCAGCTGCCTTCATCCTCTCCAAGCTCACCAATAACTTCCTGCTCCCCAAATTTAATAGAACTTCTCTTAGACGTTTTTGCTGGCTTCCTTACTTCCTTGTCACTGTTCAACCTGTCTCTCTTCAAGATCTTTGCTTGCCTGGATTTCATGACCCTACTTTCTCTTAATTATTTGATGCTCCTACTGCCTTTGACTAACTGTGGGCACTTATCAAAAGCTTTACTTGTCTCCCTTGAGAATTTTCTACATCCATGACTTCAAATGCTGCCTCCATGTAGATGACTCCTAAATTAATAATATTCTCTTAAATTCATGAGCCACTTTAATCCGTACAACCTTCTTGCTCATTGGAGCCTTTTTTTGCCCTGCACCTAGTGCTCTTTGCACTGCAATTGCATCCAGGCTTGATTTCTCACTGGAGATCCACTTCCACATCCCCATTGCTGCCCAATGTCTCCACTTATTTGTTGTGTGATAGTCTTAAGTTCAACATTCTCAAAGCTTGGTATTCCATTCTTCCTCAACACCAATCCTCAGCTCTAGAATCACTGGTCTCCTCACTGGCCTTCAGAGAAGACTTCCCATTTGAGCTCATCTAGCAGCTGCTGCTTGGGTAGCTTCCCCTCTCTTCTGTATCTATGCTTATGGCCAAGGACTATGTTTGTCAGTTACATGAGCTGGACTCGAACAGAGTTGTGGGAAAGGAGAAAAGGATTGGCTCTATTAAGTCCTCTGTGGGACCACTGGAAGCGAGTCTTTCCATGTCATCAGTGCTCTCTTTCCTGATCTCTAAGCTCAGCCTCCTCTCAGCCTAACCTCCTCCATCAGACAGACCCATGGCTACCAGAAGTTTCTCCTCACATCTCATGCAAGTGGGACGGGGTTCTTTTCTCTTAGTTTCAGTTTAAAAAAACTTCTGATTGACTGAACTTGGGTCCCAAGCCCAGTCTAGTGGTCAAGATGGCAGGATGCTACCACTGGCAGCCTCATCTAGAACCAATTCCAAATGATTGGAATAGGCAGAGAAACAGTTCCCGAAAGGAAGGGTGATATGTTTCCAGAAGAATAAGGGAGGGGTCTGAGCAGAGAAGACAATTTCTGCTACACAATTCTACCCCTTTTTGAAATTCCAGTTTCTCCATCCACACTTCTGGAAGTGTGGACTCTTCTCTGAATGGCCATTGTTCTTCTTGGTGGTGCTACTAATTTGTCATTTAAGTTGAAACCATGTGTCTTAATTTACTTTGTAGCTTGCAAGATACCCTAGCATGAGATCTTACCCAGACTTGTTTGCCTGTTTGACTTTGTTCCTGCTGGGTCATTCATTGTCCATGTTGAGTACATATCAACGAGGGAGGTTTGGTGGAAAAAACCTCTATGCTGAGGGTCAGGACCTGGCTTCTGATTTTCACATGAGTCATGAGATGTTGGCCAAATCATAAATCTCTTTGTTTCATGGATTTTCTATCTGTGAAATGATGACAATAAAATGTGCCCCGATGTTTCAGATTATTGTGAGAACACTGGGAGCGATGAAAAGTGCTATATAAGTGCAAGTTATATTTCTTCACATTTATAGTTCAAAGAGAAAACAGATGTTAGCCAGTGAGGTCATTTTTTGGTACAATTCTTGCTACCAAGTTCATATTTACACAATTATTTCCTTCTCCTAACTCTACTTCATCTGCTAAATAATGAACCCATGGTTAAGTCAACCATCTAATTAACTTTTTAAAATATTATGGAATTTAAAGAAAATCAAAAAGGAAACTCTGATTTCCACAACTTTCTGAAGGGAAACTCATTTCTTCAGTCCTACTTGTCATGAAAGTGCCAAGTTGGCAAATTATGACTTTACTGCTATGTGTTTGTTTATTTATTTAGGCAATTCTGACAAGTGTTTAAATAACTACTTTCAGTAATGAAGTGTTGATATAATGAGGTTTTTAAATAAGAAAACCTCAACTTTTTTTTTTTCCTTTTGCCAAAGAGTCCACATTTTAATCCTCCTTCCTTAATCAAGCCAGAGATAATCAATTAAAATTTACTCACTGCCTTGTATGGTCCAGATATGGTATAAGGCAATGGATCCATAAAGGTCCAGTCTTTGATTCCTAGAAGCATCTAGTCAAGTGGAGAAGACAAATGATAAATGATTCTAAGTATCTAATTATACATGTAACAATTCTCTAAAAAGGGTATGAGTCAGGGGAGACTACATGCTGTAACAAACAAGCCCCAGTGTTCATGCCTTAACCTAGTAGAAGCTTGTTTCTCGCTCACACACAGTACAGTGTGCACGTTTCTGGTGGACGGCTCTCTTCCCAGTGCTAATGCAGGGACCCAGACTCGCCTTCCTTGTGATGTCACCGTCTTCAGCTTTGGTCTCCAAGGTCGCCATGGGACGAAAAGACAGTGTGGACAAGATGCACTGGACCCGTAGCTGCCTCAGCCTGGAAGCGACAGGCGTGACCTCTGCTCAGAGCCCATTGGCCAGAGCTAGTCACGTGACTGACATACATGGTGGGTAATTGCTCCTAGCCACAGATGTGCAAGTAGGCGACAAAATTGAGAAGGACTTTACCCAAGGTCACACAGCCACCAGTTTGCTGAGCAACCAGATTTGAACCCAGGTTTGTTTGATTCAGAATTCCTGCTCTAGCCGCTCTGTTCTGCGAATTTCCTTGCCTGGCTAAAGGTGATTAGCTCCAGGCCACGGCAGGGGTCTGAGTGCATGGTCCTGCTCACTAAACCTATTTTCACTTTGTGTCTCTTTTTTGTTGCGTCATCTTGCTGCATCAGCTCTCCGTGTGTGCAGCACCACTCCTGGGCAGGCTGCACTTTCTCTCGCGCTGGGCGGCTCTCCTTATGGGCGCACTCCTTGCGTGTGGGACTCCCCTATGCGGGGACACCCCTGCGTGGCACGGCACTCATTGTGCTCATCAGCACCGCGCATGGGCCAGCTCCACACGGGTCAGGAGGCCCAGGGTGTGAACCTGGACCTCCAATGTGGTAGGCAGATGCTCTATCTGTTGAGCCAAGTCTACTTCCCCATTTTCACTCTGGAGAGTTCGTCTTGCTTTAACTTTCTGGCGTGATTTCCTCACAGGCCTTGGATATAACTTGAGTTCTTACTAGTAGTCCCCCAAATGCACTCATAAGTGCTGGGTCAAGTTTCTCTCTGTGACATGGAAAATGGGGGAAGAGGACTAGAGCTTTCATAAGCGCTGTTTGAAAGGGAGAGCAGCCATTTTGATATACAACTCGAGTTTTCTTTGGTTTTAAAATCACATTATTTTATAGTTCCAAGTCCCACCGGCTAGTAAATGGTCAATGTCAAGGAGAAGACAGGGCTTCTGGAAGCTGGATCTAGGAGCCCGCTTGGGTTTGAATAATGGAGCCAGTTGATTCTGTGAGCAGGAATCGATGCCGTGCTCCAATCAGAAGCAAGAGAACTAGTAGGTCCAAGAGGCTCTTCGCCTTGGATTTTCGGCTGGACCAAAGCAAACAGCTGTGCCCACGTGCAGTCCAGGTTCCGTGGAGCAGGAGACAAGCGTCAGCTCCACCCGCAACATCCCGATCACCCTGCGTTCCAGTTACCGTGGCTGGCTGACCAATCCTCCCGCAACTTCGTAGCCTGAGTCGTCGTTTATTATGTTCGCCTATTCGGTGGGCCAGGAATTCAAGCAGAGGACAGCAGGGGTGGCGTGTACCTGCTTCCCGGCTCCTGGGCTGGGTGGAAGGTGCCTCCCCTGGGGGCTGGGACCCCCGAAGGCGGGCTCCTCGCGAGCCTGGAGGTGGCTTCTGGGACCCGCGTTCCTCCCCACCTGGGCCTCTCCGCTTGGGCTATCCGGGGGCCCGTCTGGACTTCATCACGTGCCTTTTTCACCTGGAGCATGGCTTCTGCCGCCTTCTATTCAGGAAGGCAGCGCGAGGCCTGCCCAGGTTCAAGGGAAAAGAGAACAGGCTCTGCCTCTTGGATGGGAAGTGGCAAAGTTCTGGAAAAATGAGCAGAGCTGGGAATGATGCGAGGACGTTCTTGGAAAGCCTAACCTGCCACCCCTTGCAGTTATTACAAGCCCTGAATCTGACTTAAATAGTCATCGCATATTTGTGCCCATGCGCTGGTTATCCTACATTCATCAAATCTGACCCTCCCCAGCCCTGCAAAGAGGCTCACGTTATCCCTTTTATGATTAGGGAACTGATTTACGTATCACAGAGACCTACCCAAAGGCACGGAGCTAGAAAATGGCAGCGTGAGGCTCAAAGCCCAGCCTGGCGCACCCCAATCCCACATGCTTTCCCACAGCTCCCACGCGACCCCAAAGGGGGTGACTCCTTCCTTTTTTTTTTTTAAGATTTATTTATTTCTTTAATTCCCCCCCCCCTCCCCCAGTTGTCTGTTCTCTGTGTCTATTTGCTGCGTCTTATTTCTTTTGTCCGCTTCTGTTGTCGTCAGCGGCACGGGAAGTGTGGGGGTGCCATTCCTGGGCAGGCTGCTCTTTCTTTCATGCTGGGCGGCTCTCCTTACAGGGCGCACTCCTTGTGCGTGGGGCTCCCCTACGCGGGGGACACCCCTGCGTGGCAGGGCACTCCTTGCGCGCATCAGCACTGCGTATGGGCCAACTCCACACGGGTCAAGGAGGCCCGGGGTTTGAACCGTGGACCTCCCATGTGGTAGGCGGACGCCCTAACCACTGGGCCAAGTCCGCTTCCTCATTCCTTTAATGAAAAGAAAGGTTGGCAGGGGACAGCTGGAGCGGCTGAGACGGGGTAAGGGGAAGTTCAGACACGTTGCATTAATGGTAATTTCCATGAAGGTGTTCTAATAATTTCCACCTTCCAGAAACCAGAGCCCCTCAAGTCAAGCTGATGTAATTTAAAACCTGCCCGGGTTTCCAAACAGCTGCAGGACATTTACTTTGCTTGTCTAGCTTGTATAAAATATTATTAAAGACCGCGGGGTGGTACAACGTTAAGGGACAATGAAATCCTCTGTCCTTCAGGAATGCCAAGAAGAACCACCGGCCAGACTTCAGCAGAGTGACCAAAGAATAAGAAGTCTCCTTTAGCCCATAGTTGCTTTCCCAGCTTACATTTATTTATGACAACGTTTATGTAGTCTAAAGCTTCTTTAAAAATAAGGGAAAAATGCAGAAAACATGAGAGTGACCAAAGAGTTTTCATCTAAAGCAAGACACTTGTGAGAGTGAAGAGGAGTGCTATTAATTATGCTGGGGACAGGGTTCTAGAAATGGTCTCCACCTTGATCTGGAGGATGGTTACACATGTGTGCACTCATGTATGAAAATCGTCAGGCTGTACCTTAACAGTTGTGTTCTTTACTGATGCAAGTCATGCCTCAATCAAAAGATCAATATGACTTGTGGCTCCTACCCTCCGGTTTGTTGGACTTACCCCGGCCAGCTGACAGGGAGGTGAGGAAGGTCAGCCACCACACCAGGGAGCCAAGAGTGCCTACAGCTGCAAGCAGGAGAACTGGATCCATCATCTATGTGGAATCTAAGCCCTCTCTTGATGTAGAGGGGACTGGACTGCACCGTCCCAGGGTCCACAGGATGGAGGAATAGAGTATGGATTAGAGTGGACTTACTGGTGTTCTGCTGGGGAACTATTGTGTTTAGTAAGGGAAGAAATTGTAGCACTGATGTGGAGAGGGTGGCCATGGTGGCTGCTGAGGGTAGGGAGAGGGAAGAAAAGATATGGTGTGGGGGCATTTTCAGGACTTGGAGTTGTCCTGGGTGGTGCTGCAGGGATGGATGCTGGACGTTGTGTGTCCTGCCGTGGCCCACTTGGTGGACTGGGGGAGAGTGTGGACTACAGTGTGGATCACTGTCCATGTGGTGCAGCAGTGCTCCAGAATGTATTCGCCAGGAGCAGTGGATGTGCCGCGATGATGGAAGAGGTGGTTGATGTGGGACGGGTGGGGTGGGGAGTATATGGGGACCTCATATTTTTTTAATGTAACGTTTAAAAGAAAATAAATAAAACAAAGCAAAACAAAAACAATATGGCTGCAAAGAAATGAAGACTAGGGCAGGACAACAGGCATAAACGGCTCTGGTCTTGGACAAATGGGGCAAATGGTCACCCAGATCGGCCTCGCTGGGCTGGACCAGAGGGTGTTTTTGCTCAGGAAGGAAGGGTTTTCATCGCTGAGATACCTACAAGCTGCACTTCTGGACCTTCTTTCATAACACATGCACACGTCCAAGTACCTTACACTCCTACACACATCCTGCATGCTCACATGCACACCCACACAACTTATACTCACACACAAATGCATACACATGCTCACACTTATACAACTTATACACACTCGCCCACACACTTGCACACTCCCATTTGTTCTCACAGTCACCCACACTCACATTCACACAACCTATACTCACGCTCACACACACATCCACACTCATTCCATATCTAACCCCCGCTCCTTTACACATGCACACTTATTCGCACACACACACTCTGCCTCAGTACTCTGAGGAGGACTCGGCTAGAGTCGGAATTGGGTAAATTATAACTTTTTCCTTAATTTTGCCACATGGGCTAACTGACGGGGGACTTGTCATCGCTGCTTATTTCTCTTGTGCTTCTTTGGATTTTTCTTTAAAGGAGTCTCTGCTGTTTGTCCCCAGATAAAAATTTCCATATCACAGGCACATAGGCCCATTGGTCATAACATGTGCATAAACACAACAGAGATTAACAATAAAAACAAAACAACCTGCAGCCAACCCCAGTTCAGATTCTGAGTCCCTCACGGTGTGTGCACCTCGCCTTGTCACACAGGCCTTCTGGACCAACTGGTTTGGATCTCAGCGGCTGGAGGGTCTTACGGGGTCAGCCGAACGTGCCAGCCCTGGCAGTCGGAGGTCTTCGGCCTGCGGGGACACTTGCCTCCCCAGCTGTGCTCACTGAGGCCGTAGCCCTGGCTGGGTCTTGAATTCCCGGGTCCCAGCTGAGCTGGGCAGCATGTGAACCGAATAACCGCCCAGAAAGCCTGCACTCAAGAAGTCAAACAGCAAAAGATACAAACAAAAACCATGACTGCTGGAGCTGGGGGACGGTTGGCAGTGCCACCTTCAAAATCTCTCCAGCTGGTGAGGACCTGGAGGAGGCCCTGCCAGGGGGTTGATGTCTCTTGCACCCAATAAACAGGGCAGCATTTAAAACCCCCATACTCCAACGAGGAGAATCAGGGGGTACATGAGATACAGCAAGGCACGGCACCGAGCAGCCCCGGCAGTCCAAGGCCGTTCCCGTAAGCCAAAGAGCAGGCATTGCGCAGCCCACCAGGAGAAGCCAGGCAAGCTCCCCAGTGTTCCAATAGCCAACGGCAAGAGTTAGATACACAGATACAGCGGGCAGAGCTTTAGGTGGGGCTAGGAACAACTGCAGGTGGAGAGGACGAGGATCCTATGCATTCTCAGTGTGAAAGCCCAACGATCCACGGGCCTGTTATTCAACAAGTGTCCTACCTGGAACCCAACAGCCTGGGCTGTGGAGCCGCTTGGCTCACAAGGAGGGTCAGCGAGGACGGAGAGGACGGATGATAAAGAGGGCAAGACTGGACCAGCACGAGATGTCCGTGACCTCATCCAGATGAGGTTTCCTCTGCTCAGGGGCTGGAAATTAATAGCAGAGCAGCACAGCACATGAATAGCCTCGAATTTGTGTTTTCCTGTCCCTGACTCTGGCCCTGCTGCTCTCTTGGTAGGGTTCGGTATAGGATCAAATATCTCAGTTAGGCCCTAAAGAGAAACGCCCGTGCCACTTTCCAGGAATACCAGAAAGGCCCAACCTTCCAGGCTTACCCTCACATGGGGCCATTGGCCCACTTGATGATCTCTTTCTGCTGTTTCCTTGGGTAACAGACTGCCCCCCACGCCAGGTATGGAATTAGGTCAGTTTTTGGAGTCCTTTTGTTGGCTTAAGACTGATGGACTCAGCTGTCCTTTAAGAAGGTGTAACATTCCTATATATCAGTCAAAGGGCCACCTAAGCCTTAGAGGGGCTGAGCGCTCAAAGGCCACTTGTTTTACACACACACACACACACACACACGTGTGCACATTGCCAGAGCATCCCAAGATCCATAGCCTCATAGCCTCAAAAGATAATACTATCATTTCCTTTTCTCTCTCCCCTTTAAGGGTAAAAGCCAGTCTACTGGTCCCTTCTCCCCCTTTCCTTTATTTTAGGGTCTTTCTCCAAACTTAAAGATTGAATTTGGAGGGAAGGAACAATGGTGAAGGTGGGAGTGGAAATTGTGCTGCCGTTAAAAAAATGATATTTCTGAGCCTGGAAATCCAGTCATTCAGGACAAGGAAAAGACCCTGCTCCTTTTGATCCAGAGTGTCCCTCTAGAATAATATAGAGGAAAAGCTCATTTGGAAGGAGTCTATGTTTTCCCATGAATTTCTGTTTTAAAACAAATATTTTAAGAGGTTTCTATTTGCAACTGTTGAAAGCACTTCCTTCTCATAACAAAGGCACAGGAAGTGAGGCCATCTTGATGCAGGGGCTGCTGCGTAGAGCAAGTGGGGCTGTGGTCCAGGTTTAGGAAGCTGGGGACATGCTCAGTTCCACAGCCATTTGGATTTGGGCACACTTCAAGAGGCAGGAGTGAGGTGAGACCAAGGATTAGACAGCCAGACCCCAAAGGAAACCTGAAGAAAGTTGCAAATGACCCTTGAGGGAAGGAGATTGGAAGGGAAACAGGGGGTGAGGGCAAGGATGAGAAAGTATCTCCTGCAGACCCAGCACAGGGTGCGCTGGTGGCGCTGACTGGGCGCCTTCGAGCTCTGTAATCCCAGCAGGGGGCTGCGAGGAAAACCCCGGCCCGCAACCAGGGAGTTTCCCCCAACTGCCACTTCTTTTTTGGTGTCAGGACAAGCTGTAGCTATTACTACCCTCCTGGGCAGGGGAATCTGCAACACAGACTTGCATCTCGGCATTTTCTTGCAGCCGACCTTGCAAATAACTTTTAGAGGAAGGAAAGGAAAGGGAGGAGCTGGAGGGAGGGCTTGGCTCTGCAGCCCAAGGCCTTGCCAGCGGGTGGGCCGCAAGGACTTGAGGCTTTGTGCAGAGCCTCCTTGGGTCTCCCTGGCCTGTGAGCTCCGGGTCGGGGGACAGAGGGCCCAGGGTCACAGGGTCCTGCTCGAGAAGGACGTGGTGGCCCTGGAGGAAATGGGAAGGACTTGAGGACCCCAAGAGGAGAAAGGGGCGGCTCTTTAGGGACAACGTGGCAGCGCCGTGCAGGGCGGTCTCCGCCTTCACAGTTCTCTGAAGAGCTTTGGTGGGCCCTTCCCAAGGTGTCGGTGCGAAGCTGCACTGGGGACCTTGTTTTGCTGAAGATCTCCCACCATGGACATCCTGAGGGCAGGGAAGGAGAGGGTGGGCTGGGCCAGATTCGACACCGTAAGGGCGAGACCAGAAACCTGGGGGAGGAAAACATGGATTGCCTTTCATCGTGAAAGAGGGCGCCTTGTATCCACACCCCAGTCCTGGAGTTATTCTTCCACGTATCGAGTCATCCAGTAATTGTTGGCACTTCCTAGATGCGAGGCTTATCATTAATCATAAAACCAACATTTGTATGGAGCGTGATTATCCTCACTTCACAGACAGGGAAACTGAGAACGGAAAGGGGTCATGGCAGAGAATGAGATGGTGCTGCTCACTGCCTTGGTGGAGCAAGCAAAGGGCCACACGTTATTTAATTATAATTTGGGCGACTGTCATGGAGGAGACGGGAATTTGCTGTCACCTGCAGGAAAGAAGAGAAAGACTGGGAAGGCGACAGGAAGCAGAGAAAATGCTTTGAGCTTTGCCTTGAAGAACCCAGAGACACGGCAGGTGTGAGGGGACAAAGCGTAAGGAGGCTGTCACCCTCAGTTGCCCCCGTGTCCTTCTTGCTTCGTCCCACTTCTGCTCTTGCCCTAAGATGGGGGCTGGGGAGATGAGGGCAGGAACTTTTGTTTTTCAAATGGAGATGCGAGAGTGCTTGTGCCTGCCTTTGGGATTAGCTGAGGAGCCGGGGAGAAGACATAACGGCGGTGGTGAAACCCTTGCCTGGACGAGCGGGTGTGGTAGCCTGCGCCACGCCCCGGCGTAGGCCTGTCCCTGATCTTGGCGCACATGCTTGTGGAGGTGAACGCCCTGTGAACGGGACCTCTCGAGATGGAATTTTCAGAGCGTGGCCTGGCTGGGTGGGGGAGGGTCTTGGCTGGTTTACAAAAGTCCTTTGTAAGCAGAAGAGAGAAAGCCACTGCGAGGAGTCAGAAGCAGCAAGTAGCTCGAACCCGAAGTGGAAGGAGAGGACGGCGTTTTGTCCGAACAAAAGCTCAGGGACACGGGGGATGGCCGCAGCCAGGGCCGGCGCGCCCGAGGCTGGGGAGAAGCAAGGCTCTGGCCTCTGCCGCTGAGAGTCTGCACCGCATCGTTCCAGCCCACCGTGCAGTCACAATAACCCGGCGAACTAAGGCTGAGGTGCGGCTTTATGTGGGCGCAAGGGCCCTGCGTCCGTTTGGCAGGAGGGCACAGAAGTAGCAAAATGGGAGGTTTGGGGGTGGGAAGATGGCAGAGTGCCGGATTGCTCGTATTTTTTCAGTAAGGTAGCAGATAAGAATCTCACCTGGGAGTGAAGCGGGAGAAGGGCGTGTGGGCGCTTTGAGGAAAGAGGAGAAATGGTTGTCTAGAAGGGTGGGGTAGCTTTCCTGGGTGGTAGGTGGGCTCTCAGGCAAGGCCCTTTGAGATCTGTGGCCAGCAGAAGTTTAGTGGGACAGTGGCTCAGCTGTGCATTTTCCTCTAGCAGTTTTATGCTGTGTAGAGGCTGATGTAGAGGTACGGGGTGGGGTGGGTGGATGGGTGGATGGACCTGAGCTGGGGCTTAGCCAGGTGGGCACGCTGGAGGGAGAGAGTGGTGCGGGAGTCAGGGTGGGTGCTAGGCAGTGGGCACAAGGGTGGATCAGGGACCGTAAGTAGGGAGAGAGGAGAGTGAGGGCTTGAGGGGCTGACATAGGAAAAGCGGGTGGAGGGCTGAGGCTTCAGGAAGGAGAGGGGTGGCGGGGTGGGCTGCGTGAGGGAGCAGGAGGGCCTTGGGGGGCTGCTTTCATTGGTGGCGTCGAGGTCAGCGGAAAGCCCAGGGGGTCCCGTGGCTGTGGGGATTGGAGGAAAGGAAAAGTGAATGTGAAGTCAAAGGACGGAGGGGCCGAGAGCTGGGCGAGCCGTCCACCATGCTGAAAGTGCCAAGAAACGCGCAGAGCCAGGGTGAGGAGAGGGACCAGGTGCCGGAAACTTCCGCGACGAGAGGGACTCCCTTCCGGGTGCTTAGGCGACAGGCCCGCAGAAGGGCCGGAACGGCCTAGCTTGGAAGCGTGAACTTCAAGGAGCAGGGGCTTGCGAAGGTAGAAGGATGAGCAACGTCTTGAAAGTGGCAGCGGGAAACACGGCAACAGCTGGGTGAGAAGAAAGCTTTTTCTTCTGGCTCCTTCCTTATTCCCGTTCTGATGGCGTGAGCCTCGAAGGGCAGAGGCCACGGACGTCGCTTGTGGTCGTGCTGCAGGTGGGGCTACAGGGGGACGATGACCCCAGGGCAGAGCCGAGGTCCAGAGTAAGGGCAAGAGACCGCAGGGAAGGCTCAGAGAAGAGTGAGAGGCTCGAGAAGCATTTGCCGATGACCACGCGTGAGTGCCAAAGGGCCAGGGGAAGGGTTTGCAGGCAGAGAGAGGCAGAAGTTTGGGGTGGAGCGGTGCTTGCACAGAGCATTATCGGGGGACGGGGCTGAGGGTAACAGGTGATCTGGGAGGCTTAGACATCGGTCTGTAAATTGGGGCAAAATCCTTTTGGGAGTGCTATTTGTTCTAGCAGAAGTAATGTTTATGTTTAAATGGTTTCCATTTACAATACCTCAAGAGCAAATGATGCTGGAAGACACCCTACCCCAGGCTCAGCTGGGCTTACAGCTTTCCTGAAATCGTTTAACTGTGCCCTTTTGTGGACCACCACAAACAACGGGCCCCGTGGCCTCTGCCCTTCGAGGCTCACGCCCCCAGAATGGGAATAAAGAAGGAGCAGGGAGACCTGCGCTCGCAGTCCCGGGGTGGAAGATGCCTGGCCCCGGGCGTGAGTCTCTCTCAGCAGTCTTTACGGATGTCAGCCTGGATCTTCAGGCCTGGCTGCTAATCGGAAGTGGGGCTGGAGTTCCAGAGCTGAGCTGTGGAAATTCACCTGTTCAGGATAGCCAAGGACAGGCCCGCCATGCCCTTCCTCCTGATGGAGCTCATTGTTCTGAAACATTTTCCCCAAGGACAAGTGGAGGGAAAACCCACAGCTGACATCAAGGTCAACAGTGAAGGCTAGGGCAGCGGACTTGGCCCAGTGGTCAGGGCATCCGTCTACCACATGGGAGGTCCACGGTTCAAATCCCGGGCCTCCTTGACCCGTGTGGAGCTGGCCCATGCGCAGTGCTGATGTGCACAAGGAGTGCCCTGCCACGCAGGGGTGTCCCCCGCGTAGGGGAGCCACACGCGCAAGGAGTGCGCCCCATAAGGAGAGCCGCCCAGTGCAAAAGAAAGTGCAGCCTGCCCAGGAATGGCAGCGCCCACACGGAGAGCTGCTGCAGCAAGATGACGCAACATAAAGAGACACAGATTCCCGTGCCGCTGATAAGGATAGAAGCGGTCACAGAAGAGCACACAGCTAATGGACACAGAGAGCAGACAATGGCGGGGGGTGGGGGGGGGGGGTAGGGAGGGGAAGGGGAGAGAAATAAATAAAAAATAAATCTTTAAAAAAACACCAAAACAGTGAAAGGCTGAAAGCTTCCTTCCTCAGGTCAGCTCAGCTAACTCTCACTGTGCTATTCAACATTGTACGCAAGTTCTAGCC
This sequence comes from Dasypus novemcinctus, assembly GCF_030445035.2. NCBI lineage: Eukaryota > Metazoa > Chordata > Mammalia > Cingulata > Dasypodidae > Dasypus > Dasypus novemcinctus. The sequence goes on along the minus strand of NC_080703.1, from coordinate 42,167,378 downwards.
TAAGCATTGAGGCCAATGAAGAAATAAAAGGCATCCAAGGTGGAAAGGAAGAAGTAAAATTATTTCTATTTGCAGATGACATGATCCAATACATAGAGAAGCCCAGACAACCCACGAGAAAGCTAGTGGGTTCATAAAGGAACTCAGCACAGTTGTGGGGTACAAAAACCAGTCGGATCTATACACCAGCACTGAACGATCTGAAAAGAAAATCGGGAAAACAATGCCATTAAAATAGAATCTAAAAGAATCAAGTATCTAGTAATAAATTTAACCAAGGATATAAAGGGCCTGTACACTGGAAATGACAAAACATTACGGAAAGAAATCAAAGAAGACCTAAATTAATGGAAGACATCTGTGTTCATGGATTAGAAGAATTAAATTGTTAAGACAGCCATGCTACCCAAAGTGAATTACAGATTCAACACAATCCCAGTCAAAATTTCAGCAGGATTTTTTGTTGTTGCAGAATGAAAAAGTCAATTATCAAATACATGTGGAAGTGTAAGGGGCCCCAAACTGACAAAACCACCTTGAGTAAGAGCAAATGGGGAGGACTCACACTTCCTGATTTCAAAACTTATTACGAAGCCACAGTAATCAAAACTGTGTGGTTCTATGTCAGGACAGACATTTAGACCAATGGAATTGAATTGAGAATTCAGAAACAAACCTCACACTTAGGGCCAGGTGATTTTGACAAGGGTGCCATGTTACTCTAAGGTGAAAGAACAGTTTCTTCAACAAATGGTTCTGGGAGAACTGGATTGACACATGTGAAAGAGTGAAGGAAGATCCAACCTCACACAATATGAAAAAATGAACTTAAAATGGACCAATAACCTAAGTATAAGAACTAAAACCATAAAATTCCTAGAAGAAAATATACGGGAAAATTGTAACCTATTGTATTAGGCAATGGATTCTTAGATTTTACCCCTAACGCACAAGCAACAAAAGGAAAAACAGATAATTTGCACTTCACCAAAATTAAAAACTTTAGTACATCATAGGAAAATATCAAGAAAGTGAAAAGACAACCTACAGAATGAGAGCAAGTCATATATCTAATAAGAGTTTAATAGCTAGAATATACAAAGAACTCCTATAATTCAACAACAAAAAGGCAAACAACCTAATTAAAAATGGTCAAAGGACTTGAGTAGACATTTCTTTAAAAATGATATACAAATGGCCAATAAGCACCTGAAAATAAGTTCACCATCGTTAGCCACAAGAGAAATGAAAATCAAAATCACAATGAGAGATCACTTCAAACTCGCTAGGGCGACTTAAAAACAGAAAATAATGTGGTGTGTGTGTGTATGTATCCTGTCAGTTCTATTTCTCAGTAGAACATTTACTAATGCAGTGAGGATGTGGAGAAATTGGAACTCATGCATTGCTGGTGGGAATGTAAAACGGTGTAGCCACTGTGGAAAAACAGCTTGGTGGTTTCCAAAAAGTTAAGCACAAATTAGCATATGACCCAGCAATTTCACCCCTGGGTATGATGACAAAGAATTGAAAGCAAAGATTTGAACAGATACTTGCCCACCAAGGTTCATGGCAGCACTCTTCACAATTGCCCAAAGGTGGATATAACCCAAAAGTCCAACAGAAGAGTGGATAAACAGAGTGTGGTAAATCCACAGGTGCAACACTATGCACCATCGAAAGGAACGATGTGCTGGCACATGCCACAGCATGGAGGCACCTGGAGAACATTTGCCAAGTGAAATAAGCCAGGCCCCAAAGGACAAATGTGGCATGATTCCACTTGTATGAAATGTTTAGAATGAGCGTAAGTTACCAGGACCTGGGGGAGAGGGAAGAGGGAGTTATTCTTAAAAAGGTAGCGTTTCTGTTTCAGATGACAAAAAACATTAGTAATGAAAGGTGGTGATGACAGCACAGTATTTTTAAAGCACCTAATGCCACTGAATTTCACACTTAAAAATGGTGAAAATGGCAATTTTTATCATGTTTACATGTTACAAAAAAGTCGAGGAAGCTATGGAGGAATCTCACACTGCACAGTCCAAGCATGCTTTCTATGGCTGCACAATTCTTCCCCTTTGTCTCGAGGATTGGCACTTCCAGCCCGGGGGCCGGGATCCTTTCTGTTCTGTGTTTTGTCCTTTAGCAAAGGGAGCCACGTGGGCAGCGGGAAGAGAGGAAACCTGACGCACATCTGAGCAGCAGTGGGTCCGCGAGGGCAGGCAGCTCTGGGTGGCCCTGTGAGCCATCGCCCACTTACCACACAAGCATAAAGCAGCAGGAAGCAAATACGTGAGGCCACCGCACCCCCGGCTTTAATGAACGTGTAAGAACCCAGCCAACTGGCCCACGAGTCCCCGGCCAGCTCAGCTCCCTCGGAGGCTCCGCCAGCAGCTGTTTCCTGAGGATGCACCGGTCAGCGAGCACGGACGAGAGCAGCCCCGGTTCCTGCGGGATGTCTTGGGTGGCCACGTCTGCAGAGCCCAGCAGTTTTTATCAGCGTGACCCCAGTGAGCGGTTGTGCTTGGCGTCCAGAAGTGGGCACGCATGCACACGCACAGATCCACTGTCACACCACGAGAGGAAAACCTGTCCTCTCTGTGACTCACTTAGCTGAGTGTTTGGTCTAGTCATAGCTTGGGTTTTGGGTGAAAAAGTAAACCAGGGAGCTGGAACAAGATCAAACATCTCCAGGTCTGAGAGTCTGGCCTTTTAAGAGCAAGCTTTGCGTTTGCACACTGAGTTTACGTGTGCATGGATGGAGGGCTAGAAGAGGAGGAGGAGCCGGCGTTCCTGCTCTCTTACCTTCCTTCAGCTCCTCACACCTTACCAAGTCCTTTCCCCCAGGTTCTCCACGCGAGCCTCACGACAGCACTGTGACGCAGGTAATTTTATGCTCCCCCCTTTTGTTTTACATTTTTATTATCTTTTTTTTTAAAGATACATAGATCACATAAAATGTTACATTAAAAAATATAAGAGGTCCCCATACACCCCACTCCCCACACCCCCCACTCCTCCCACATCAACAACCTCCTTCATTATTGTGGCACATTCATTGCATGTGGTGAATACATTTTGGAGCACTGCTGCACCACATGGATTATAGTTTATGTTGTAGTTTACACTCTTCCCCAGTTCATTCAGTGGATTAGGGCAGGATATAGAATGTCCAGCTTCTGTCCCTGCAGTATAACTCAGGACAACTCCAAGTCCTGAAAATGCCCCCATCTCACACCTCTTCTTCCCACTCCCTGCCTTCGGCACCTCCCATGGCTCTTTCTCCACACAATGACACAATTTCTTCCATTGCTAGAATCACAATAGTTCTACAGCGGAAGACCAGTAAGTCCACTCTAATCCGTATTTTATTCCTCCATCCTGAGAACCCCGGGGATGGTGATGTCCTCTCCACCTCTAAATTGAGAGGGGGCTTAGATCCCACATGGCTGATGGATGGGATTCTCCTGCTTGCAGTTGTAGACACTCTCAGTTGCCTGGTGTGGTGGTTGACCATCCTCACCTCCCTGTTAGCTGACCTGGGTAAGTCCAACGAACCAGAAAGCAGGTGTTACACTCTGCTGAGGCTCAGGGCCCAGCTGGCACATGGACGGTCCAGAGATTCAAGTCTCCTGAGCTTACACCAACCCCAGCGCCAACCACAGGTTCAGTAAAAGTGACAGAAGATGTGTAGGAAGGTCACATCTGAGTCCAACTCCATCACACGCAGGAGCACAAATTTCAAAGTAGGGCCCACTGTTTATGCCCTTCTAATGAATGAAAAACTGAGATGCCAAGAGTTTCAGCCCCCGCAGATGAGGTCTAGGTGTGAGGCCTTCGGGCTCATTTGACTTTCCTCTCCACCCTTCTTAATGAAAAGAGCCAGGAACGATTAATTTTTAAAAGGTAGTAACAAACCTTTACCTGGGGAAGACTCTATAAATGTGTGCCAAATTAGCTAAAACATTTTATCAACTGCTGGAGGTAACCATTTCTTGCTGGAAGCACAAAGACAAGTGGCTGTGTGGGTCTGAGCCTAAAGCTCGGTGACCCCTTTCACAAGAGACTTCAATTTCCGGAGAATTCTAAGGAACCTGCTTAAGTCAGCTCGCCAGATCGGCCTCCAAGCCGAGGGGCTGTTTCTGCCATCTGAGCCCTGACCACTGTCCTTCAGATGACGCTGTGGCTCTCCACGGAACGGTCAGGCCCCCGGCCAACCCAACTGAAATTATCCCCGCTTCTGAGGGTGTGGGTGTGGCATGTCAGGGACGTACCACATGTCCCCGAGTGCTCTCAGCTGTCCATTTGGCTCCCTGAGATCCTTCAGGCCTTTAGCTGCACAGACCTTGCCATAGGCCCTCGTGGGAGCTGACCGTTTTGGATAAAGGCAAGTCCTGCTGTGGGTCGGACGTAATTTAAATTAAACGCTGCGTTGTGGAGGAAATCCTCTGGCTCCTCCTCTCAAGAAAGGCATCTTTTTACCGATGATCTCATTCTCGGTGGCTTGCTTGATTCTTTTCTTGATTCTCTTGGTTGTATCTTAGCCCTAGGAGGGGTTAGTAGGCTACATGGAGAGAGGGGAAAAGAGAAGGAAGGGGCTGGACACGTGGCCCACAGGCAGGTGGGGTGGGGTTTTGGGGGGCGGCAGTGGAGGCCAGGGCCCCTGGCGTCGATGCAGACAGCACAGGCAGCAGGAGGGGGCTGGGGTGCTCAGCACCCAGGCTCTCAGCCGCCCCCGGCAGCAGGAGGCGCCTCCGTCTGATCAGCTGGAGATGGGCAGAAGCTGCTGCTCTCCCGGGTTGGGTGGTTCATACAAGTGGGCCTTGGCCTGCTGGTAGCTGGTCTATGCTTGTAGCGGATGAGGGGCTGGGAAGGGAAGGGGCTGAGAAGACCAGGGGAGAAAGCAGCCGTCTCACTTCCCCAGGTGCGCATGACATCATCTAAGAGGAGAAAGCAGCCGTCTCGCCTCTCCAGGTGCACATGACGTTGTCTAACAGGGAAAGCAGCTGCCTCACTTCTCCAGGTGTGCATGACATCATCTAAGAGGAGAAAGCAGCTGTCTCACCTCTCCAGGTGTGCATGACGTTGTCTAAGAGAAGAAAGCAGCCATCTCGCTTCCCCAGGTGTGTATGACGCCGTCGAAGAGGAGAAAGCAGCCATCTCAGCTCTCCAGGTGCACATGACGTCGTCTAATAGACCACCCTCCCGGCTTTCCCAAGAGTGGAGGGTGAAGCTATCTCCCCAGGGGCTGACCCCTCAGGCTGGAAGACTCGTGGTGGCAGTGGGGAGGGGTCAGCGCAGAGGCACAGACGGGCAGGGGTGTCTCGGTCAGAAAGACTTGTTTCTCCTCTCCTGCCACTGCTGTGGCTGCTGCCGTCGTGAGCCCTGGGCAGAGGAAACACAGCAGGAAGCGACAGACCCAGAGTGCTCACGCAGGCAGGCCGGCATGCAGCTCCTGGGGGCCAGCGAGGCATAGGTACCCAGATCTCCACGGCAACCAGGTCAGCGTGGGGGAAGGCCACCACCCACAGTCCTGCCTGGTTGTGTCGCTTCGAATCTCCCTTCCCATGGCGCAGCTCAGAGCCCAGAAGCTTCCGGCTCTGCCCTCGCCCTCCTCTGTGGTCAGGTTGGCGCCTGCTGCCTCAGAGCCGCTGTCCTCAGGTGACACGTCCCCATCTGCCACAGCTCCCCTCGCCCCTTCTCCAGCTCCATCTCTTCTTGTTTAATTTTCTGCCTCAGTTCTCCCACGTTCGTATAGGGTTAACGAGGAAGAATGAGGCACAGCCAAGGAAAATATTCACTAAACAGTAAAAAGCTATGGAAATGTGAGAAAGTTACATCGCAACCATAACTAAAGGTATTGTATTTAATCTACTACATAGTAATAATGTGCACTGTATATTATTTTGTAACAACATTTCCCTTGTATTAGTCTTATCAGCCTGATGATGAACGTACTGACTTATGTTAGTAAAGACCATTGCCTCCACCAACATACTGCTGAGTACTGGCTTGGTTGGTTGAGTCCTGCTTTCCATCAGAGTAGCTCAGGTCTCAGGTAAGACGACAGGAGGCCAAGGGTGATTCTCCGTCCTAACCATGGGACCACGGCCAACCAGATCAGCCTCTGCTGCCAGCGGGAAGATCCCGGCTTGGAATCCAGCATGGCGGCTCGGTTCCAGGAGGAGGAATCCCAAGAGAGCGAGGAGGCACTGCAGGGCTGTTGTAACCTCACCTGGGAGTCAACGAGCTCCACTTCCGCGTACTCGGCAGGTACCAGGCTCAGCAATGCCCAAAGAGAGGGCACGGAGACCCGCGCTTCCTTATGTGGTTGGGGAAGGTAGAAATGCTCGAGCAAAGTATTGGCAACATTTTTCTTAACGGACCAACCAGTACATACTTTAGACCTGCAGGCCAGAAGGTGTCCAGTGAACCTATTCAACTCTGTCATTGTCCCATAAAAGCAGCCTTGAGGGAAGTGGATGTGGCTCAACTGATGGAGCATCTGCCTACCATATGGGAGGTCCAGGGTTCAAACCCAGGGCCTCCTGACCCGTGTGGTGAGCTGGCCCACGTGCAGTGCTGCGCATGCAAGGAGTGCCATGCCACGCAGGGGTGTCCCCCTTGTAGGGGAGCCCCACGTGCAAGGAGTGTGCCCCACAAGGAGAGCTGCCTGCGTGAAAAAAAAAAGCACAGCCTGCCCAGGAGTGGTGCCACATAGATGGAGATCTGATGCAGCAAGATGACGCAACAAAAACAAGACACAGATTCCCAGTGCCACTCAAAAGGCAAGCGGACACAGAAGAACACACAGCGAATGGACACAAGAGAGCAGACCGGGGGGGGGGGGGGGATGGGGGGAAGGGGGGAAAGGGGGGAAGAGGAGAGAAATAAATAAAATAAATCTTTTTTTTTTTTTTTTTTAAAAAAGCAGCCTAGACAAAATGGGCCTGGCTGTGTTTCAGGAAAACTCGAATTACAAACACAGGGGGCTGGCCCGAGAGCCAGAGTTTGCCAACCCCTGTTCTAGAGAACAGGGAGAGGTTGCAGCCATTTTTGAAAAATAATCTGCTACAGTCCACTCTGTGCTCAGGGAGAGATTAGTCTTTCCACTATTTTGAGGACACAGGTATTGGCACACTCCTCCGAGTGTGTCAGGAAGCAGGCTGGTTCCTAGCGCCTTGGGAAACTGGGGAACCTTCTTGAGGCGTCACCACAGGCGTGGCCCGGAGGCAGCGCATGCGCAGCTGGGAGCTTATTTAAGTCAATGGGATCCTTCTCCTGTCCATTCCCACCTCCTTCCCATCGCCACAGCCAGGCACACCTCCCGGTACCGCCAGGTGAGCAGGAGGAGCAGGTCTACCTGTGCGGCCCTGGCCCCGCTTGGCGGGTCTTTGTCTGTGGCTGTCCACCCAGGAGTCTGCTCCCTCTGGGGCTCCAGGCCTGCTGTGGCCTCCACCTGCCACTCAGGAGTGCTGGGCCTGGACTTGCTCGACATCTGAGCACCATCAGGGTGGCCCGGCACTCCCGAGAGCAGAATCCATGACTGCCCAAAGTGCAGAAAGGTACAGGTGACACACTCAGAGGCTGAAGAGTCAAGCAGGCCGTCTCCAGCTCAGGGAGCGCCAGCGGTGGGTGCTGCCATCGGGTCTAACCTGGAGATGAAGGGGAAGTAAACTGGCCATCCAAGGGTCTCCAGGAGTCTGCCCGAGCCCCTGGCGTGGCTGTGGCTCCCTGATGGCCTCCCCGTGGCTCTGCGTACGTGCCCCTTACCGGGCGGTCTTTGGGTGCTGAAGACTCGGCTCCATTCCATCCCTTTGCCTTCCTTAAGTCAAGAGGAGAAAGTTCCCTCAGTTTCCTCTTCCTCCAGCTGTCTCAAGTGCTGCTTTAATTCTCTTTTGTTTTGTTTTTAAACTCTTTTAATCATTCCATTCAAAGTTTCTTTTAGGCTAAGTTTTTTTAAAAGATTTATTTATTTATTTAATTCCCCCCCCCCCCCCCCCCCCCGGCCCCTGGTTTTCTGTTCTCTGTGTCTATTTGCTGAGTCTTGTTTCTCTGTCCGCTTCTGTTGTCATCTACCGCATGGGAAGTGTGTGCGGCGCCATTCCTGGGAAGGCTGCACTTTCTTTTGCACTGGGCGGCTCTCCTTACAGGGTGCACTCCTTGCTCGTGGGGCTCCCCTACATGGGGACACCCCTGCATGGCAGGGCACTCCTTGCGCGCATCAGCACTGCACGTGGGCCAGCTCCACACAGGTCAAGGAGGCCCGGGGCTTGAACCGCAGGCCTCCCATGTGGTAGACGGATGCCCTAACCACTGGGCCAAGTCCGTTTCCCTCTCTTTTGTTTTTTAATATTTTCTCTCTCCGATCCTTCACCTCTCCTGTTGGAGTTTTGGACCCAAAGGGTATTGGGAATGAAAGAAAGAGAAAAGGGGGAAGCAAACAAAGAGCAAGAACGAGCGAGCTGGGATCAGGGGGTCTGCGAGTAATGACTCCTCAGACAGCATTATTGTTTACAATATATACCCCAGACTACATGGCAACAAGCAGCAACATGCAGTTAACTATCAGCATTACTCAAAGTCTAAGGAAGTCAAAAAAATCTTATCTCAAGGTACAAAGTCTAAGTGTTGTATTCACTACAAAAGGTATGTGCTCATCTTTTCTTTCCGCCTTTAACAGCTTCATCCTGTTTGCCCGGAACTCTTAATTACCGCGCTCCTTAGGGTGCAAGCATAGCCACGGAAACAGCACGTCTCTCCTTGTGAGGCCACTGTGCCTCAGTTTCCAACACTCTCCTTTATCCCTGCACATTCCCAGACACCCTTTCCGGGCCCCCCTTTTGACCCAGCTCTTGCACAGAATGGCCGGAATCAGAGGCCTTACGACTACAGCAAACTCATAAGAGCATTGAAAACCAAGAGCCCCGGTGGCTTTCCTGCTCCAGAGACAGTGGTCTGGTTAGAGGGGTAGAAGGCCTGAGCTGGGCCCCGCCGTGCCCTCCCCGAGACCTCCTGGCCGGCGACGCAGGGTGGGCACGGGTCCCAGAAGAATCCTGACCGCTGGATTTTTGGAGATGGGCCACAGGGGAAGGAAAGTTGAAACAACATCTCTGCAAATCCAGGAGGGAGTTGGACTCGTTTCCTGGGCCTGGCTGAGCCTCTCCTTCCACAGACATCTTCTGTGATAAACTGCCTGCCTTATGGAGTTAAATATATTTTTCTCCTGCTTTTTAGAATACTGAATACATAAGCAGAGTGGAAAAACTCTGCAGTTCCTTCTTACCTAAGTCTGTGCATGAACACCTCTGGCGAAATTTTGAAGGCAAAATGAGCTTTCCTTTCCTGGGACCTCTTGGTACAAGATTTTACAGGGCCTGGGATCTGGGCACACATTTATTGCAAGTCAGACACCCGTGGAAGACGCAGGCCAGGGTAACAGCCTGCCCGCTCCTCGGCCCGTGTCCCGTGTCAGGAGCCCACTCACCGGGCGGGGACTTAGGGAAGCGTTTTGACCATGCCGGACACGCAGGTGCTGCTGCTGGGCGGGGGGGAGAAGCGGCCTTGTCTTGGAGCAGAATGGATGGGGCTGGCACAATGCTGGAGAAGGCCACGCCCGGGCATGATGCTGGAGAAGGCCACGCCCGGGCCTGCTCTTCCAGCCACCCCACGCCCTCCAGGGATGCTGCTACCTGGCACAGGGGGAGCCCCTTGGCAGGAGGGAGCCCGAATACGGAGCAACCAGGGGACAGCTGGCATTGGCCAATCGGAATGAACCTGCCGCCGAGGCTGGGGAGGTGCCAAGGGTCCCTGCTGCACCCGTTGCTGAACCCAAGGTGGACCTGGGCTCTTGGGGGAGGGATGGGGTTCCCTGGGTGGGGGAAGGGTGCCGGGGGCCTGGTATACTGCGGAAGTATTTCGGTTTTTAGCAGCCGGTTGGCTGAACTGCCCTGTTTCCACTGAATGACAGCTCTGCCCGACAGGCTTATGCCCGGGACCAGTGGGTACGGATATTTCTGTCCCCCGTGTGGCAATTTCCAGATCATCCTGGAACTGTAGACTTGCAACTTGGGCTCAATTAATAAGATGCACCCCTTGGGACTCCAAGGTGACATGAGAGGTGTAAGTGGCAGAGATGGTGAGAGATGTTCCGGCAGCGGTGGCAGCGACTGCTCGTTTCTCTGGGCATGGGGTGGCATCTGGCCGCAGAGGAGGCAGCTGTGCGGAGCGGCTACCGTGTGGCAGGCTCGGTCCACACCACTGTCACGTCTGTTACGGCCTCAAGCCCTGCAGTCAGCCAAGCTGGCGCCTGATACTGGGCGCTCTCGGGCAAATTCCCAAGTGTCTGTGACCCTCAGTTTCCTCCTCTGGAAAACAAGCCTGGTGGTAGCACCTGCCTCAGGGGGAGACGCAGCTAGAAAGGAGAATTTTGGCCGGAAGTGGGTGTGTGCTCTTCCACCCAATATTCCAAGCACCCCTTACCTCGCCACGTTACATAGTACCAATGAGTGTAATCTGAGTCCAGGATCAGGACGTGCAGCAAAGGGGACGTGGATTTGCAAATATTGGGGTAGTTTTATCTTTAAGACACTGAAGAGGCATTCTGGAGTTTATTTCAATGTCCTTAAGTTTCTTCAGTGTGAGCCAATCCCCCAGCCCCTGTTCATCTGAGTGCTCTAACAAACTGTTTCTTTTTTTTTTTTAAGATTTATTTTTTATTTATTCCACCCGCCCATTGTCTGCTCTCTGTGTCCATTTGCTGTGTGTTCTTCTGTGTCCACTCGCATTATTGTCAGAGACACGAGGAATCTGTGTTTCTTTTTGTTGCATCATCTTGTTGCATCAGCTCTCCATGTGTGCGGTGCCACTCCTGGGTGTGCTGCACTTTTTTCGCACAGGGTGGCTCTCCTTACGGGGCGCACTCTTTGCGCATGGGGTACTCCTACGTGGAGACACCCCTGCATGGCACGGCACTCCTTGCACTTATCAGCACTGCGCGTGGGCCAGCTCACCACATGGATCAGGATGCCCTGGATTTGAACCCTAGACCTCCCATGTGGTAGGCAGACGCTCTATCCATTGAGCCAAATCTGCTTCCCAAAATTGAGTTTCTGAACTGGCAAAGTTTAGAACCAAAACTTGTTTCCTGAAACCAGCCTGAGGAGCCAGCTCGCACGGGAAGCTTGTTTCTGCTCCCAGAGGCCTTTTCTTCTGTCTACTCCTCTGCTGCTTCTCTCGAGTTAGGTCTCACCCTCATCCTCTTCCTTGTTCACCCTCTTCATCCCTCCTTCCTCTTTTCCCTTCTCTTCTGTCTTATTCGTCATTGTGGGCACTTAGTTAATGTTTCCTCTTCCATTTTCTTCTCCTCTTTACCTCTTTCCCTTTTTTATACTCTCTCTTCCTCTCTCTCTCCTCATGGGTGTGCATGCACACACATACACACATACCTACACCCTAATTAATTGTCCCATGAACTTCAACTTTTAAAAACCTAAAAGATAAAGAAAAACTGCAGAAAAAACAACTTATGCAGGCTCCATTCAATATAAAAATGCTAGAGACTGCTTTGCAGTTTTTTACCAGAGTGCTTGGAGAAATTGAAGGCATGAAGTACCATTATTTCAATTATTGCCGTTAACCATTATCATCATGGTTGAGGTTGCAGGGATGGGAAGATTTTAATAATCAAGCGCATTAGATGGCCCCTTCTGTGGACACCAGTCAGCCTTTGCCCCAGCCCCGCCTGTCACTGTCCACTGGGCTCATGCGCAAAGTGGCCTGGTGGTAGGGACAGAGGCTATGCATGGGCTCAGCAACCTGGACGCCCCTTCCCCTGTATACAGTCACTGCTGAGTGTCCCATCTGCCAGCAGCAGAGACCCACACTCAGCCCCCGATATGGCACCACTCCTCAAGGTGACCAGCCTGGCACCTGGTGGTTGCTTGATGACACGGGACCACTTCCATCGTGGAAGGGGCAGTGATTCGTTCTAACTGGAATAGACACACACTCCAGATATGGGTTTTCCCTCCCTGCGCACAGTGCTTCTGCCATACTACCATCCGTGGACTTACCGAACGTCTTACCTACTGCCACCGCATTCCACACAGCACTGCTCTGATCAAGGAATCCACTTCACAGCCAGTGATGTGCAGGAGTGGGCACACGCCCATGGAATTCACTGGTCTCACCATGTTCCCATCACCCTGAAGCACTGGACTGACAGAACGGTGGCATGGCCTTTGGAAGACTCAATTACGGGGCCAACTAGGGGGCAATACCTGGCAGAGCTTACCTCCAGGAGGCTGTGTGCTCTAAATCAGCATCCACCCTATGGTGCTGTTTCTCCCATAACCAGGGTTCACCGGTCCAGGAATCAAGGGACGGAAATGTGAGTGTCACCACTGACTATTACCCCCAGGGATCCACTAGGAAAATGTTTGCTTCCTGTCCCTGCAACCTCAAACTCTGCTGGTCTCCAGGTCTTAGTTCCAAAAGGAGGAGTGCTGCCACCAGGGACACAACAATGATTCCACTGAACTGGAAGTTAAGCCTGCCACCTGGCCACTCGGGCTCCTCTTACCTCTGAATCAATAGTCAAAGAAGAGAATTACTGTTTTGCCTGGGGTGATTGATCCTGACTATCAAGGGGAAATGGGGCTGCATCTACACAATGGGGGTGATTAAGAGTTTGCCTGGAATACAGGAGATCCTCCAGGGCGTCTCCTAGTACTGCCATGTCCTATGATTAAAGTCAGTGGAAAACTGCAAGGACCCAATCCAGGCAGGACTAACAATGGCCCAGAATCTTCAGGAATGAAAGTTTGGATCATCCCACGGGGCAAAGAACCACGGCCAGCTGAAGTGCTTGCTGAGGGTACTGGGAAATGGGAGGGGTAGCGGAAGAAGGAGGCGATAAATACAAACTCGGGCCACATGACCAGTCGCAGAAAGGAGGACTGTAGCAGGCATGACTATTTCTTCCTTGTTTTGTTATGAGTATGTTTATGTATGCACATAAAACAAATATACTCATTTTATTCTCTACCTTATCTGCTTATCAAATGACATGTTGTATTAGTTTCCTGTCGTAGTATATAAATTACAGGATATCAACTTTAAGAGTGAATATTAGCAAGGATGTGTCCCCTTTTCTGGAGAGTTTACTGCATTTCCAGTAGTATGTAGGACAGTTGAGTAATTTTTTTTTAAAGATTTATTTTTATTTATTTATCTCTCCTTCCCCCCTCCCATTGTCTGCTTTCTGTGTCCATTCGCTGTGTGTTTTTCTGTGTCCCCTTGCATTCTTGTCAGTGGCACGGGAATCTGTGTTTCTTTTTGTTGCGTCATCTTGCTGCATCAGCTCTCCGTGTGTGTGGCACCATTCCTGGGCAGGCTGCACTTTTTTCATGCAGGGCGGCTCTCCTTACAGGGCACACTCCTTGCGCGTGGGGCCCCCCTATGCAGGGGATACCCCTGCGTGGCACGGCACTCCCTGCATGCATCAGCACTGCACGTGGGCCAGCTCCACAGGGGTCAGGAGGCCCTGGGTTTGAACCCTGGACCTCCCAGGTGGTAGGTGGATGCTCTATTATTTGAACCAAATCCACTTCCCCACAGTTGAGTATTGCTAGGCAAATAGTATGTCTATTATTATTGTTTTTAATTTAAAGATTAAGTATGGTTTACTATGGTGTGCATGGCTGCTAAATTGGCAAGATGTGGACCATGATGGGTAGGCTAATGTGTCCATTTGCGAGGTAATGGTGCCCAGTTGGTTACGCAAGCACTGGCCTAATTGTTACCGTGAGGACGTTTTGTGAACTTACATTACCAGTAAGTTAACTGCATCTAAGACAGATCACATCTGTAGTTAGCTGAGGAGACGGCCTTCAGCAGCGAGACAAGCCCCAACCAACCAGCTGAAGGCCTTGGAAGGAGAACTGGCTACTTCAGCAGTCAGAAGAGAGCATTCTCCTGTCTCCTCAGCCAGCTTCTCCAGGGCAAGTCATCGAGGGCCTTCATCAGAGCTCCTGGCCTGCAGCCCGCCCTGCAGAATTTGAACTCATGCACCCCACAGTCATGTAAGACAATGTTATAAAATCCCATAATGTTTACGGAGATCTCCTGTAAACCCTCTTTTGCACACCATCTCTTTTGTATACACTAACATTTCTCCAGGACCCCCATAACATCCCTAAAACCGTGCTGGGCAGAAGTGAAAGCCATTCTTTGCCTAGAGTTGAAGAGAAAAGGCAAAGGATGGGATTTTAGGTTGTGAGCCCTGGTCGGGTGTGTAGAAAGGTGAGCAGCTGTTTCTATCCCCTGCTATTCCTGTGCTCCGAGGGACTTTTACTGCCTCTTTGGCGCAGAGTAGGCTTTGGTGCATTCTGATGTGGCTCACCTTGCAAGGAATTAGGTGAACCTGGAGAACCCTGCAAAGTGAGAGGTGCCCCAAGAAGCCGCCCCATGAAGAATCAATAACTAACATCTGTGCAGCACTCCAAGACCTCAAAACGTGCTCACCGAAGCTTGATGATCCTGGAGGAGCCCCTGGAGGGCCAAGTAGCATCATTACCCTTGTTTTAAAGATTAGGAAACTGAGGCTCGAAGCATGTAAGTTTTCCAGCCGAGGTCATCCAGCAAGCTGGTAAGGAATGAAAATGGACCTTGAACCCAGCTCTTTCAATTCCAGGTGTTCTCAGAACACTAGTTCAGGTGCATCCTTGAGATTAGCTCAAATGTAATGGCCTGAGTGGTGGCAGTCAAGTTTCTTCAGCTATATCCAAGCAGTATGGTAATGGAAATTCACACCATCTGCTCCCAGCTAGAGCCCTCTGAATCTCCTGGAAGGACATAGGGACACCCAGGTGTCAGTAAGAGGCTCAGGGAGTGTCCATGGGCCCGTGGAAAGCCACTTGGGTCTCCAGCACATGTGGAGTGGTCTCTAATCAGACTCCCCACTGGGTCAGCTGAAATAGCCCTCCAGGGTCTTCATTTCCTGCTTGTTATGATTCCTGGGGCAAGTTTAACTCCTCAAGGACACCAGTGTTGGGAAAACGGAAGCCTCACGTATGGGCAGAAGGGCGAGGGTCCTGGGTATGGAAATGCAGAGGGTTGCTTTATATCACTGTCTCCCTGCCTCTGGTCAATTCAGGAGCATCAGAGCAACTGGGCTCCTAAATTCATCAAGGCTGACGGCCACACACTGACCAGTGGAAGTCCACCAAGACCAGGTCATCCTGGAGGACTCAAGAAAGCCTAGCTCCACTACCACCCTCTTGTGTTTTGCATACAGTCACAATCTGGAAGCAGTAGAAATGCTCAGAATGAAACAAAACATGGAGAAGACGGCCAGAGTTTCTAGGTGATCCCCGGAGGCAAAGAGCAGATGGATGAGGTTCTCTGAGGATAGGAAAGTTGACTGTTACGACAAGCGTGTAGCAGCATTAAAAGTGTCTGACATTCTAAACAGGTAAAAACAAAACAACAAACAAGCAGCAACAACAAACAGAACCTGAAATGACAATGACACATGATTAAATAAGACGAGAAAAGTACTGCAGGATCAAGATCGGAAGAGAGAATGGAGATGTAATAACAAAGGCAGTTGATTATTAAATTCTTAGTGAAATGTTTTAAATACTTTCAATGTTTTTCTTTTTTTTATGATAATGCTGCATGACAAATAACCCCAAAATTCATAGTAGCTTATAACAATGAATATTTATTTCTTGCTCATGCTTTTGCAAGTTGGCTGTGGTCAGATGTGGTGAGCTTGGTTAGGCTGTGTTCCAGACTTGAGGTTAAATGCAGGTCTACTCTGTGTAGCTTCACTCTGGGACTCTGACTGGAGTTTCCACAGTGACCTGAGGCATGGCTTTTTTTTTTTTTAATATGAAAGAATTCACAGGATCAAGGAGGGCAAGTGAAAACATGTCATGCCTCATGGAATGTCATCTTGGAACTGGAATGTTTCACTTCTGCCCACACTCAGTCGACCAAAGGAATTCATATGACAAAATCGTGGCAAAGGAAGTGAGGGAAGGAAGAATTAAGCACAGATAATGTATGTGCATAAGATGATTCATGCGTAATTTCTATGATAAAGTTGGTCCACTAACCATTTTTTAAAATTAAAATACAATGTAGTGAAGAGTCAATTAAAAGTCTTTTTCTAATTAACAATAGGTTTATAATAACAATAACAATGACAATGAAACAACCAAAATATGCAAACACTTACTATATGCCAAGCATTGTTATAAGCACCTCAAATGCATAAACATATTTAACCTCAAAACAAAATAGTATCTATGAGGTAGAAAAGATGAAGTTATCTTTTTAAACTTTATTTATTCTTTGTCTATCTCTCTCCTGCTAGATTGTACACCCCACGAAGAAGGTACTTTGTTTGCTTTGTTCATGGCTGTATTCTCAGTACAGAAGATGGTTCATGGCACATAATTGTCAAATCAATAAATATTTGTTGAATAAATGAATACACTTCTCACTCTTCCATGGCATTAAGTGGGCTTTCCAGAGGCACCCACTCTCTAGGTCTCCCTTCTGTCTTCAAGAGTATGAAGAAATCTGGAGATGTCAAATCCATACTGGGACAGAAAGATACGATAGAAGCCAAATTTTACTTCCAAGAAGATAGACTTTGAGTCCGAGTCATTGTGGTTGGAGGCAAGTGAAATCCTCCATTCCATTCAAGAAGAAAGGTGAGAGGGGAAATAATCACAAAAGATGCATGAAGAGTAGACAGAAGAGTCAAGTGTCCATAGCTTTGTTTTCATGATGGTGATTTATGGGCTTGAAGGAGGTTGGCTGAAGCTGAGCCTGACTGGATAAAGATGCTTCTTCAAGTGTCTGAGTCTGGGTTGGATTTGAGCCGCTTGGCCACCTGGAAAGGTTGAGGGATTTGTGCCAAGCAGCCTCCACTCAGAGGAAGGTACCTCGTTGCTCTGCTGCCTCTGCTTCATGGGCTGAGGGTACGCCCTTTCAAAGTTGCGTGGGAGGAATTGGATTCTGAATTGGTTTCTATTTTCTCACGAAACCATCCAGGAAACTAAGCTGGGGGATAAATCACTAAACTTCTGAAGCTCCGTTTTAACCACAGCGCTTAAGTATCTGGGCTGAGTATAAGATATCCCAGAGTGTAAGTCCCAGACTGTTGGCTGATGTTTTGGCGGCCAGCAGCCCCCACTCACGTCACAGACATACGAGAAGTGCTGCTTCCTCTCTGGGCATGCAGGGGATTTGGTGGGATAGCTGACACCAAAATGTCTACAATCTTAGACCTTGCCTCTGTCAAAGTGCCTGGTCAGATAAGAAAATCCCCAGTGATTTGGACATTCCAGGTTTCTTTCCTTAAAGAACTCAAGGCTCTTAGCAGAAATTTGATAAATGCTTGGGTCTGTTTTTGATGGAAAACTGAAGATCGGCAATTTGAAGATTACCTACAGAACTTTCTGCAGAGAGCAGATTCACGTGCTTTTGGAGATGGCCCGGCAGGAGAGTGGGAAGGGAAGAGTTGTGAGCCCAAATCTCTCCCACCGGGGATGGCTGCCCTCCCTACCCCCAGGCTGAGGAAATGCTCTCGAGAGCTTACGTCCCCCAAAGGGGAACTCTTAAATAAGGGTACAGATTTTTCATAGACTCAAACGATTGCTGATAACATTCACAGGTGTTCATCTCTCTGTTTCTAGGCTCATTTTAAAGTTTTTAAATTAAAGTTTTATTTTATTAAAACGTCTTATTGAAGTATAACATATGTACAGAAAAGTTCACATATCCCCACTGTACAGCCCAGCACATTTTCACAAACTAAACACATCTATGTAACCAGCCCCAGATTAAGAAATAGAATATTGCCAGTATCCCAGGAGCAACCTTCCTTCCCCCTCTCACTCACTACTGTGAGAAACGGAGATTCGTTTAGTTTTCACATAAAGGAAGAAAATATGAATTAATGTAACCCGGCAGCCTACTGCCTCCGTCTCCCACTCCCGGGTTAAGCAGGAACAAAGGAAACCGGCTTAAGCCAGTCCTATAGCTGGAAAAAAGGGTGCACAAGAAAGAGCTAAGTCAATACCAATTCAGCACTAAACTCCATTCCTTATTTGGCAAAAGGAGCAGGTAAACGGTTGGAATGTGATGGGGAAAGCAGTTAATCAAAAACTTTTGTGTGGGAAAGTTAGACTTCTTGGATAGGCTGTAACCTCTGAAGTCTCCAATCTATGGAGAAACAGAGGAAGGGCTTGCGTGCTGGGCTTAGGGGTATAAAATGTGTCATTTTTCTTTGTTCAGGGTGCCGGCCACATTTTCTGGTTGTGCACCCCTTCTTGCAAGAGCTCAGAGATGTACTTACCAGGTGCAATGGATGTGTCACGATGATGGGAGAGAGTGTTGCTGTGGGAGGAGTTGGGGGTGGGGGCGGGGGGGGGGGTTGAATGGGACCTCATATTTTTTTAATGTAACTTTAAAAAAATAAATAATTAAAATAAATAAATAAATAAATCCTTTTTTTTTTCACAATCGGGTGAGCCTTATTTTCTTCCAAAAGTAGATTTCTTTGTTACACTACCTCCTGAGACTGATTACTATGCTGACATCTAACACCATTGATTAATTTTTCATGATTTTGCATTGATTTCTTTCACTCGGGGATTTATTTGTGAGATTGATGCACATAGCGGGAACCCATTCATTCTCACTGCTGTTGAGTTTTCCCCTGTGTGAGCTCACCACTACTTACTTATTCAGGCTCCCTTTGAGGGGCATTTCGCTTGCTTCCAGTTTGGGCTTATTATAAATAGTGCCAGTGTGAACACTGCAGTGCTTGTCTCTTGGTGGACATTGATGTATGTTGGGACTTTATGAAGAGCAGGATTTTACTGTGTCATAGTGTATAGTGAACTTGGTAAAAATCTGTCAAACTGTTTCCAATGTCGTTGCACCTTTTTATATTCCGACCAGCAGTGAAGGAAGGTGCCAGTTCTGTATCTTTGTCAACACTTGGTATTGTCTGTATTTTTTTAGCAACTTTGGTGGGTGTAATGAATTCCAGGCTCACTTTTTTACTGTACCTTTCCATCAGTTTCAACATTTCTGCAAACCACTTTTCTTGCTCTCCACTCTGCCTGGAGGAAACCATGGCTTCACCTTTATTTCCTGAAAATGTACATTATCTTCTCTCTAAAGACCAGTCCAATCAGAAATGGGAATCTCTTAGCACCATTCTGAAATGAGGAAGTGATGTCCCACTGGCCCGCTGGGGTCAGGTGGTCACAAACAGGCTAATAAGCTCTAGCATGGCTGTGTGATGTTACACAGATGACTTTTGGAGTGCACATCTGGCACCAAGTGGACGGCTGGTTCCCTGAGAAGGAACGAGGAAGACATCCTGACGGGCATCCTTTACACAAACTCCTAAAGGAGACCACCCAATCAAATGCCCCATGAGCCAACTGGGGACCTCAGCCAAAGGAGGGACACTTCACTCCATTGTTGAACAAATTACTGCGCCCCTACTGTGTGTCAGACATTGTCCTCTAATTTTAATTTTTTTATTAGAGAAGTTGTGGGTTTACAGAACAATTGTACATAAAATTCAGGATTCCCATATACCACCCGATGGGTTGGTATATGCATTGCATTGGTGAGGAACATTTGTTACAATTGATTATAGCACTTTTTAAAAATAATGGTACTATATATTTTTAACAGTAGTAGCCAGTATTTATTGAGAGAGTCTATGTTCTAGGCTCTGTGGAAAGCAATGTATGTGGATCACCTCATTTAAAACAGCCAATATACAGTCCTGTGAAATAGATCATATTTTTAAAAATTGTTTTTTTTTTTAATTAGAGAAGTTGTAGGTTTATAGAAAAATCATGTGAAAAATACAGTGCTCCCATACACCCCTCCATTATTGGCACTTTGCCTTAGTGTGGTACCTTTATACCTTTGATGAAAGATGATCGAAATAGTACTATTAATTATTATCCATAGTTTTCTTTAGGTGTATTTTTCCCATATATCGTCCTATTATTAACACCTTGTATTAACATCATACATGTGTTAAAATTCATGAAAGAAGATTCTTATAATTGTACTATTAACTATAGTCCATCATCTATAATGGAGCCACTGTGTTATATGGTCCTATGTTTTATTTTTTTATTTTTATTCAGGTAACATATACAACCTAATGCTTCCCCTTTTAACTATATTCACACATTTATTTTAGTGCTTCCATCACCACCATTCACTTCCAAACCTGTACAATCAACCGAAAAAGAAATTCTGTGTAAATTAAGCACAAATTCCCCCCTTCTCTAGCCCTAGTGCATCCCCTGGTAACCTATATTCTAGATCCTAACTCAGTGAGTTTGCTTATTCTAGTTATTCCTATCAGGGATATCACAAGATTTGGCCATAGATGTGAGGGTCTATATCTGAACTCTCAGTTTGATTCCATTGGTCAATATATCTAGCCTTGTGCCAGCACTATGTTGTTTTGACTACTGTAGCTTTGTAATATGCTTCAAAGTCGGGAAGGGTGAGTCCTCCAACTTCGTTCTTCCTTTACAAGATGTTTTTGGCTATTCTGGACCCCTTAACCTTCCAAATAAATTTGATAATTGGCCTTTCCATTACTGCAATGAAGGTTGTTGGAATTTTGATTGGGATTGCATTGAATCTGTAAATAATTTGGGGGAGAATTGATATCTTCTTTTAAAAGTAATTTTATTGAGATATATTCATGTACTATACAATCCATGTATAGTGCACATTCAGTGGTTTTGGCATAATCAGAGTTGTGCATTCATCATTGCAACCAATTTTAGAGCATTTTCATTACTCCTAAAAGAAACAGAGCCCTACCCCTTACCCATCAGTCACCGCTCAATCCCTCTATCCTTCCCTTGCCTTATATAACTGCTAATCTAATTCTGTCTCTATAAATTTATTTGTTTTTACATATTATATAAATGGAGTCAAACAATATGCAGTGCTTTGTCTGGTTTCTCTTCCTTAGCATAATGTTTTACAGTTGTAGGAAAATATTAATATATTACAATTCATTACAGTCCATAGTTTGCTTTAGGTGTATTTTTGCCCAAAAACCACTCTATTATTCATGCCTTATAATATTAACGTGCATTTGTTCTGATTCATGGAAGAATGTTCTTATATTTGTGCTATTTTCACATTCACCCCCCATAACAGGGCTCACTGTACCATACAGCCCTGTATTTCATCCTCTAGTTTTCTTTCCAGTGACGTAAATGATCTTAAGCTTACAACCATCCCCACTATTAGTGCTGTTGGTATGTTCACTCTAGTGTGCTATCATCACTGCTATCCATTTACAAACATTTACAAACAACCTTATTACAAACTCTGCACAAATTAAGCCTCAGGTTCCCTCCTCTACCCTCGTTCTATCTTATGGTGGCTTATATTCTAGGCTATTAACTCCACAAATTTGCAAATTATATTTCGTTCATATTAGTGAGCTCATACAATATTTGTCTTTGTGTCTGATTTATTTCACTCAATATCATGTCCTTAAGGTTCATCCATGTTGTCACATGCATCAAAACTTTGTGGTATTTAATGTTCCAATTCATGAGCATGGAATGCTCTTCCATTTGTTTAGGTCTTTGATTTCTTTTAGCAATATTTTGCAGTTTTCTCTGTACAAGTCTTTAAGTTCCTTAGTTTATTCTTGGATATTTGATTCTTTCAGTTGCTATTGTAAATGGGATTTTTAAAATTTCCTCCTCAGATTTCTCATTATTAGTGTATAGAAACACAACTGATTTTTGTGTGTCTATATTGTACCCATCTCTTTGCTGAATTAGTTTATTAGCTCCAGTAACTTTGTTGTAATTTGGGGGGACTTATTTATAGGATCAGGTCATTTACAAATAGTAAAAGTTTTATTTCTTCCTTTCCAACTTGGATGCCTTTTATTTCTTTTTCTTGCCTAACTGCTTTGGCTAGAGCTTCTAGTACAATGTTGAAATGGTGACAGTGGCATCCTTGTCTTGTTTCAGATGTTGAAAGGAAAGCTTCTAGTCTTTCACCACTGAGTATGATGTGGGTTTTTCATATATGCCCTTTATCATGTTGAGGAAGTTTCCTTCGATTCCTATTTTTCTAAGTGTTTTTATCGAGAAAGTATGCTGGACTTTGTCAAATGCCTTTTTAATGTCAATTGAGACTTCCCCTTTGTTTTCTCAATGTGATGTATTACATATTGGTTTTCTTATGTTGCACCACCTGTGCATAACTGGGATAAAACCCACTTGATCATAGTGTATAATTCTTTTAATGTGCTTCTGGATGGATTTTCAAATATTTTGTTGAGGATTTTTGTATCTATATTCATAAGAGATATTGGTCTGCAATTTTCTTTTCTTGTGGTATCTTTATCTGGCCTTGGTATTAAGAGTGATGTTGGCCTCATAGGATGAGTTCAGTAGTGTTCCCTCCTCTTCAATTTTTTTGAGAGTGTCTGAGTAGGAGAGGTATTAAGTCTTTTTGGATTGATTGGTAGAATTCACCTGTGATGCCATCTGGTCCTGGGTTTTTCTTTGTTGGGAGGTTTTTGATGACTGAGTCCATCTTTTTACCTGTAATTGGTGTGTTGAAGTCTTCCATGTATTCTAGAGTCAATGGAGTTGTTTGTGTGTTTGGCCATTTCCTCTAAGTCCTCTAAATTGTTGGCATACTGTTCTTAGTATTCTCTCATGATCCTTTTAATTTCTGTGGGGTCAGTAGTAATGTCCCCACTCTTGAATCTCCTCTCTATTTTTCTTTGTCAGTCCAGCTAAGGGTTTTTTCAATTTTATTGATCTTTTCAAAGAACTAACCTTTGGTTTTGAGAATTCTCTCTATTGTTTTTTATTTTCAATTTCATTTATTTCTGCTCTAATCTTTGTCCTTTCTTTCCTCCTGCTTGCTTTGGGATTAATTTGCTGTACTTTTTCTAGTTCCTCCAGGTGTGTAGTTACATCTTTGACTTTAGCTCTTTCTTCTTTTTTGATGTGTTTAGGACTATAAATTTCCATCTCATCACTGTCTTCCCTACATCCTATAAGTTTTGATATACTGTGTTTTTGTGTTCATTCGTCTCAAGATTTTACTGATTTCCCTTGAGATTTCTTCTTTGACCCACTGATTATTTAAGAGTGTGTTATTTTACTTTCTAATACATGTGGATTTTCCAGTTCTCCATCTATTATTATTATTTTTTTATTTCTCTCCCCCTACCCCCCCCCCCAGTTGTCTGTTCTCTGTGTCTATTTGCTGTGTGTTCTTCTTTGTCTGCTTCTGTTGTCAGCGGCACAGGAATCTGTGTTTCTTTTTGTTGTGTCAGCTCTCCATGTGTGTGATGCCATTCTTGGGCAGGCTGCACTTTCTTTCACACTGGGCAGCTCTCCTTACGGGGTGCACTCCTTGCGCGTGGGGCTCCCCTACACGGGGGACACCCCTGTATGGCAGGGCACTCCTTGCGCGCATCAGCACTGTGCATGGGCCAGCTCCACATGGGTCAGGAGGCACTGGGTTTGAACCCTTGACCTCCCATGTGGTAGACGGATGCCCTAACCACTGGGCCAAGTCCGCTTCCCTCCATCTATTATTGATTTCTAGCTTCATTTCATTATGGTGAGAAAAAGTGCTTTGTATATTTCAATCTTTTTAAATACATTGAGACTTGTTTTGTGACCTAACATGAGGTCTGTTCTAGAGAATGATCAATGTGCTCTTGAGAAGAATGTACATCCTGCTGTTTTGCTGTGTAATGGTCTATATATGCCAGGTCTAGTTCATTTATTATGTTATTCTAGTTTTCTGTTTCCTTATTGATCTTTCTTCTTTATATTGTCCATTAATAAGAGCGGTGTATTGGGGAAGCAGATTTGGCTCAATGGATAAAGCATCCGCCTATCACATGGAAGGTCAAGGGTTCAAACCCAGGGCCTCCTGACCCATGTGGTGAGCTGGCCCAGGTGCAGTGCTGATGCACGCGAGGAGTGCTGTGCCACGCAGGGGTGTCCCCTGTGTAGGGGAGCCCTATGCACAAGGAGTGCACCCCACAAGGAAAGCTGCCCCACACAAAAAAAGTGCAGTCTGCCCAGAAGTGGCACCGCACACACGGAGAGCTGACACAGCAAGATGACACAACAAAAAGAGACACAGATTCCCGGTGCCACTTACAAGAATGCAAGCAAATACAGAAGAACACACAGCGAATGGACACAGAGAGCAGACAACTGGGGGGGGGGACGGGGGAAGGGGAGAGAAATTTAAAAAAAGAGTGGTGTATTGAATTCTCCAACTATTATTGTAGAGTCATCTATTTATCTCTTCAGTTTTGTTGGTGTTTGCCTCAGGTATTTTGGGGTACTGTGGTTAGGTGCTTAAATACCTATGGTTGTTATTTCTTCTTTGTGGATTGTCAGGCACTGTTCTTGATACTGAAAATACTGCAATCATTAAGACTGAGAAGTCTCTGCCCTCAAAGAGCAAAAAACAGTTATTAAGTCAATGACCGATACTTCAGATCAACCTGCTGCAGCTTCAGCAGGTTCTGCCTCCTCCTACTTTAGCTGCTGTGAGTTGTGTTTATTTTAGACTTCGTGTGATGACAAACACTATCTCACAACTGGAATCTCACCCAGGGCTCAAGTTCTGCCAAACCAGCAAATCCATTTCTACCACTAATAATGATTAAGACTTCCACAATGCTCTTGCCCCAAGCGCTGTTCTGATTGATTTATATGCATCGAGTTATTTAATTTGCACAATAGCCAATGTAGTGTTTTAATTATCATCCACGTTTTACAGCCATGGAATTCAAATGTGCCCGTATTGCTGCTGCTAATTGTACTACCTTCCCCTAGTCCATGTACTCTCCCATGCAACTATTTTCCATCCCTTCCTCTATCCTGAATTCAAGGCAGTATTACAATATATATCAAGGCCCTTAACAACATTCAGAAATGTTACATTCTCAGAATCTAGAATAAGGAAATAATCCTGATGAGGAATGGCATCACGCCCACCTCTCGTCTCTTTGGTCTACTCCTCCTGGATGCTCAGATAGAGTCATTCTTAGTTAACTTAAAAGCACCTATTAAATGAGTTGGTTAAAGACATAAGGGCCTATGAAGTCAATAGGAAGGATATGCATTCATCCCTGAGTCTACTTTCTGTTGTGTAGGAAGAATATTGCTTGCTGTGTTGGTGTATTTTCCATCAGATTAATCAGAGGAAGCTGGCAGGAGCTCTTATTGGTAGAGAAGCTGAACTGGTTTTAGGCATCTTCTTCCTTCTGCATGGTCACAAACCAGAAACCTCCAAAGCTCTCTCCAGAGCCTTTGGCTCCTGGGCACAGACATGGTAGGGTCCCAGAAGAGACCGTGGGCAGGAGTTGGAGTGTGGTTGTGAGATATTGTCCACACAGGCCACCCTTGTTCTTCAGTGAGCCTCCTCAATCATGCTACTTGATGACTCCAGGGGTCTCAAGTTGTCATCCATGCAGCTTTCTCACAACGTAACTGAATATCTGTAAGTCCAACTGTGTTCCTACCTCAACCTCTCGGCTGCCCCCCAACTTCCTGGGAAGCTGTGGGATACGCAGGCACATATCAAATATCGGAGGTTATCAGACTCTTCTCTAAGTCACTTTTTGTCCCTTGCCATGGATTTCCACTGGCAGAATATACACAACTTTAGAAATTGGGATTGCCAGAGGTGAGTGAGTGGTCACTTAAAGCAGGGCATCTCGGACATCCAGACACTTTGGCACAGGAAGTACAAGGGATAAAAAAGGTCTCTTGCTGGTTCCAGTTTAGGAAGAGGCACTCCAAACATTGCTCCCCTCGTTCCCAGAGGAGTCATGTGTCAGATGCTGGACATTGTTCACTAGACAGAGCCCAGACCAGCCCCCTCACACTTCTTGGCACCGTCCTCCAGACTCACAGCAGGCACCAAGGCCACCAGAAGCTCCACTGGTCAGGACGATAATCCTCTTGAAGATCTCAGGTTTCTGCTGGGAATTGGAAGAGGACTAAGTGACAGCTTTCTTATCCCCACTCTAGCCATCCTCTCCATCCATCACAGAACCCACAGTGTTGTATATACACAACCTGCCCCCTCCCGAATTTTCCCCTTAGGATGTGCTACCCACAAATTTAATGTTCTCTGCAGGATTGCCATTGAGTCCAAAAAAGTATGGCATGAAGAAAATATTTAGAGCTGCAATGAATTACCTCCAGATTTTGGAGACAGTCAGGGAAAGGGAAGACTCTATGACAGGAACTAGTACAAATTAATATAAGTGGAGGGAGGTGACCTCTTCAGAGGGCTTCAGAAGAATGGAGGCTGTAATCTTACCAGGTCATAGACTCAAGGAACAAAGTAGGAAAAAATTCCTAAATAGTGTTGGCACGTAATACATACTCAATAAACGCTAGCGTTTATTTTTTTGTCTCTTCTAGTCCAAAGTGCATCTGAGGTGTACATCATTTTGGACAGCCCTGCTAGAATCTTCTTTTTTTTTAGGTCCTGGGGACTGGGGATTAAACTCAGGACCTCATATGTTGCTTTTCTTGTTTATTTTGCTTAGTGGTTTTTGTTTTTGTTTTAGGAGGCTACAGGAACCGAACCCAGGACCTCCCATGTGGGAAGCAGGCACTCAACCTTTTGAGCCACATCAGCTCCCTAGAATCTTCTTTCCTTGTAATTAATGTTAATACATGTCTTTGTAGCTTCCTCTTATTATCTTACACACTCTTGTAGCCTTTACAGAACAAACCTTATCTCTTTTCACCGTGACATACTTTAAAACATTTGAAGGCAGCCATTTTGTTTCACAGAAATTCTTTTCAGTTATAAAAACACCTGAGGTCTACAATCATTCTTCTCGTGACGTGCTTCTGAGGACTTCATCATCCCGCTCACGTCCCTGAATGTACTCACGTCTGTCTCTGTCGCTCCTGAAAGGTGGCCATGATTTGGACACTAGATTGTGGAGGAGGGCTAAACGTCACAGACCAAACAGCACCATTGTTTCTTCTCATTCTAGGTTCTACATTGGCATCAATATAGGCTGACATCAAATTTGCTTCAGTGTCCAGTTTGTTTTCAGATGATCTGTCAGGATGATGACTCACACTATCTTGCTTCCCATTAAAACACCATGTTGTAAGCCACTTTTCCCCAACTGTAAGTGAAAATGGCTAATTCTTTACCACAACAATCTTTTCTTCTTTGTTTTCCTCCTCTTACATAATAGTTGAGAACACAGGTGCAGACTGAATTTCCCAGCCTTCCCTGCAGGTAGGTGTGGTCATGTGACCACATTCTTGCCAGTTGGATGTTAAGTTAAAATGATATAGGAAACTTTTTAAGTGTTGGCTTTTCAGCACTGCCTGTGTGCTCCTTCATGCATTTTCACAGACATGCATATGCCTGGGACCCAGCTCCAAACACGCCAATGAAGACAATTCCCTAAGAGCTGGTGGGACCACAGATGAAGGAGAGTGAGGTCTGAAATGATTGGTGGACCTTTTTTCTTGAGAGTTGTGTTGGTCAGCTACTGCATACTGACATTGCATATCAAACAACCACAAAGTATCAATGACTTACAACAAAAACATTTGTTCCCACGGTCGTGGGTCTTCAGATCAACCGTAGCTCGGCCAATCTAGGTTTGGCTCAGCTGGGCACTTCTGGGTGGACCTGACTCAAGCCTCTTCTCCACATGTTCCTAATCCTCCTTGGACCAGTGCCTACCAGGGCTACATTCTTCTCCCGGCAGATCCCTGGAATACAAAAGGAGTAGAAATATATGATATCTACTAACGAATAGTTTATGGAGTGTATTTTATTTTCTGCCACGCTTTAGCACAACATTACTTGCCACTGTTCCTCAAAAATTATCAACTGTGGTTTAGCAGGCTCATTTTCCAGTTTTCTCTGGGGTTTTGGACTTATTTAAGAAAACACAACCAATTTTAGAGTATCCATTTCTTCTATAATTTCTTCACCAATTTAGATCTCAGCATCCCAACTCTGAAGTCACAGGAGACAATCTGATTAGGCCAGTCCAACCAGTGGATTAATTCCCCTAAGTCAGGTGTCCACTCTGGTCCCATCATCTGGAGCTGAGGAGACATGGTCTTGAAATAAAAACATGACAGCCAACTCACTCACTCAGCAGTGGCTTTTCAAAGAAAAGGATATGGCTAGGCATGCCTCCCCAATGACAGTGGGTTTCTGGAACTGAAAAGTCAAGGACAGGTTTGGGTCATGCATTCCTAGTCATTTTAGTTTTCCAGGACTACTATGACAAACACCACGTAAAGGCTTAACGACAAGACTTTACTCACTATTTCAGAGGCTAGAAGTCCAAATCAGCATCGGCAAAGCCATACTCTCTCCCCAAAGTCTGTAACGTTCTGGTGCTGGTTTGCCACAAATCCTAGAGTTCCTTGCCTTGCATCGTTGCCTCCAGCACATGGTGATGCTCTTGGTCTCCGCTTAATGTCTGGCTTTTATAAGGACAGTGATATAGATTAAGGCCCACTCTGACTCAGTTTGGTCATGCCTAAAAAGCATCTTAGAAGATCCTATTCACGAAAGAGTCCACAGCTTAACTGGTAACACGTCTTCCAAACGTCCTATTTCCAATGGGTCCACACCCACAGGAATGCAGAGGAAGACTAAGAACACGCGTTTTTTCGTGGCACTGAATTCAATCGACCACGCTATCTGACCACTGACGATGCGGGTGCCCAGCCTGTACAGCTGTCCGTCCTCTTGTGGAAGAGTCTTGCCTTGGTGGCCTCCAGTGAACCACACCTCCTTCTGTTTATTCCCTTATGCGATTCCTTCCCACACTGACTCTGAACTTGACCATGCAACTTGCTTTAGCTAATGAGACCTGAGCAAAATGAAGCCAGCAGAAGCTTGATGAGTGCTTGCACATTGGGGCTTGTCATCTTGGAGTCCTCCTTCTTGAAGACCTACTGCCATGCTACAAGGCAGGTTGGGCTAGACTCCTGAATGGTGAGAGGCCCTGTAGAAGGAGAGGACTACTTGGATGTCCCTGAAGTAAACAAGCTCCCAACCGAATGTCACCCATCAGTGACCTCAGCTATACCGCATGGAACAGAAGAACCGCTCGAGCTGTCTACAGAATCATGAGAAATAATAAATGGCTGTTGCTCAAAGTCACTCAGTTTTGGAGGGGTATATAAGCTGTCATAGATAACCAAAATACTTTCTCTCTCTAAAATCCCGTTGGCTACAAAACCCATCCAGAAATCCAGATGTCTGGCCCAGAGCCCTTGGAAAAAATTTTCTGGCAGTGGTATGTAGCCCAAGGCCCCTGGAAATGAAATCTGGAGCTGTCTTCCTTCCCTCCTGAATTTCTGAAAACAAATCTTGAAAACAAAAAGACATCCTTAAACCATGAAGCATAAGAACGTTTCACTAACTAGCTAGGTAATGCAGGATTCTCAGTGTCCCACAGCCCTCTATCACGCCTCTCATTTCCTCTTCAGTAAGCATGAAAGGTGATGATTTTTTTCTGGCCCTCCTGGGACACCAAGAGAGAAAACTCCCTTTGAATGTTTCCTCTTCTCTCAGCCAGTCTCTTGTGAGATGGCTCAATATGTGATGGGTTGTATGTCCTTAGAGACTGAAGGGAAACATTTCCTAGTTGATGCTGCAGG
This sequence comes from Dasypus novemcinctus, assembly GCF_030445035.2. Taxonomy (NCBI): domain Eukaryota; kingdom Metazoa; phylum Chordata; class Mammalia; order Cingulata; family Dasypodidae; genus Dasypus; species Dasypus novemcinctus. Next base: position 42,137,610 of record NC_080703.1, on the reverse strand, counting down.
GGTTACCCAGAGAGGCAAAAACAGGACTGGACATGATGTCTCAGGAGTAGCACCAGTTTGTCCCCGCCTGAAGGCCACGGGATGAAATATGACCACCAAGCATTTCCACTTGCTTACTGTTTCCATGACACTGATTCAGGATGTAGTGTTCCAAATAGCACCTTGATGTACCAAAAGATTTCTAAGACCACTATTTACAATCTCTTTTTCCTTTTTGAAACTCCATGACAGAGAAGGGCCTGGACTTCATCAAGAAGCAAGTTTTCATTCTTTCATTCAACAAATATTTTTTTGCGTGGCTACCCTGTCTGGGTCACCATGTGGGATGCTGGATATACAATAGCTTAGTGAATATTTTGCCTAAGGCCACCCAGCATGCGTTTCTTCTTTCTGAAGACTATACAAAGTGACTTTTGGGGAGGGAGGACTATTTCTTCTTTCCTTTTGGATCTAGTCTGATGAGGCTTCTCTCCTTTTCCAAGCCAAGGATGAAACCGTGATCCAAGCCAGGCCAAACAAATTGTTCTTACTTTGGATTGTAAATCAAAACAGATTAATAAAGAGACTGAACACAAGTTGGCATTCAGAGATACCCACACCCTGAGCAGACTGTTTGTACTAGGAGAACATTTCCTGCCATTTTAACTTCCTGGTTTTTAGGTCAGCCTTGTTCCTGTTTATTTCTAAGCACTGTTCTCTGACCTATTAACTCTAGATGTCCTTCCAACAAATTCCCTTACTCTTAGATTAGCCAAAACTGATTTCTGTTGCTTGCATCCAAAACACCCTGACTGATACAAGGTATGAAGGAAATGGTGACGACCCCAGCTCTTAGAGGCTCTCAGTTTGGCTGGAGTGACAGACACTAACCAAACAAGAATATGCAATTACCAACTTTTGTAAATAAATCCAAGAAAATATGAAAGCGAATAATAGGATGATCAATTGAAATTGAAGACTTCAGTTGAGATCTGAAGGACGAGCAGATAGGAACCAGGGAGAGTAGAGGGTCGAGAACAAGCAAAGATCCTGAGGAGGAACCAGTTTGCTGCATTCTATGGACTAACAAAGGCTGGTGTCTTTGGGAAGAGTGGTGTGAGCAGGGGCTGGGGAGATGGTTTTGGGGCTGATCATGTACAGTTTTGTAGGCTATGGAGAGATTTTGGATTTTATTTCAAAGCAGTGAGAAAAAACCATTGGAGCTTATTAAGTCAGTGAGTGACATGATATGATTAATTTTTTAGCAGTCCCTCTGCTGTATGTGGAACTGGCTGGGAGACAGGAGGTAGGAAGTTACCTAGTGGTCTGGAAGGGAGATGATGAGGCTTAGGCTAGGACAGTAACAAAGTAGCTGGAGAGCAGTAGACGAGTCCTGCTAGGATTTGCAGGTTTTCGTATGCAGAGCTTCCTGCTTCAGAGGGTCACCTCCTTGTAGAAAAGAATGTTGCCCGACTGATTTCTACATGCCTACATAAACCTGAATCTTTTGTGCTTTTGTAGAATTTCACAATTTGGGAAGTGCCTCCATGCATAAATCTCACTTGATCTCAGCAGCAATCCTGAGAAGTTGTTGAAAACAAAATTAGGCCTGGAAGGAGAGGTTAATTGGCCATGGCACACAGCTGGTAACTGCTGAGCTGGGTCTCAAGTCCACTCCCCCCCATGGCAGGTTGCTGCCCATGCATCTCAGTGTCCTCCTTATAAATTGTAGACTCCCCAGAAATGCTTGTAGACCTGAAGATGAACTGAGGTCCTCCCCACTGCCCCTTGGTGGCCATTCCTTGTCCAACTGACCTGATCTCTAGAGGATGGCCCTAGAACCTCATCTACATCTATCTCTATCATTCACCCACGGCTTATGTAGCCTTGCCCAGCACATGCTGAGCACTCCTTAGCCAAGTCATACTTCCTATTGCCTTTTATCTCACTCCACCTGGATCTCCTTTATACTTCGAATCAGGTGTGTCATCCTTCACTGGAATACCTACCTTCCTTTGCCTGAATCAAGCGTCTGGACCAGCATCATTTGCGAACTTGTTAGAAATACAGTCTCAGGCCCACTTCTGGCCTACCGACCGAGAAACTTTGGGGGTGGCCCAGCCATCTGTGCTTTAATAAGCCTGCCAGGATATTCCAATGCATGCCAGGGTTTGAGAACCACCAGCCTAAATCTTTCCAGGAACAGCCAGCCCCTCACACTGTAGATAGCTGAGCTCAGTTCAGGTCACGTTTTATAGAAACTCAAGTCAGGAGCTGAGGTCACCGATGGATCTTACCTAAACTCGGGACCCACATGCCTGGAAAGTGATGGCAGCTCAAAGCTGAAGAATCTAATGAACTTGTCTTGGGGCCTTTGCACGGCCATTCTCTGCTGAGCTTTAACCCGTTGCTTCTGTGGACCGAACCTGATCTTCAAGAAGGAGGCTTGGAGGGAAATAAAGGGGGGAGGTTGTCCATTCCTTTTTGCCTTTGCCTTTGGCATTGAACCCCGCGTAATGCCTCCACTGGTCCATTAAACATTAACTGAGCATCTGCAAGGTGGTAGAAGCTTTGATTGTTTCTGGAATACAGATTAGAGCCAGCCTGTAGACTTGGAGCCCTGGAACAGTCAGGTAGACACATGCTCTAATCAGCACTGACAAAAGCCAGTGGGGATGTGACCAGAATTCTCTTCGGTGGAATAGGGAACAACTACATGAGGTTGTCAGAGAGGACTTCCCAAAGAAGGTGATGTTTACCTGAGCCTTGGGAAATGCTTCCAGGTGGAGAAGGCCGTTGGAAGAGAATTCAGAGCTGAGCGGCTGGTGTGTGAAGAGCCAGGAGGGCGGGACCATCCTGATGAGCTTGGAGAGAGGAAGGATTTCGGTGGTGGTAGAGTAGGTGGAACATGACACCTTATCTTGCTGCTGGGTCAGGAGAGACCAGGAACCTCATCCAGAGCCAACAGGAGCTTGACCTGATGCCTCAGGTGAGTTCTTTGGTTATAGGTCGCAGAAACGGACCCAGGTGAGCCTAAGCCAAAATGGAATTTGTGTGAAGGAGACCAGGGAGCTCAGAGGTTTCTTGGAAATGGGGCTCCTGGGCCTGTGTCTATCTTGGAGGGGTGCCCCCGTTGGAACGAATGACCTCTGACTGAGTGCTCTGCCCTTGAGATACTCCATTCAAGATTCAAGGTCCCTTTAAAAAGACTGATGCTGTACAGTGTTGGTGAAGCAACTGGAATTTTCTTACCATGCCGGTGGGAGTGTGAACGGCACCACAGCTTTGGAAAGCTGTTTGGCAATGTCCACTAAAGCCAGACATACCTGTATACTCTATGACCCAGTAAATCCCCACTTTCAAATATGAGGATGTTTGGAAGGCACTCGAAAGGATGCGACTGTCAAATTATTGCTGTTTACCTGATTTTCCTTCAGCCCCATGCACGCCAATGCTCTTGCACAGAACCAGGAGCACAGTTTTCGCACGTCCCAATAAGCACACATTCTCTCTGTGTGTGTGATCTGCCTTTTCTCGCGTAGCTGGGTTTACACTGAGGAACAGTAGGTCATGTGACTCACTCACCTCAACCTTCTAACGGCCCTCACTGGACCAGTAGAGGCTCATTGTGAAAACACGACTGTAAATTTTTACATGTATGAAAATTTGGCAGCATCACCGAGAGGTTCTTTGTATTCCATTGTGCCTCAAGCAGGGGTTAAAGAGCAGAGAGAAGGATCCTTGTCTAGCAGGGGTTAAGTGCATGTAATAAAGAGGTGTTTGTTGAATTGAGTTGACTCCCCTTTGATTCCCTGGGGCAGACTCTGTGTGACTTCCCTTTAGGTCTGATTCCAGATGGTGCAGCTCGACCATTGCTCTGGACAGTGGGGCTTGGCCGCTGATCTAAAAGCTGCTCTGGCTTCTCTTTGCTCAACTGAAAACAAGTTCAGATCAGGGTCTCTCGTGAGGTTGTGATAAAGATGTTGGCCATGACTGTGGTGATCTGAAGGCTTGACCCAGGTTGGAGAACCCACTTCCAGAGTGGAAATTCAGGGCTTACTGCTTGCCAGAGACCTCCGTCGCTCACCTGTGGACCTCTCCATAGCAGCTTGCATGTACTCATGACATGACAACTGGCTTTCCCCATCGTGGGTGGTCTATGAGAGCAAGGTAGATGCCACAGGGTCTTTTGACGTAGGCTCAGGAGTCACACACTGCCGTTTCCCCACCATTATTGGAGACACAGGCTGGTCCTGTGCAGTGTGGTAGGGAAACTGTGTTAGTCAGCCAATGGGGTGCTGATGCCAAGGACCAGAACTCTGTTGGCGTCTATAAAGCATATTTATTTGGGGTAGAAGCCCACCGTTACCAGGCCATAAAGCGTAAGTTACTTCCCTCACCAGAGTCTGTTGCCACATGTTGGAGCAAGATGGCTGCCGACATTCTGCCTTCCTCTTCCTCTTAAGTCTCCATGGTCCCAGCTTCTTCCAGTATCACTGTAGGCTGGGATAAGGCTCGTCTCTCTCTCAGGGCTTGTTTCTCTCTGGGCTCAGCCTTCTGTTTTCTCCACAAGGTCAGCTGTAGACTATGAGGCAAATAGCTCGTCTCTCTTCCCAGGGCCCCTGCCTCACGACCAAGCTCCTCTGTGTGCTTATTTCCCAGGGCTCCAGCTCAAAACTCCAACCTTCCTGCTCTGCGGTGCGGTTTCTCTGTGGGAACCTGCCCACCAAGGGGGCGGGGACTCAACATCCTACTGACGTGGCCCAATCAAAGCCTTAATCATTATTTAACCAAGTGAAAGTGAAGCCTCTGAAGCCAATATAATCTAATATGCCCAGAGAGACCAGTTACAAACATAATCCCATTTTTGCTGTGAAGGTGCAAATACGGTGCCCAGGCAGGAGCAGAAACAGCTGTAGGCCTCACAGCCCCTCCCTGCACCCCATCAACCCATCTGCACACTGACCAATGGCCATTGTGCTTTCAGAACACTCATGGGCTTTAACTGTCAGACTGTAGTGCAGCGATGCATCTCCGTGGTGCCGACTCAATATTGATCTTCTTCTGCAGAAATCTTAGCACTCTGAGACAGGAAGTTGTGATGAGAAGTTTGCTCTGGCAGATCTGCTGGATGCACCAGGAATAGGTCAGAAACTATTCCTGAAAGAAAGTGCTCTTCAGATGTGGGAGCAGTATGGTGGCCACGTAGAAACTCCAGGCACAATGGAGGACAAATGAGACCTCCTAAGTGGTGCTAGGTGAGAGTTTTGGGAGGAGAGTAAGACAGAGAACTTGGGGGAACGGTGTAGGATGGGTTCTGAAGCTGGGTGGCTGTGCCTCTTTCTAGAGGCCTGGAGCTGGGGGTAGAGAGTCAGGGCCACTGAAGATGGGCTTTCAGAAGCAACATATCCAGGGAGTGATCTGTTCTGAATGAAAATGATTTTGATGGACGCAATTTAGACTCTTAAAAATTACAAATGCAGACGGTGCTATTTCTTTAACTGAAGAAGAAATCCCTCCATTATGTTTTTCTGTTACATTAAACCCTACATTCCCAGTTCCGTTAATTTAAAAGTGAGTTCTTCTGCCATGCCCCTGGTTTCTGGGAGGAGATGGGCATGGAAGAGGAGATGGGCACAGAGGAGAAGAGGGGCATGGAGGAGGAGGTGGACATAGAGGAGGGGGGCATGGAGGAGGAGGTGGGCATGGAGGAGGTGGACATAGAGGAGAAGAGGGGCATGGAGGAGGAGATGGGCATGGAGGAGGTGGGCAGGGAGGGGGAGCTGGGCATGGAGGAGGAGGTGGACATGGAGGATAAGATGGGCATGGACGAGGTGGGCATGGAGGAGGAGGTGGGCATGGAAGAGGAGGTGGACGTCGAGAAAGAGGTGGGCATGGAGGAGGAGGTGGACATGGAGGAGGAGGTGGACGTGGAGGAGGAGGTGGGCATGGAGGAGGAAGTGGACGTGGAGGGGGAGGTGGACGTGGAGGAGGAGGTGGACGTGGAGGAGGAGGTGGGCGTGGAGGAGGAGGTGGGCGTGGAGGAGGAGGTGGACATGGAGGAGGAGGTGGACGTGGAGGAGGAGGTGGGCGTGGAGGAGGAAGTGGACGTGGAGGGGGAGGTGGACGTGGAGGAGGAGGTGGACGTGGAGGAGGAGGTGGGCATGGAGGAGGTGGGCATGGAGGAGGAGGTGGATGTGGAGGAGGAGGAGGAAGTGGACATGGAGGGGGAGGTGGACGTGGAGGAGGAGGTGGAAGTGGAGGAGGAGGTGGGCATGGAGGAGGAGGTGGGCGTGGAGGAGGAGGTGGGCGTGGAGGAGGAGGTGGGCGTGGAGAAGGAGGTGGACGTGGAGGAGGAGGTGGGCATGGAGGAGGAGGTGGGCGTGGAGGAGGAGGTGGGCATGGAGGAGGAGGTGGGCGTGGAGGAGGAGGTGGGCGTGGAGGAGGAGGTGGGCATGGAGGAGGAGGTGGACGTGGAGGAAGAGGTGGGCATGGAGGAGGAGGTGGGCATGGAGGAGGCGGGCATGGAGGGGGAGCTGGGCATGGAGGGGGAGAGCCACGTGGCTGGTCAGCCTTCTGGCCCGTCCTCCAGAGTCACTGTGGGACGAAGGTCCTCCAGCTGGAGGCCACAGCTCACACCCAGGAGCTGTCCCCTGGCTCAGCCTTTATTCCTCTGGATGCTGATACCAACTTCTTCTGGCGCAGCCGGGCCTTGAGGGGGTGTGGGGGCCCCTGGGTCCCAGGCTCAGGGAAGGGCTCCAAACTTGAGGTCTCCCTACAAATCTTGCAAATTGTCCCTTTACCAACTCTCCTCATAGTCAAAAAACATGAAAGACTTCCAGTGAACCGTGGAGAGCTGCCTTCCATTATCAGGCAAAGGAGAAGTGGTCGGCTCTCAACGGCTTCGCTTTGCTGTAGAGAGGAGCACCGGCGCCAAAGCAGACCATTCAGTCGACCTCCGGCATCTTCTCCTGCTTCCTGCTCTGGCTGCAAATTCAAAGTCAAAGGAGAGACAGAGGGAAATGCTTCCCAGGCTTTGGCCGGTGGCAGGTGGCACCTGCATCCCATTGAGTCGATGCCTGGTCACCAGGGCCCCACCGCTTGGCTTTGTTTCATTCCACGCGCAGTTCAGTTGTCGCCAGTCTTGTCCGGTGGGAATTATAAAAGAAAACCCCTGATCCCTCCTGCGAGCCCCGCCTGCTCCGACCACGCTCGCCTTCCAGCCTCAACTTGTGCCCCTTGCGTTAGCCCCCCGAGCAGCGGGTCACCCGTCCTTCTGTGTTTTCACATCATGCCAAGCCTCCCCCCGCCTGGGGGCCTTACCCCCCACCCCTCCCCTATTCTTCACTCGGATGGCATGCTGTCACCCCTTCATTCTTCAGGGCTTGGGATGGCAAGGGAGAGACAATGCGAGTTCTCCAGCTTGAACAAACAGGGGTTCAGGGCTGGTGCAGGGGCTTGGTGGGAGCCCGGCTCCTCTTGCCCTCTCTGAAGTCCTCCGCGTGCTGCCTCCCGATGACAGGAGAGCGGGCATCACCTCCACCCTCCAGCCTGGCACAAGGGGAAAGGGCAGGGGACAAAGAGCATTCCAGGGGGCTCCGTCCAGTTTTATGAGAAAAGCGGAATTTCCCAGGAAGGCCTGGCTAGCTCACTTCAGCGTTCGCCTCCTTGGCTGGAAATGGTTTACCCAGCCGTCCTGCAACCAGACGCGGGCCAAGGCATGCAGGAGTTCCGTGGCTGCTTAGGAAAACGCCGAGCCGGCCCCTGGCGCTGGGCAGTCCCTGGAGTTTTCAAGATTCAGGATTCCCAGGTACCTGAAACCTCAGAGTCACAGCAGCAGACATTTCTGTACCTGCTCCCTGGCTGCCGAGGTGACATCCACCTTAATTTCCCGCTATATAGTCCCCTCTTTTTTTTTTTTTAAAGATTTATTTTATTTATTTCTCTCCCCTTCCCCCTGTTGACTGCTCTCTGTGTCCATTTGCTGTGTGTTCTTCTGTATCCGCTCGCATTATCTGGCGGCACCGGGAATCTGTGTCTCTCTTTGCTGCATCATCTTGCTGCATCAGCTCTCCGTGTGTGCGGCACCACTCCTGGTCTGGCTGTACTTTTTTCACACAGGGCAGCTCTCCTTACGGGGCGCACTCCTTATGCGTGGGGCTCCCCTATGCGGGGGACACCCCTGCGTGGCTGGGCACTCCTTGCACACATCAGCACTGCGCATGGGCCAGCTCTACACGGGTCAAGGAGGCCCGGAGTTTGAACCGCGGACCTCCCATGTGGTAGACGGACGCCCTATCCGTTGAGCCACGTCCGCTTCCCTATATTCATTTCTGCGTTCACTTGGATAATGCCTAACTCCTCAGCCAGACTTGACGCACCAGGAGGGAAGACACCACACCTGTTTTGTCCACCACTCAGCACCTGGCGCTAACACCTGCCACGTCCGGTCCAGGGAGCCCTTGCCACGTAAAGCCCACCCACGTGGGGTCTCCTCCTCTCCTCTGGCGGGGCGCCAGACGTCGCTCAGGAAACGCCTCCCTACGTCCTTCTGACGCCCTGTTTTCAGCGCGCACAGAAGGTCGTCGCAGCCCTCCCCTGCAGTCCTTCGCGTCCTTCCACGCGTCCATCATACCTGCTCCCAAAGCCTTGGTACCTCCCAACTGAGCGCCTCTGTACCCCCAAACCTGCGTCTCTTCTGCCTTCAAAGCAGCCAAGCCGAAGGCAGCGAGGGCCCCCGCCCGCTCCTGGGCAGGTTGCCTCCCCTGAGACCAGCTAACACTTGTGCTTCCCTCGGCGTCCCCTGGCCTGGCCGGGAGAGAGCCACGGCCAAGGTGGGGCGACGGCTCTTTCTGGTTCTTCACCTGAACACCGCTCCTGCGTGCCCCCAGGTCGGTTTCACCCGGGGGGCACGACGTGTCCAGCCCAGGTTTGCTTCAGCGCCCCCCGGCCCAGCCTTCTGGTTTGATCCCTGACCGAGGAGAGCTGCTCTTTGCCGGGAGCGCACAGTGCAGCTGCGTGGTGGTGGCTGCCCCGGCCAGTCCCCCGTTGGCCAGTTCGGGGCTCTCCTCCTGCGTGCCGGAGCTATGCCCACTGCAGCCCTCAGCTGGAATGCCCCGTGGCCCGCGCTGGTCCACACGTCACCAGCAGATGTATCGTCTTTTCCTGGGCGCCCCGGGTGCAGAAGGGACGTGATAGAGCAACTCCAAGCCACCCGGTTATTTTCTCTGCCCCTCAGGATGTCGCCTGCCTCTTCCCAAATGTCGCCTCCTCCGTGAAGCCTGCCTTCATCTCTTAGTGGGAAGTGAGCTCTGTCGGCCTGAAATCCATAGGGTTTTGCATGTACATCTGTCACCAGCTATGCTCTTCCTGTCTCATTTCCTTGGCCAGAGTACTGCCATATGCCCTCCCCACTGGAGGTCATCTAAGGCCGAGAGCCACACGGGCACGCACTGCAGGACGCACGGCCTGGCAGGAAGCAGGGTCCCTGTGTTGGTTGAATGACTATTTGGTGATAGGTGGTATCACTGAAAGAACAAACAGCTCCAGTCCTTAAAACTCAAGTGTAAACCGGGAAGAGAAAGAAGAGGGCAGACGTGCTGCATGCCAGGGCAACCCTACAGGTCCAGAGCCAAGGGGCAGGTGGGAGCAAGGGGCAGCCCCCCGGAGAGACCAACGGGGGTCCTGGGAAGACAGCCAGCCTGCAGGCTCCCAGCGGGGGAGGAGTTGGCGTGGTCCCCCTTCCATCCTCAGGGCTTAGCAAATGCCACCCCTGGGAGATGCCAGGGCCAAGCAAGCCCCGGGGAGGAAAAGGCAGCAGGGGAGGCCCCCGAGCAGGTGAAAGAAGGTGCCGGGACTCGCGTCTTTCTTCTGCTCCCCACAGGGCCGGGGCTAAAGGAGACTGTCCTGCGCCAAGGGCTCCGCTTTCTCCCTCCACACGCGCGGCAAACCCGCCCAGGCCGGCGCCAGGTGTGCAGGGCCACCTGCTGCCAGGGGGTCTCGGGAAAGCCAGCCCAGTAAAACCCCGTTAGTGCAAGGGCGAAGCGCCGGGCCCCAGGGTGGAGCTTCTCACGGGGGAACGGGAGTCCCGGGGGTTGAGCCTCCGCTGGGTGGCTGAGGGGCCAGTTCTCTTCTCCAGGCCTGGGTGGCCCTGACGCGCTGGCGATGCCCGCGTGGTGGGGCCAGCCCAGGGGGGCCCGCAGCCCCGACTCCGGCAGAGCCAGCGGTGGAGCTCTGAAATACCAACAGCTGTTTCCAGGAGCGGAGGGGACACCCCTGCATGCCTGGTTCTCCAAGGGTGGCCCCTGGGTCCACAGTGCCAGGAGCCATGGAAATGCACGTCCTCAGCCTCACCCCAGAAGCGCTGAGAACCGGGGGGCCCCTGGTTCTCACGACCCCGGGGGGGCGTGCCGAAGTCTGCAATGCAGGGGGCAAGACACAAGGTCACCTGCAGGGGTCCTTCCAGGAACCCTGGACCCAAAGCTCATCACGACAAACGGGTTTTCTTTGCAGGGTTGGTAATGCTGCGTGGCGAGTAGGAGAACTGCCTCTCTCGGGGAGGCGTGCTGGAATATTTAGGGGTGAAACGTCAAAATGTCCGCAGCCTGCTTTTGAGCGGCATGGCTACAGGAAAGGCGTGAGGGTGTGTGTTTGTGCCCCTGTAATGACAAAGATGGCACGGGCGCGGCGAGATGCCAACAGCTGGCTCCTCTGGACAAGGGGCTTACTAGGTCCACCGGACTTCCTTTCACATTCCCTGTGGGTTTGGAATAAGTCATAACCCGGCCTGGGCTCCAGGACCCCTCGTGTTTTCTGATACAATTGGTTTGGAGGTAAAAGCTGAATGTCAGTGTTTAAAAAAACCTCCCCCATAATTCAAAGGTGTATCTAGTATTAAGAAGCTCAACTCTACCACCATCCCAGGGGCCACAGGATGGAGGGATAAAATATAGATTAGAGTGGATGTACTGATGTTCTACTATAGGAATATTGTGACTCTAGCAATGGAAGAAAGTATATCACCAATGTGGAGACAGTGGCCATGGGAGTTGCTGAGGGCAGGGAAAGGGAAGAAGAGATGAGATGTGGGGCATTTTCGGGACTTGGAGTTGTCCTAAATGACATTGCAGGGACAGATGCTGGACATTATATATCCTGCCATAACCCACTGGGTGGACTGGGGGAGAGTGGGAACTACAAGGTAAACCACTATCCATGTGGCGCAGCAGTGCCCTATCGCTTGAGCCACATCTGCTTCCCCCGTTCTTTTTTTTTCTTTTAGATTTATTTATTTATTCCCCCCCTTGAGTCTTGTTCCATTCTTTTGCTGTCTCTTCTCTGTATGTTTTGTTTTTTCTGTATATGCATTCTCTCGCTTTTGCTGCATCATCTTGCTGCTCTAGCTCTCCATGGTGCACGGACCAGCTTGCCTTCACAAGGAAGCCCCAGGACATGAACCCAGGGCCTCCCATATGGTAGACAGGGGCCCAACTAGTTGAGCCACAGCTGCTTCCCCCTCCCATTCTTTTTTATTATGCCAAATTTTAATTTTTTAATTAAAAAAATTTTTTTTGTATTTTCTTATTTTTAAAACTATCAATATTTCATTTTCTTATTAATTGTATTTGGTTAGTTTGTTGATTTCATTTTTGAAGTTTTTTTTAATTGCAGAAAGGTTACAACTATGACAGGGGAGGATCATTGGTGTGAGGTGTCAGTGATGAGGGATTCATGGAAGTTTACCTGGGCATACATATAAGGCATAAAAATGTGTTCAAGTGTTCATGGGGCATGTCACAGTGGATGGAGTGTCACACAATAACTGAAAGAATATCAAATTCCCATCCTGGGGAGCTCTGCCACATTCTCTAATGGAACAGCAAGAATCCCCCAAGTACAGGGGTAATGACTAGTGAAGGAGGACTGTCCATTGATGGGCCCTGGATATTCATGACTGTGTGTATGAATCTTTGCTTTTGAAATTGAAACTTAGCCTAGTATTACAGGGTGCCTAAGACTTACCTCCTGAGAGCCTCCTTGTGGCTCAAATGTGGACTCTCTCTAAGCCAAACTCAGCATGTAAATGCATTACCTTCCCCCCAGCATGGGACATGACTCCTGGGGATGAGCCTCCCTGGCACCAAGGGATTACTCCCAAGCACCAACTAGCAATGCAGTTGGAGAAAGACCTTGACTGAAAGGGGAAAAAGGTAAAGACAAATGACTTTAAGTGGCTGAGAGATTTCAAAATGAGTCAGGAGGTCATTTCAGAGGTTATGCTTATGTCTGTCTCAGCAGGATCTCATTGACTGTCAAAGGAAATGCTACCTTAAATAGTAGGGCTCCTGAGGGCTCTGGAGACATCCAGATACTATAGTCAGGGCTGAAAGCTCAGGAGATTGGCACCCTGCCAGTGGGCCCCTACTTTGGAATCTATGCTCCCCAGTGTGACAGAGATGGACTCAGTTGCAGTTTCCCTACACATGGCTCTTCTGACCCTTCTAACTGAACCTGTAATTAGTACTAGAGTTGATTAGTGTACGTCTTTGGGATGTCCATCTGCCAGCTGGGCCCTGAATCTCAGTGGAGTTGCAGTGCCTGTTGCCTAGTTCATGGACACTCAGGGCAACTCACAAGGAGATGGTGATGGACAATGCCCATCCCAAGGAACCAAGGGGGTCTACAACTGCAAGCAGGAGTGTCCCATCCATCTGTCCTGTGGGATCAAATCCCCCCTCTCAATTAAGAGGCTGAGTGGGCATCACCATCCCAGAATCCTCAGGATTGGGGAATGAACTATGGACTAGAGTAGACTTACTGGCATTCTAGTATAGACTTATTATGATTCTGGCAGTGGAAGAACTTGTATCATTGATGTGGAGGCAGTGGCCACTGGGGGTTCTGAGGGCAGGGAGAGGGAAAAATAGATGTGGTATGGGGACATTTTCATGACTTGGGAGTTGTCCTGAATGACATTGCAATGATAAATGCAGGCCATTCTATATCTTGCTGTAACCTGCAAAATTGTGTGGGAGAGAGTGCAAACTACAATACAAACTATAATCCGTGCTTAGTGACAATGCTCCAAAATGTGTCCATCAATTGTAATGTATGTACCACACCAGTGAAGGATGTTGTTAACGTGGGAAAAGTGGGAGGTGTAGGGAGCGGGGCACATGGGAATCCCCTATATTTTTCATGTAACATTTATGTAATCTAAGTATCTTTCAAAAATTAAATAAATAAAATAAAAATAAATAAATGTATAATGCATCCACCTTTTTGGTGAGTTTCCTGAGTGAGAAAGAGGACTATTTGGCAAAAGTGACCTTGGGGCTGAGAGCCCAGTGGTGCAGCACACCAAGTGCGCCCCGGTCAGCAGCCCAGAGCCCATTGGCCCACCAGGACAATTTCCTGACCTTGGTGCCTCTGGCTCGTTGGAATCACTGCAGGGCAAATAGCTGGAAAGTTGCCCACTGAGCCTCGCCTGGGGCTGGAAGAGCAGGAGAGCTTGCTGGCCAGCACTTTCATCCCAAAGGGCTTTATCCCCCTACTTGGGAACTTTCTGTCACCCCGGATCCACAGCCATGTCACCTGCCCACAGAACCCGGGATATTGAGGCTTGAGTCCCAGCACCCCACCCCCATGCTGTGCGAGCTTGGGCAAGGCACACCCTCTTGCACCACCAGCTCTCCCCTTGTGGAAGGACATTCCTGGGGGGCAGGGGTTTTTCAGCAACAGATCTCTCTTCCTAATGTATTCTAATGAAATCTTTCAGGGAAACCCACTACATAAAACAAAAGCGATGACAGATTTCCTCAGGCAGTTTCTTTGTTCTGTGGTGATCTGGAAAGTGTCAACACTTGCCAAACCCTCCATGCAGCCATAGGTTCCAGAGAACAGAGTTTGAAAACTGTGGGGCTTGCTTATTTTCAAGATGTTTTCCAATTTGGAAGTGTCATGCCTAAGACGCTTAAGGGAAGTTTCCTCTCGGTCTCCTATTGACTCATATTTTCAGTACAGCTGCAGGGAAGGCAACTTCTCCAAGTCACTTACCTTTTTTTTTTTTTTAAAGATTTATTTATTTATTTATTTATTTATTGCCCTTCCTCCCCACCCCGGTTGTCTGTTCTCTGTGTCTATTTGCTGTGTCTTCTTTGTCAGCTTCTGTTGTTGTCAATGGCACAGGAAACTGTGTTTCTTTTTGTTGCCGTCTCCGTGTGTGCAGCACCATTCCTGGTCAGGCTACACTTTCTTTCGCACTGGGCGGCTCTCCTTATGGGGCACACTCCTTGAGCGTGGGGCTCCACTACGCAGGGACTCCGCTCAGTGGCAGGGCACTCCTTGCGCGCATCAGCACTGTGCATGGGCCAGCTCCACACGGCTCAAGGAGGCCCAGAGTTTGAACCGCAGACCTCCCATGTAGTAGACAGACGCCCTAACCACTGGGCCAAGTCCGCCACCCCAAGTCACTTACTGAAACCTCTTGGTACAGAGAACTGTGCGAGGTGCTAGAAAGGGAAATAGCCATGGAGTCCAATTCCCAGGAGTTCGAACTGTAAATGCCAGGGGATCAAAGAGGAAAGAGACCTTCGATATTTTCTAATCCCATGTTTTATGCCCCATTCTAACCCATGGCCCCATTCTGATAAACACAAAAATCTCATTACCAGAGAATTTTTTCTGAGGTCCCCATCCTGTGCTTTGAGAAAGCTTTTTCTAGTTTTCTTTCATAATTTATATTATGAAAACAGTAGGTATTGTTTTTCTCAGGGGCCAAATACAAGTTATATAATAACAGTGCAATACTGACCTTTCTTTTCCTAAGATACACAGCGGCCCAAGAGTGTGATAGACGTCCTCTACCTCCCGCCCTACCCTCACCCGTTGAAACAGCCCATCAATCCATGCTTCTTCATGTATGCGTGAGCCTTGGTTTCCTCAACTGTAGAACGTGCCATCGTCTGGGGAGCGGGAGGGGGGTAAGGGAAAGGAGATGGGCCTCGCATTGCTCATTGCTGAGTCTAGGCGCTGGGTGTATGGGGATTCTTGAGTTGTTCTCTCCACGTTTGTGTATTTTGAAATTTTCTATGGTAAAAAGTTCGAAATGAAGATCATGTTACCTACTTGTGCCTCGATAGCGAGGATTTTACCAAGTTGCAAACTCGGAAGCCCTTCAGATCCGGTCCCCTTTGCTGCCGCGCCGTCGGGCTTTGGTGCCAGCACTGCGTCTCCACCACCTGATTTGTCCGTTTCCTGTTCCACTGGAATCTTCCATCGCACCCCCTGGGGGCAGATGAGGAACGACAGCAACCCAGCCCCCAGGCAGAAGGAAGACAGACTGGCTTCTTTTTTTATTTTTCTACTTTTTAAATTAAAGTAAATAGATCACAAAGAAGGTTACATTAAAAAACATAAAAAACGTAAGAGGTTCCCATATACCCCACTCCCCACCCTTCACCCCATCATTTCTGTAAATTGTTTTTTTTTAAAGATACATACATCACACAAAAACAGTTACATTAAAAAATACGAGGTTCCCGCACACCTCCCACCCCCCCACCCCCCTCCTCCCACACCAACAACCTCCCCCATCACTGTGGCACACTCATTGCACTCGGTGAACACATTTGCAGCACTGCTGCACCACGTGGGTAATAGTTTACCCTGCAGTTCACACTCTACCCCAGTACGTTCAGTGGTTTACGGTAGGATATATAAAGTCCAGCATCTGACCCTGCAATATCATTTGGGACAACTCCAAGTCCTGAAAATGTCCCCACATCACATCTCTTCTTCCCTCTCCCTGCCCTCAGCAACTCCTGTGGACACTTTCTCCGCCTCAAGGCTATGATTTCTTCCATTACTTGTCACAATAGTTCTATAGTAGAATACCAGTAAGTCCACTCTGCTGCATATCTTATTCCTCCAGCCTGAGGACCCTGGGATGGTGGTGTCCTCTCCACCTCTGGATCAAGAGGGCATCCAGACTGGCTTCTTATTTGCTTGGCTACCTCTCTCCAGCAACAGACGGCGCTGGCGCAGACGATTGGTGGCCAAGCGCAAAGCGCTGTGCAGTTAACACGTGGACCCTGGAGGGTCCCCTTGGGTCTGCACTGCCTTTCAGACTCACGTTTCCTGACGATTCTTTGCGAAGGTCCATGCGAGCATGAGCTTGTGGTCCCCAAGCAGGTGACACCTCACTCAGGCTACACCTGGCTTCTCCACGCCAGTTGACATAACCCACCTGCAGCCCGACTGGTGGAGAAAGGCTTCTGGAAACCTGGGTACCACGGAGGATGGGCAGTGTAGCGTGCAAATAAAAAAAGAGAGAATCCCAGGCAGCTCCTAATTAAAGCATCTGCACAGGGGGCGCAGGGCACTGAAAGAATTGACACCCTTAATAATCCGTCTGTGACAAATGGCTTCCAACTAATTAAACAGAGAAAAAAATCTCTTTTAGGGAAGATAATCCTATTGGATGAACTTGCAAGATTTTCCAGCCAGCTTCTGCGACTTGGAGCTTTAATTAAAAGCTGTTTAGCAGATGGCAAATTCTGAGTCACAGAGTTAGAGTCTCTGGCCTCTGTGTGTGTTTTCGGTTTCCCGGGGATCCTGGTCACGTGGGCCCCGACGGAGGGGTGACAGCTCTTTCTTGGCACGCAGCAGGGAGCTCTTTCCCACCTCAGCGCACAGCGGACAGGCCTTTCAATGTAACCGACAAGGCTGACGAGCAGATGGGACTCTCCAGTTGATTCTGGAAGGTGGGGGGGCCCCAGAAGCCATAACGTATCAGCGCTGGGCGGGGGCTCCATCACGGAGCGCAGATTGGGGAAACTGAGGCTCGGAGAGGCTATGCAGTTTGTCTAGGGTTGCCTGGCCAGGGAGAGGCAGAATTGGGACCAGAATCCTCAGTCTCCTTCTAATTTACGTTGGAGACAATTTCTCTGTTTACTTTACAGGCTTAATTCATTGCCTTTCCTTATTCTCACAGAACTCCTCAATGGATGGTTTACCAATAAGCTAACAATCGGCCAGGAGAGGGCTTTAAGGGGTCTGATACGCATTTTCACTTTGGTGGCATTCCGGTGCACTTTTCTTTCTTTTTTGTTTTTAAAGGTTTATTTTATTTATTTATTCTTCCCCACCCCCAACCTCTGTTGTTTGCACGCGCTATCTCCTCTCTGTGCCCATTCATTGTATGCTCTCTGTGTCTGCTTGTGCTCTCTAGGAGGCACCGGGAACCAAACCTGGGACTTCCCGTGTGGGAGGGAGTGGCCCAATCACTTGAGCCACCTCTGCTCCCTGCTCGTTGTGTTTCTCATTGTGTTTCCTCTTCGTTGCATCATCTTGTTGCACCAGCTTGCCACGCCAGCCCGTTGTGTCAGCTCGCTGTCTTGCTCATCTTCTTTAGGAGGCACCGGGACCCGAACCCCAGACCTCCTGTGTGGTAGGCAGGTGCCCAAGGGCTTGAGCCACATCCACTTCCCCACATGTACTTTTCAGCCCAATATATCCCTTCATATGTCCCGCCTCATCACAGGACAGAACCAGAATTCCCTGAAGGAGAACTTCTCTGCTCTTCCCTACAAAGCTTTCTACCCGCGTTGAAGTCTCAGTTTCCCTGGGTGTTGGAGAGAGCTCCACTGACCTGACAGGACGCGGGTTCCAATACTCCCCGTATTTCTCACTGCAGTTCAAGCCGATTGCCTCCTGTTCATCACTGCAGCTGTAAGTGGGTTCGCGCTCCACTCGTAACGACTCTTCGTGTATCTACAACCAGCCTTTCCCGAACTGGGTTTCCAGCTGGTTGAAGCAGGGCCCATATATCACTTTTTTAAAAAAAGTCCTGCATTGTGTCTGGTAAGTAGCTGACTCTGTAATTTCTCATTGACAGACGTCCCAGATGATGTTCCACTTTCACGGGGGCTACCCAACATTCTGGGGCCATCTCACTTCTGTAGCTGTCTCTGTGGGTTTTTCCTGACACCAAAAGAAGGCTCACGGATTCACATCCACATGCTTCATGAGCGCCCTCTCCTTCGAGGTCCCCGAGAACTCAGTTCATCCACGTCCTGAGTACACCTAATGTCCAGACACCCTCCTGGGTGCTGGGGAAGAAGATCGGAAGGCCTCTGCTCTCACGTAGATAGCGGGGGAGACCGACAAGTGCAGCGTTGACGAAGGAGCTCTGTGAGAAGCTCCGTCACGGAGACGTCCGCACGGAGGAGGGCTCCTGACTCAGTTTACCTGGGAAATGGTCAGGGAGCGTCTCCCAGAGGAAGCATGATTTGTCTTGGGTCGGGTTCCTTAGAAGTCAACCCTGAGTGGGGAAATCTTGTACCAGTGATTTACGGAGAGAGAGTTCTTCTGAGAAACTTGTAGAAATGCGAGGGAAACGAGCCAGGGCAGGGGGGCGCCGGGCGAGATGTGGGTTCAGGTGAAGCCTTGCCTTAATGTGGCACGTCCCACCTGACGTCCAGGGGCTCAGACCTGTGTCCTCCCTATGGTCGGCCATCGATGGCGGGCTGCCACCTGGGGCTGGAGGGGACGCGCTTCTGCTGGCAGAAGGTGGGTCTCTGAGAAGTGTGCTGTTGTGACCTGTTAGAATCCAGCACATGCGGTCGCTGGCACAGAGGGTGGAACTGCCCAGCTCTCTTCTGGGCACCACCAGCCTCTCCCGCGATTCCTGATCTGATTCTTGAAAGGAAAGGGGAGCCAAAGTTCATGACGTGGAATATCTGGGGGAACGGGGAGGATGCTAGGGCGTTCGAGGGCAAAGTTACAGGAGGAAGAGAGCACGGCACATTTCGAAAGGGCAGGTAGCTTGGTATGGACGGTGGATGGTTAATTCCCTGTGTCCATTTGGTCAGTTCTGGTGTCCATTATCTGGCCAAGCAGGCACTGGCCTGATGGTAACTGTCGGGAGAGTTCATGGGTTCAAATCATTGGTCAGTTGATTGCGTCGATGGCTAATTACATCTACAGTCAACCGAGGGGATCGCCTTCAGCGATGATGGATGTCTCGTCCCATCAGCTGAAGGTTTTACAAGGAGCAGTGATGATTTCAGCAACCAGAAGAGAGCATGCCCATCTCTCCTTCGGCCAGCCACCTTCTCGTGGGGAATTCATCAAAAGTCCCTGCCCCGTGGAATCTAGACTTGCTCATTGCCACAGTCATGTGAGCCAAATCTTATTTAAAAGTCTGGTGATATTTGTATAATATAAACCTCTCCTGTGAGTCCTGTTTCCCTAGAGACCCCTAAGTACTACAGGTGGAACGGAGAGCATCCTGGGTATCAAAAGAAGGAGGGTGTGGGTGGCAGTAGCTGATGTCAGTGGGTGAGGACCCTTCCCCATCCTGGGGGACTGATGCCCACCCCTCCCTCCTCACGTGAGCCTGGAGATCCAGGCACTGAGACACAGAACCAGGAGGTGGAGGGGCTCTGCCACGAGGCACAGGAGGACAACCATTAGGTGAGGTGGCAGTAGAGGAGGCTGCAATCCACACACCTTAGTGTCAATCTCCTCGGGCCATGATCTTCATGCAGACCCTTGACTTGTCCACCTGTGCCTGCAGCCCGAGACGGCCACCTCGTGCCCCGCAGCACTGGCACGGCCCGCGGCACTCAGGGTCCCCTAGCTGGTCTGGCCTGAATCGTCCTCTTCCGGCCAAGTTGGTGGCTGATAAATCGGTAGTTTGTCCTGCTTTTCTCCCCTCTAGAGAAGTCATTTCCTTTTGAGGTCTCCAAAAGAATAGCGAGGGCTTTGCAATGACATGTCAACTCCTTAAGCCTCCTGCTTTGCTGATTTGAATATACACCTCTTCCCCTATGGAGTTTAATTGGGCGCACGTCTCCCACCCACAGGCACTTTGGTGTGTGACCCCAGTTCAGTCTTTTAGAGGTGCATCAACGAAGTCGGGCAGCGTGAACGAGGCTCTGCTCTGAACCTAACTCTTAAAGCAATGAAAAGGTTACCAACGGCTTTTGTTGAGACAGCGGGTGACAGGGCGCTCCCAAATGTGGCTGGATACGGCCAGATGTAAAGCAGTAGACTGCTAAATGCGCGATTAGAAACCAGCGCCCGCGCTCCACAGACGTCCCGCCCGAGCAGCCGCTCCTTGCGCTTTTCCAGTACGCCATGGGTCCGGCTTTGGCTTTCACGCTGGGGGCACTCCCAGGTACTTTTCCGGCCAATGCATTCACTCGTCCTTTCATTCCACAGTGTCCCTCAGAGCTCCTGTCGAGCGGCAGCCACTGTCAGGCACTGGGAGCGCAGTGACGGACACGGCGCGCGGGGGCCCAGCTCCGATGGGCCTCGCAAACTGCTCAGAAGAGAGCTAACGAATCCCAGTCAACACCGTTTATGATTATTTTAACGAAGCTTTAGATGACATAAGTATTACGTCAAAAACATGGGCGACTCCCATACGCCCCCCAACCCCCGCTTTCTCCACGAACAACATCCCTCATTAGTGTGGTCCATTTGCACGTGTTAAAGCATGCCACCAAAGGTTTACACTATAGTTTACACTGTGCTTCACACAAGTTCATCGGTTTTGACTAAATGTCTAATGGCCTGTAGCTGTGGTTGCAAGGTCACTCAGGACAATTCCGATGTCCCCCAAATGCCCCGTGTTACCCCTCTTCTTCCCTCTTCCTCCCCTCAGAGCCTCTGGTGACCGCTGGTTTTATATCAGCGTTACAAGCTCTTTCGTTCCTAGACTAATAAGTCTACGCCCGTCCCTAGTTGCATGCCCCCTGAGGTTTGTCCCCTCGTCAGTCCTGAGGACTCGGGGACGGTCATGCCTGCTCTGCTTCTGAACGAGAGGGGGCTTAGATCCCATGGGGCAGATGGGGGGAACTGTCCTGCTTGCAGTTGTAGATACTCTGTCCGTTTTGGGGGATGGGCGTTGTCCATCATCATCATCCTTTTGTTACTTGTCCTGAGAGTCCGTTTAACTGGAGGGCAGGTGTCGGCTGCAATTTTGCTGAGAGTCAAGGCTCAACCAGCATATAAACAGCTGGAAGAGTTAAGTCTCTGGGACACGTATGTAATGGGTATAGTGCTGAGTACAGGTTCAAGTAAAAGGAGCAGAAAAGCCTTGGGTAGGGAAATTGTAACATGGGGAGTAGGTTATCATAGATCCCAAGGGCGGGCCCATGGACGGGGTGAGAGTTGGCACAGTTTTAAGAAATAAAAAACTGCAATGACCATCTGAGTACCTACTGCTGCCTAACAAACCACCCCAAAACTGAGTCTTAAAACAAAGATAATAGACTGCATCAGACTTGGGGAGACTCAGAAGACAGAGCTCTTCTCTGCTCTAGCTGACATCACCGGTTGAGGCTCAAATTCTGGGGCTGGAATCAAATGAGAGAAAACTCCCATCACGCGGAGGCTGGCTGTGGGGCCTCCCCTGGGGTCATCAGAGGCAGCAGAAATGCGTGGCCTGGGCGTTCCCGGGGCAAGTGTCCTGAGAGGGCGTGTGGCAGAAGCCACGTCCTTGACCTAGCCTCAAGGTCACACAGCATCCCTTCTGCCACATTGTTGTCATCAAGGCAGTCCCAAGGTCCTGCTCAATTCCAAAGGGAGGAGACATCGATTCCACATCTTGATAGGCACGTGGCAAGGTTTTGGGAGGACTTGTGGGATCAGGGATACGACTGCGGCCACTTTTGGAAAACAATCTGTCACAAGAGTCTGTGAGAGAGCCAAGAGCCTCGTGGATGGATTTGAGAAAGAGCTGCTCAGCTGGGACCTGGAGGAAGGGTCAGTGTCAGCCAGGTGAAAGGGAGGGGGGGGGGCAGGGGCTGGCGCAGAAGGAACTTGGCCAGAGGAGGGACGGAAAGAAGGCATCAAGCGCAATGGGTGGACACGAGGTTATCACAAAAAACTGGAACAGGGAAGCAGATTTGGCCCAGTGGTTAGGGCATCCACCTACCACATGGAGGGTCCAGGGTTCAAACCCCGGGCCTCCTTGACCCGTGTGGAGTTGGCCCATGCGCAGTGCTGATGTGCAAGGAGTGCCCTGCCACGCAGGGGTGTCCCCCACGTAGGGGAGCCCCACACACAAGGAGTGCGCCCCGTAAGGAGAGCCGCCCAGCACGAAAGAAAGTGCAGCCTGCCCATGAGTGGCACCGCACACACGGAGAGGTGACACAGCAACATGACGCAACAAAAAGAAATACAGACTCCCGTGCTGCTGACACAACAGAAGCAGACAAAGAAGACGCAGCAAATAGACACAGAGAGCAGAAAACTGGGGTGGGGAAAGGGGGGAAGGGGAGATAAATAAATAAATAAATAAATCTTTAAAAAACAAACAAACGAGAAAAACAAACAAACTGAAACAACCGTGATGCCCCCAAACGGGGCCTTCGGGATGCCACAGATCACCTGCTCAGCCGCCCTATGTCTATAACCTGGTTACCTATTGCTGCGTAACCAGCTGTCCCAAATTTTGTAGCCTAGAACGGCAGCAAGGTTGACTGGAATTCCTCCCATGGCCCTGCCGGCCGTGGTTGCCGGGGTGGGGTGGCTCTGCTCCCGCAGTTACGGTCAGATGGGCGCTGGGCTGCGGCCCTTAAGCTGCCTCGTTCCCAGGTTTGGTGACCGGCCTGGGAAGATCAACAGCTGGGGCTGCAGAGCGGGGCTCCCTGGGCCTCTCGGCCTCTCCGTGGTCCCCTCAGCACAGCAGCCCCAGGGTGGCCTCTTAGAGGGCACGGGTGCTTCCCAGGGCAAGGACCCCAAGACAATCCCGCTTGGAGGTCAGGCGGCGTTGCTCCTGTCACCTGCTGTCCAATGAGGTGGCCCCAGGGCCCAGCTCATTAGCAAGGTGGGAGGCAGAGTCTGCAGGAGCGTCAAAGAATTCGAGACTTGTTTTAAAATTGCCATACCTAGGAGGACCATGTAACTTTAGGTGGGTCCTTTAATAAGTACATTGGGGAAGCAGATGTGGCTCAAGCAGTTGGGTGTCTGCCTACCACATGGGAGGTCCTGGTTCGGTTCCTGGTGTCTCCTAAAGATGATGAGCAACTCAGCAAGCTGACGTGATAGGCTGGCACAACAAGGTGACGCAACAAGATGCTGCAACAAGAAGATGCAATGAGGAGGCACAATAAGGAAACACAATGAAAGACACAACAAGCAGGACATGGATGTGGCTCAAGTGATCGGGTGCCTCCCTGCCACATGGAAGTTTCCAGGTTTGGTTCCTGGAAAAATAAGATGAGCAGACACAGAGCATACGCAATGAGCAGACAGGAGCACAAACACCAAGGGGGATGGAAAAAAATAAATAAAAATAAATCTTTTTAAAAATTACACTGGACATCAGGCACACACTAGGACTGCCCTTGGTTGTCCTTGGTAAACCAAGGACACCCCTCCCCCCAGGATTAAGTCCATACAATTAAGAGTGCCAAACTTTCTTAAATGCCTTCACTCTTCTGATATTTTTTTCTGCCTCTCAGAATGTCATTTAAAAACACGCCCTTTATGAACAGAAACTTGTGTTTTAAAATCCAGTTCCTGCTTCTTGATAACTTGTTGTTTTAGATCATGAATATTATTCTCCCAGGGTTATTTTTTCCATCATCAGCCTGGAACCCGATGACTCAAAATCTTGTCTCACAACGTCCATCGTGCGAACGGCGACTTCTGGACCTGTGGACGGAAGTGCTTGGGACGCCTTCTCCTCAGATGAGAGAACCCCAAGCAGTGGAAGAATTTCCTTCAAGAAATGCTTTAAAAACAAAACAAACCAAAAAATCCAACAACTCACTTTTTGGCTAAGTGGTCAAAAAAAAAAAAAACAACCCAAAAAACAACTGAAAACCCACACAGTGGTGACTCATGGGTTGAAATCAAATCCTTCATGCCAAGAAAGTGTTTTCATAAGGAGTTGGGTGTTTTTTTCCTCTTTTGCCAAAGGTGGCCTGCAAAACAGGGCTCTTTGGTGCCTGCTTTTCTGAGGGATACGTTCCATCTCCATGGGACGTGACAGTTTTGGGCTCAAGTCCGTCGCCTTCATCTTGGAGCGGTGGCTGCAGCCCTTGGCCCCGGAGCTCTCGCCCGCAGCCTAATGGGGAGCTCAGCCCCTGTCCCCGCCAGCTCACCCCGCTGTCCCGGTGCTCTGTACTAGTCACCCTGTGCCTCTGAGTTCCGTGGGCGCATGGTGCCCGGAGCACCCGGCAGCACCCAGGTATGAGCGAGCCCGGCAGGTGACTTTTCTTCAAGGTCAGCCCCAGCGGCCCGTCTCTCCACCTCCAGCTCCACTCAGCAGTCCTCACAACTTTCCTGCTCTCCACCACGCAATCGTTTCTTCCTGCCTCCTTCCTAAGCCTCGACCACCCCGCGCTACGACTGACCAAAAGCGGTGTGCCTCGCTTCTGATCCAGGAGCGCCACCGTGCCGCCCTCTCCCATTTGTCTTAGAAGTTTCCAGAAGGATCTCTTTGCTGGAAAACAGAAAGGCAAAACCTGTACCCATTTCTATTCAGACTGAAATACAGGGGAAATTTCGAGTCAGGGCTTGAGCCTGGGCTTTGTAAATTAAGAAGGTATTTAGCTCCAGCAGAGTTGTAACTCCTACTCTCTGGTTCGTTGGACTTACACAGGTCAGCCAACAGGGAGGTGAAGACGGTCAACCACCACACCAGGGAACCGAGAGAGTCTACAACTGCAAGCAGGAGAATCCCATCCATCAGCCACGTGGGATCTAAGCCCCCTCTTGGCATAGAGGTGGAGAGGACACCACCATCCCAGGGTCCACAGGATGGAGGAATAGAGTATGGACTAGAGTGGACTTACTGATACTCTACTATGGAAATATTGTGACTATTAATAGAAGAAAGTGTATCATTAATGGGGAGAAAATGGCCACAGGAGTTGCTGAGGGCAGGTGGAGGGAAGAAGAGATGTGATGTGGGGGCATTTTTGGGACTTTGAGTTGTCCTAAATGATATTGCAGGGACAGATGTTGGACATTATATATCCTGCCCTAACCCACTGAATGTACCCGGGAGAGTGTAAACTACAGCAAAAACTATTATCCACGTGGTGCAGCAGTGCCCCAGAATGTGTTCCCCGAGTGTGATGAGTGTGCCACAGTGATGGGGGAGGTTGTTGGTGTGGGAGGAGTGGGGTGGGGGTGGGGGTATACCTGAACCTCTTATGCTTTTTATAATGTAACCTTTTTTGTGATGTATGTATCTTCAAAAAAACACAATTTACAAAGTAATGGGGGTGGGGGAGTGGTGTGTGGGTTATACGGGAACCTCTTAGGTTTTTAAAATGTAACGTTCTATGTGATCTATTAACTTTAATTTAAAAAGTTTTATTAAAAATAAAAAAGAAGAAGGTATTTAGGAGAGCCACAACAAGAGCGTGAAGCTGGGGAAACTGAAGAAAAGCAGGTAAAGGCGCTGCCAGGGCACAAGGCCGCCCCCACAGCCGCTTGGATGCAGGAGGGCCTGGCCCGGGGTCCCGGTCTGCCTGAGATGAGGGGGCTCCCGGGACGTGGCACTTACAGGGCCCAGCCCCGAAAAGTCCCCAGAAAACCAGAGTGAGCACGTCACCATGCTGGCGTTACCTTCCCTGCCCCGGGTCAGCGGAGCGGCCAGGAGAGCCCAGGCCCGGCCTGAGGGCAGAGGGCAAGGCCGCGGGCCCAGCGGCCTTCAGGCTTCTGGGGTCAGGGGTGAGAGGGAGCCCCTGAGGCAGGCCAGGGCCATCTTGCTTGAACGGCCAGCCCGGCCTGAGCTGCCAGGTCCTTCGTGGTCATCATCCTCCTGCACGTCCTCGGGTCCGAGGAGCCTGGCCCTGCCAGTCCCGGGGTCCCAGCTCCTGCTCCTCTCGGGCCCCCGGCCCTCCCTCCACGTCCGTCCCCTCAGTGAGTCCCCTTCTGTCCCCCCGGCCCCCTGCCGCAGGCCCCGCGCTCTCGCGGTGAGGCCTTACGCAGAGGGTGTGGGGCGGGGGATGCCATCCCGGGGCTCCTCTCTTCAAGGGAAGGTGTCCGAGAGCTGGACATGGGCAACGGATGCGGGACCGTCACTGTCAAGGCTGGGAAGGGCCACGCGACGCTTTAGTAGAACAGAGCTTGGCTCAACTTGCTGTTCACTCTTTTTTTTTTTAAAGATTTATTTTAGTTATTTTTCCCCCCTCCCATTCCCCCAGTTGTCTGCTCTCTGTGTCCATTCGCTGTGTGTTCTTCTGTGTCTGCTTGTATTCTCATTAGGCAGCTCTGGGAACCGATCCCGGGACCTTCCAGAGGGGGAGAGAGGCCATTACTCTCTTGCACCACCTCAGGTGCCTGCTCTGCTTCGTCTTCTTATTTTCTCTCCTCTGTGTCTCTAGTTGCGTCATCTTGCTGTGCCAGCTCTCAGCGTCGGTCGGCACTCCTGCGCTGGGCAGCTTTCCCGCGCTGGGCGGCATTCCCACGCAGGGGACACTCCTGCATGGGCGGCATTCCAGCAGGCGCCGGCACTCCATGTGGGCCAGCTCGCCGCCTGGGCCAGCTTGCCCTCACCAGGAGGCCCTGGGCATCGAACTCTGGACCTCCTATATGGCAGGCGGGAGCCCAGTTGGTTGGAGACACATCCGTTTCTCTGCATTGTAAATGCTCTTCACTCTTGACCTGCTATTTTACAGCTCTCTCTAAGGCTAACTATTAATTTGTTGAAAATCATGAAGATGCTAATGGTTTTATCCAATAGCAACGCAAATGATATTTGTCCTAAAGAAATAAAAATAACTTCTGTCTGATAAATGAGAAAACACTAAAGGTTATACTCTCGTTGCCATAAAGAAAAATCACCTGTTTTGTATCTAACTTAGCAATCTTACACCAATTTTTTTTCTTTCACTAACTACGCATACTTCAGTTTCTCAGATGCACCTGATTCTCTCGCTAATGAGTTAAAATAGAATTTTGAATTTTGCTTATTATGTACCTGTTGGAGAATTACGTCTTTTTTCTTAGTATTTTGGAAATTATAAGCTCTTGGCAGTCAACCCCACCCCCGTTCTTGATTCCCCTTGCAGCCCCAAGAATGCCGTTCTCACCCACAAATCTGCTTCATCTTTCTGAGCTTCAGATGGCACCTGGCCGTCCCTCAGGGCGGGGCCTTTGGGTGAGAACTCGTGTAGGTGAGCAGAGGTGCAGGTAAAAGCACGACAATGTGCAGCGGTAGAAACCTGGTCAGAAAATCACGGTTCATCAGCGTCGGACACGACGCAGCTGTCGAGGGCCACCGTTACAAGGCCTGCGCGGCGGACGCGGCTGCGCGAGACGCCCTGCTCCGTGCAAGAGCTGGAGTAAAACGTTCAACTGGAAGGTGAGCAAACGTGAAAACACCCGTGGGCAGGGGCTGCGAGGAAGGTCTCCCATTTTCTCCCCAAGTGATACTTAGCGAGGACTTTTTCCTTTCTCCCCAAGAAACAGTCCTTCAGAAGGAGTTTAAAACCCGAGGAAGCGGGACCCTGATGTGATGTGACAACACGGTGGTGCAGTGGGGTCACCACCAGCAGTCGCTGCCGGGAGTGGTCTCCCCAAGCTTCCCCCATCCTACCGCCCCTTCACCCCCAAATGCTTAGGAGTGCCAAGGTAATTTTCAACTCCATCATGCAAGACCAGAGCAAGGGGCGGCCAACTCCTGTGACATCAGCCTGAGCTTGGAGGGCTAGGGCTTGGGGACACCTGAGGCTCCAACCCTTCGACCCGTGGACAGGGACATTAGCAGCTCCCACAGACCTGCTGGGGGGCCGTTAGGTCCCAGCCTCGTGGCACAGTCCCGATGCCCCACCCTCCATCCGACTCACCCGGGGCAGCCCACCTGGGCGGAGCCTACCTCTTTCCTCCAGGTCCCTTTGCCCACCTGCCTGGGGCACTTTGGTTTTGTTTACGAATTCCAAAAACAGACACTGGATTATGTTTGTGAACTGGTCTGTGCCTCTGGGCATATTAGGCTGTATTGGATTCAGAGGTTTTACTTTTATTGATTAAATTATGACTATGGCTTTGATTGGGCCACGTCAGTAGGACTTTGAGTCCCCGCCCACTCAAGGAGCAGGGACTCACAGAGAAAACAAGGCACAGGAGTTAGCGGCAGTTTTTGGATGCTGGAGTCCCGGGAAGTAAGTACACAGAGAAGAAGGTACGTGAAGGTTTTTCCCCACCCAGATCAACTCCTTGTGCTTGAATCCTTGTCCCAGGATCCGCTACTAGGGGATCCCAAGTGGAGGCAGCAACATCGATGGCAGGGCTTTCCTCCCAGTAATTCGGGGACAACTGAAAAACTGGGGGGGGAAATAAAAGTAATGGTTTCCCAGCTTTGGGCATCAGGAAGCACAGAATAGGGGTCCCTGAGAGAGTGGAAACAAAGGAGAAGAGCCCTGGGGTGCCCCAGTGCGCTGCGCGGAACGGTTCCCAGGCTGCAGTGCTGGGAGAGGGGACCCCGGGGGAGCCTGGTGGCGTCCCTGCATCGAGGAGACGGAGCTGGGACTCTGGAGCGGCCAAGGTGGTTGGAGTTTTCAGGGCAGAGCGTCGGAGAGGAGAGAGGTGCAGAGAGAGGTGGAGAGAGCAAGAGCGAGAGCAAGAGCGCTTCCAAGATTTGCAGAGGCGCCTCCTTGAGTCCTACCAGAACGTCCGCGTGGAGAGAGAGCCACTGAGAGGAGTGGAAGGAACAAACCTCAGGGCTACGCAGGGCCGGGGTCGGTGTTCCCGCGGCCAGAGTGGAGAACCTCAGAATTCCGGGGTGTCAGCTGTCTACTCAGGAGGTCTCGCCTCAGTCGTGGAGAAAAATGAGCCCACCTCAAACGGCTCAAAGCAGCAAGGGTTTCCAAGCCAGCCAACTGCCTTCCCAGAAGAGGTCCTCAGTATTTGTAGGAATACAGACTACCCAACACCCGGCGAGGTAAACTTCACAATACATGGCATCAAGTTTAAAATTACCAGGCATTCAGAGTAGCAGGAAAATATGACCCATAATGAGAAGGAAAAAGAACAGAAACACTCAGGAATGACACAGGTGATATAATTAGTGGACAAAAACATTAAAACAGCGATTATAACTACATTCATATGTTCAAGAAGGTAATGGGTAGATTGAGAATAGGTATAGACTATTTCTGGAAATATATTAAATAGTTTTTAACAAAGTGGTGGTTTCTGAAAAGGGGAATTGAGTGGCTGCATGCAGGGATAGAAATGGAGCTTACTTCTACTTTTTACCTTTTTATTTTGTAATATGTCGATGGAGTCTCTATTCAAAAATTAATTTGTAAAGGAAATACAATTCATACGTGCTTCTCTCAGAGAACATTAAAGGAGATTTCATTTGTAAAGGATAGTGACAATTCTTTTTGGGTGTGGCAGCTTTATTGAGATACAAGTCACCTGTCATACAATTCTCCAATTTAAACTATCCAACTCAGTGCCTCTTAGTACACTCGCAGAGTTGAGCAACCATTGTCACCTCACTTTTGGAGCATTTTTCATTACCCTAAAAATAAGCCCCTGTTCCCTTTAGCAGTCACTTCACAAAACTTCCATCCCACCCAGACTTAGGCAGCCACCATGTACTTTTAGTCCCTATAGATTTGCGTATACCAGACATTTCACATACATGGACTTTTACGATATGTGGCCTTTGGTAATTGGCTTCTTTTACCGAGCTTTATGTTTTCAAGGTCCATCCACGTTGTAGCATGTTTCAGTACTTTGTTCTTTTTTATACGTGAAGTCCATTGTATGGATACACCACATTTTAGTTATTCTTTCATCAGCTGATGGACATTTGGGTTGTTTCCATTTATTAGCTATGAATAATGCTGCTGTGAACATTGGTATAGAAATTTTGCTTGAACATAGGTTTTAATTTCCCTTGGGTATGTACCTAGGAGTGTAATTGCTGCATCATAACCTAGCTCTATTTTCAACCTTTTAAGAAAATGCCAGACTGTTTTCCCAAGTGCCAGTATCCACTTGGAGGATTCCAATTTCTCCACGTCCTCACCAACGCTTACTTTCTCTTTTTTTATTTTAGTCATCCTAGTGGGTAAGTTTTCATTTCTCCTTGTAGTTTTTATTTGCATTTCTCTGATAGCTGATGCTGAACAACTTTTCCAGGGCTTATTGCCATTTGTATATCTTCTTCGGAGACGTGGCTATTCAGAGACTTTGTCGGTTGTTTAGTTGGGTCATTCGTTGTTTTGGTTTCCCAGGCTCTCAAGCAAATGCTATGCAAAGGGATGGCTCAACCAATGGGAATTAAGGGCTCTGGTTTTGAGCCCAGGAGAAAGTCCAAATCAAGGTATCATCCAGGCGACGCTTCATCCCAGAAGGCTGTGGCGTTGAGCGAGCCTGGATGCCTGCAGTGCTTGTCCTTGGTGCCTCTGTCACATGGCAATGCACATGGCGGCCTGCCCTGGCTTCTCCTTCATCTTCTGGGTCCCGCTGCATTTCAGCTTCTTGCTTCCTGTGGTTTTTTCTCTCTGTCTGAGTATCATTCCACTTATAAAGGACTCCAGCAATAGGCTGAATCCTGGGCCTCACCTTAACTGAAGTCACCTCATCAAATAGACCTACCAGTGGGTCCCCTCAATGGGTTCCTACTCACGGAAATGGATTAAGACTAAGAACATGTTTTTCTGGGATACCAACAGCTCCAAACCACCACACTTGTCTTTTTGCTTTTGAGTTGTTAGTGTTCTTTATATATTCTGGATACAAGTCCCTTATCAGATATATTATTTGCAAATATTTGTAAATATTTTCTCCCATTTTGTGTATTGTCTTTTCACTTTCTTGGTGGTATCCTTTGAAGGATGGAAGTTTTAAATGTTGATGTCATAAAATGCATCTGTTTTTTTTCTTTTGTCACTTGTGCTTTTGGTCTTGAATCTATTTTACCTAATCCAAGATCACAGAGATATACAACTTTATAGATATGGTGTATTACATTAATTGATTTTCACATGGTAAACCAATCTTGCATCCCGGAAATGAATTCCACTTAGTCTTGGTGTATAATCTTTTTTACATGTTGCTGGGTTTGGGTTGTTAGTACTTTACTAAAGACTTTGGTATCGATATTCATAAGGGATATTAATCCATAGTTTTCTTTTCTTGTGATGTCTTTATCTAGTTTAGGTATCACAGTCATACTGGCCTCATAGAAAGAATTGGAAAGTGCTCCTTCCTTTTCTGTTTTCTGGAAGCGTTTGTAAAAACTTGGCATTAATTATTCTTCAATCCTTGGTAGTATTCACAAGTGAAGCATCTGGACATGGGTCTTTCTTTGTGGGTAGGCTTTTGATTGTTAATTTAATATCTTGTTATACGTCAGTTCAAGTTTTCTACTTCTTCTTGAGTCAGTTTTAGTACTTTATGTCTTTCTAAGAATTTGTCTATTTTATGTAAGTTATCTGATTTGTTGTTCTATGATTGTTGTTTTTAGTATTCCCTTAAAATCCTTGCTATTTCTTTAAGGTTGTGGTATTGTCCCCTCTTTTATCCCTGATTTTAGTAATTTGAATCATCTTTCGTTTTTTCTTGGTCAGTCTAGCCAAAGGATTTCAACTTTGTTGCTATGTTCAAAGAACCAACTTTGGTTCCATCGATTTTCTCTATTATTTTTCTATTCTCTATTTAATTAATTCTCCCTCTGATCTTTATTATTTTCTTCTTTCTGCTTGTTTGAGGTTCAGTTTGCTCTTTTTTATCCACTATCTTAAGATAGGGATTAAGTTACTGATCTGAAACCTTTTTTCTTTTTTAATATAGGTGTTTAAGGCATACATTTTTCTCTAAGTACTGCATTAACTGCATCCCATAATGTGCTGTATCTGCATTTTCATTCCTCTGAAAGTATTTCTAATTTCTTTTGTGATTTCTTCTTCGACCCATTGGTTATTTAGAAGTATGTTATTTAATTTTGACATGTTTGTGAATTTCACAGATTTACTTCTGCTACTGATTGCTGACTTCATTCCACTGCGGTCAAAGAACATGCATGATTTCAATCATTTTAAATATGCTGAGGCTTGTTTTACGGCTCAGCATATCGTCTATCCTGGAGAATGCTTCATATGCCCTTGAGGAGAAGGTATACGCTGCAGTTTTAGAATGGAGGATGGTGATACCTCTTAAAATTCCTTTTGTCTCTTATCCTACTCTCTCCTCCCTGCAGTTATTTCAGAGCATCTCATCACCCAAATTCAAATCGCCTTCCTCTCGTGCCTCGTCCACAGGGCTTTTTTTTCTGTTTTTCTCTTCTATCTCTCTCCTCTCTCGCCTCGTTATCACATCGATCTACTTAGCTTCTCTGACGGTGGCTTCTCCTGCTCCTCTTTCTCTTTCTTCTATACTTTCCCATCATTCAGGGTCTACCAGAATAAAACAGAGCCTGAGAACTGACCCAGACGTGAGAAGTCTCCCCACCTCCCATGCCCCTTCAGCCCAGTCTCTCTCTAACCATTTTCCTGAGTCTGAGTACAGAAAGTCCAGGGACCAGGATGATAAGGAGAGAGAACTCTCTGTGAGCAAAGGACTTGGATTAAAACGAGCTGGTGAAGACGAAAGTTCTCCTACCACCGTCCATGAATCATAGACGCACCCGGAGTTCTCCATCGGTGAAGTCCACCACCGCCGGCAGAGGTAGCCTCCTCCCTCCGCGTCACCACCTGCACTTCCTTCTCAGCCCTGCCTATG
The DNA here is from genome assembly GCF_030445035.2 of Dasypus novemcinctus. Taxonomy (NCBI): domain Eukaryota; kingdom Metazoa; phylum Chordata; class Mammalia; order Cingulata; family Dasypodidae; genus Dasypus; species Dasypus novemcinctus. Next base: position 42,104,919 of record NC_080703.1, on the reverse strand, counting down.
CCAACAGAACCGAATGCGGCCTCAAAGTTGGAATCAATTCAGCCTTAATTCATTGCTAACACACCACTAAGAAGCCCCTTTGAGGTCGCAGCCCCGGAGACGCCGAGAACACAAGCTCTGGAGGGGCAGAAAGGTAATTGCCCTTTTGTTGTTCAACTCCAGGCTCAGAAAAAGGTCCGAGCTTTACATTTTGCTTTGTTTTATTCACAGTTGCCTAGATATTAGTTTGTACAGCTCTGTGATTGCTGTCAGCACAGTATATGATTATAATTTTTATGAACCCATTCTCTTGGCCACATGCTCTCGTCTTTTTATCCTCTGCCTAGCACAGTGCCTGGCACTTAGTGGATATTCAAAGAAATAAATGTTGGCAAAATAAATGCAGACAGCACAGTGATAAATACAGCTGGCCTGGCTTCCTAGGGCTTTTCTCAGAGAATAATTTATAGGTCCTGCAAACCTAATAGATGGGTAACACCGCTCATCTGCTATCCTCGAGATCTGCCCTGAACCCCATGTTAATTATTCTTCCAGATACAGTCTCAAGAGGATCTCCAATCCCTTCAATCCCACTTCGAATCAGGGTAATTACCTGCAAGGTCTGTTTCAAATGTGTGCTACAAATTCACACACACGAGCTGCACATCTTCAGATCTGAGTATAGAGGGTGGTGCATCCACAGGAACTGGATCTTTAGTCTCAGAATTAGAAAGGTAATGAAGGGCAGAGGTGGAAGCTTCTAGACCTCACCGACCTTCAAAGCTCCCTGGAATTCAAATAATGGGATAAGATTTTTGAGGCATTAACCATATGTGTTGGTTCTCCACCATTGCTTCTGCACCCTAGCCCTGCCCCGCTCTGACCACCACACCTATCTGCATGGCCTCAGGGAGAGGGCGATACTGAAGAAAGCTGGTAAGAGTCAGCTGCTCGGCTTATGGGGTGCAGTAGACCAAACCAGAACGAAACCAAGATAACTTGGAAGAATACCTGAAGAGCAGCAACAGAGTCTCACTGCTCCCCGCCAGAGCCAAGGGTTCCCAGATCAATGTCTCCTGCTCACCCTTAGAGAGAGATGGTGGCATCAGCAGTGTCTGGCGTCACCCAGAGAGAGCTCGTGTGACCTTCTGAGGGTGGTCACAATGAGAACGTGGTCCCAGGTAGGACAGGGAGAAGCGGCAAGAAGGACAGCTCTCCTGGAGTGCCCTCGCCACGAAGCTGAAATGCCCGCCACCTGGCACATCTGCCAAGTTTGGTTCTGGGACCAGCAAGTGGATGACTTGGGCCATGGCCCCTGCCCAAGCCCAGGCCACCCAGGGGGCAGAGCCAGGGCTGCTCTGGCCTCGCCATCGGCCCTCGGGATGCATCCACAGGCGAGTTCAAGCCCATCGCCTCCCTCGGCATTACCGAGCAAGATGGGTGCTCTTCTGAAAAGTTTTGTTCTCGAAGAAACTGCGTTGCCTTTGAAATATAGAAGCACGACTTCCAAACAAAATAATAGGATCTTTTATGTTCTTACATTTTGTTAGAAACTTTCGTGGGTCTTTTCAGTGGAATCAGGTGATTAGACTCAATCCCAGAATGCTGTGTCGCTGGGATTAACTGGGTTTTTGAGAAGGGTTGACTTTGCCATGCCAAGCATAGGAGCCGATGTGGCTCAGTGGTTGAGCACCGGTTTCCCACACATGAGGCCCCGGGTTCAACCCCTGGCCCCAGGACCTAAACAACAAAAACAAAAAAGCAGAAAAACAATGCCGAGTGTAGCCTTTCCCTTTCTACGCGTAATTCTAGGCATCATACACAATATGCTGGAGAATGTTAGGACTTCAAGATAATGCTGTTTACACAGTTACACACTTTACTGCACAGAAGAAAGTTTGGGAAATTTGCCGTCGTTCAGATTTACATCAAAGGAGCTGAAATAGCCTTGCTGAATACTACAGGAAGTTATTTCTCTCACCAATTCCTGTACTCCAGAAGGAGAAAGAAGAGGAAGAGAGAAAGGACTTAGGCTGGTTTGCATCTCTTAGTTCGGGGTCCTCTGAAAGCAAATGATGAGATGTGGACTTGGATGCTCATCGCTGATTTGGGAAGAGAAGCTGGGCGGCTCAGGCGAGGGGGCAGAGAGAGTAACAGGGAAGTAAGAGGAGTGGGTGAAGGCGTGCGTGTGGGCAGGTCTCCACGGCGGGCGGCTGGGGCCCCGGCTCTGCTGGGAACTCTCTAGAGATCACGTGGGTCGTGTCTCAGAGGAGCCCCCGAGCCCCGTCAGCACCGCCCACCGCGCCGCTCAGCCTCGTCACCCACTGCACTGGTTAACCTCCTCGCCCGCTGCGCTGTTTAACCTCACTGGTTGAGGTTGCCCCGAGGCTGACCCCCTGGCACCCTGGCCTGCTCGAGGTGACGGGTGAGTAATGCCCCGCTGCTGGAGCAAGCCCTCGTGCGAGAGCCGAGGCCCTCGAAGGGGTCAGCAAGCCGCCCAGATGCACGGCGACCCCCGCCGGGACTGTCCCTGGCAGCCGCAGGTGAGCACAGAGACGGGGCGATGAGGCACAGCAGGGGCTCAACCGCGACTGCCAAGAGCTCTTGGATTAAAAAAAAATGTCCTGGGCCCGAAGAGAAACGGCTGAAAGGAAAGTAGATGCATCCCTGGAAAGTGCCCTCCACCCCCTCAAGCCAAACCCCGGGACGAGAGTCCCCGTGGAGATGCGTGAAGGACTGCGGGTGGTGGCCCAGGACCTCCGTCTCCAGGGCCAGCCCAGGGCAGCGCGAGGGCCCCTCGGCCAGCCGGCGGGGGGCAGCAGGAAAGCCTGCTGCGGGTTCAGGCTGCCGGGCTGGGGCAGCTCGGGGTGCCCCACAGCTGGCCGTGTCCTCGTGTTTGAGGGCTGGGGGGTGCACGCAGCCTCTGCGGAGAGACAGCCGAGGCCAGGGGCAGACGCCCTTGCGGGGGTCCCCTGGGCAGGTCAATGGCAATGGCGGGGAGCAGGTGTGCGCCACGCGACGCCCGAGCCCGTGGGAGCACCCACGGCGGGGAGCAGGTGTGCGCCACGCGACGCCCGAGCCCGTGGGAGCACCCACGGCGGGGAGCAGGTGTGCGCCACGCGACGCCCGAGCCCGTGGGAGCACCCACGGTGGGGAGCAGGTGTGCACCACGCGATGCCCGAGCCCGTGGGAGCACCCACGGCGGGGAGCAGGTGTGCGCCACGCGACGCCCAAGCCTGTGGGAGCACCCACGGCGGGGAGCAGGTGTGCGCCATGCGACGCCCGAGCCCGCGGGAGCACCCACGACTTGGACCCCGCTCTGCGGAGAGTGTGGGGGGTGAAGACACCCGGAACCCACGGCGACTGCCCTCACCTCTGAGAGCGTGGGTTCATACATTCAGTTACTGCAAAATAAGGACGATCATCTTGCCTTGCCCTTGAGAGTTGGTGCCCTGAGGTCTGGATACACACGACTGAGCTCCTTTCCTCCTCCTTCATGCCCAAATCCGGGAACTAGAGAGAAGCCCCTGCAGCCTGACTCTCCTCCTCGCCAAGCTAAGGAGGACACGACCTTCATGAGACGCCCGCATACCTGGGCGAGCATTAGAAGCTCCCGGAGGGCTCGCTGGACACAGCTCCCTGGGCCCCACCCTACCCCCCAGAGATTCTGAGAAGGGCCCAGGAATTTGTGTTTCTCCTAACCAGGGCCAGGTGAGGCCAAGGCCACGCCTTGACCAGCAAGGCCTTCTGGCGCCGTAGCTCGGGCTGCTGCTGTCGGTGCCCACGTACCGTCCTATGAGAGCCACTGCTTGGCTTCCTGCTGCAAATACTTGCCACTCTTTGCCGGAGGGTTTTTTGCCTGCACACAGCGGGCCCAGAAAAGCTGCCGGGACCCGCGTGCCATGGCTGACGCAAGTTGACGGATGAATACCCAAATTCCTTGCGCCTTCGCACAGGACACCTCTGAGGCATGTTCTCCGCTGGTTTGCAGAGCTTGCAGCAGGACTGAGCTGCCGCTGTGCACAGGGATAACGGGCTCATGGAGCATTCTGTAATGTCTTCCTCCCTTCCTCGTCTCAGTTTCCCGCTCCTCCACCGGCCTTCCTGGGCTCACCTCTCAGGTAAAGCACTTGCACCTGAATCCTTGGCGTAGGCTTTGCGTCCAGCAGAACACAAACCAAGAGAAAGAACCTCGAGTAGAAGCACAGCCAACACTCCATCAACGCGTGTTAACAGCAGGAACAGGACTCCTTCCTCCAGGAGGATGGTGGTCCTGAGATGTGTTTAGATCCTCTTGGGAAGGACCAAGCACAGCCCAGGGTTGATGCTGCTCTTTCATCTCCTTCTTCCCCTCCTTCGTGGCATCAGAGCTCCATTTTACTTCCTCTCTGGAAAAGCAGAGGACACAGTCAGAGCCAGCCGTGTCTCCACGGGGGACATCTGTAGCTGGGCAAGCAGGCACCGGATGTCTGAGGCCACTCTGTTTGTGAGCTCTCACAGGTTCTCTACGGGACAGAGAGTTGGTGCTGTCGGATGGGGGAGGAGTTAAGCAGGGCAAGGAACATGGGAAAAGGATGGAGAGGTAACGGCGAGTTAGGGAATTGAGGGTCCACAGCTCCCCTACTCTAAAATTGCTAATGACAATTGCTAATGAAATTGCTAGAGAATGACATCCAAACTGCTTGGCCTGGCCTCCGCCACGGGCTCCAATGACGGCTCCAGCCCCATCGCTCACTCCCCGTCCTGATCTCAGCCCATCTGCCCTCCCCAAAGTTTCTCCAACATGCCTCGCACCTCTTTTCTCATAACGGATGCCCTTCTACCCAATAGCTAAGCGACGGCAAACAAGTTTCAACTCAAAGGCCAATTTTCACGGCCATTAATGGGTGCCCACCAAATCGCTGTGTTGAGAAGAATTCTGAGCCTCCGTGATAAAAGGCGCTCACCGGAAAATGACAGGGGAGGCGGAGGGATGGTCGAACGACACGGCCACTCACTTGGCCACTCTCTTGCCCAACATGGAATGGAGCTCTTCTGTGCTCTAGGCTTTGATGGACACATCCATATGGACGAGAAGGCCCAAGAAGAGGGGCGACCTGAGATGACAGCCCCGAAAGCAACGGCTACGACACACGTGAGGCGTGCCAGGCTCATCTTAAGAACAAGCACTAGGGACCACAACGCAGGGAGTAAGAGTCCTGTTCTGGGAATCGAGAAGGGTCTGGCTCAGGACCCACGGTGCCGATACCTCCAGGGCACCTGCCCGGGTTCTCCCTGGTGACTCATCACCCTCTCCCTGGGTTTCCCAGCGGTTGGTTCACACGTGGTCTATCCCTAAGAGCATCTGCGGCTATTAGAGTGCCATGCACGTCCACGCTTCCCTCTGGCTGGTGATTTCTTGAACACAGGGCTGTGCTTGGCCATTTTTGCGCCCCCCGTGGCGTGCCGAGCGGTGCAAGACGCAGGTTTCATGGAGGCCCCCCCGTGAGGTTGTCCTCCTCCCTGGACGTCACCTTTGGTCCTCTTCACTCGTGGAGTCTCCTCCTAAAATGTTTTTCTCCTCATCTCTTCCCAGCAAACCTTTTGCCCTAACCCTTACAGGTCCTTCAAGTCTCTCCAGGGGCGACCGAGTTGTCCTGGTTTGCCCAAGACTATCACAGATTTTGAAACTAAAAGTCCCCACATCCCGGGAATCTTTTCCAGTCCTGGGACAACTGGGGGGGTCGGTCGCCTCTCCTCCTCTCCCTTCTGTTCAGCCTCATCTTCCTCTGCCGCGCCACCTCCTCTAGGAAGCCTGCCTATGCCAATGGGTTCACGCTCTATTGCAGCTCTTCCTACAATATTTATGTCACTGTGCCCCCACCGGACCATCAGCAACTCGAGGGCAGGGGTGTCCTATGCATTTTGCCCTCCCAGAGCCCTGCCCACTTGGTAGGTTCTCAGTAAACGTGCGTGGGCTAGAAATAAAGGGGGACACGTGCTCATTGCCCGTGGGTTCTGTCTGTCCCACTCCCGCATTCCCTGAGGCTGCAGCTTTCCCTGGCCTTGCCAGAGGGGAGGAATTGCATCTGCGTGGACGTCCCTGGGGCACTTTTCGAGAAGGTGAGCGTGGCGAGGCTCACGTCGTCGGCCGCCTCTGCGTTCAGCGGTGGCCCTGCTGCCATGGCCGGGCACGGAAGGGGCGCCGCGGCTGCCGGGCCCTTCCGAGGCAGCCCTGTGTATAACCGCCCTGCATCAGTGCGCCCAGCCACGCCACGTGGACTCACGGCAGGCCCTGAGCCCTGGCGCTCTTCTTCCCCTGGGACGAGCCGTGCCCAGAGAGGAGAGGAAGGCAGGGGCTTCCGGGCGTAAAGAGAGCTCAGAGGTGGGGTGGGCTACTCTCAGGCTCTGAGGAGAGGCTGGGGTGGGCTTGGGCTGCTGGCTGCGCCGTGGCGTGGCCTCCAGCCTCCGATCCTGATCCCGGCATGTGACGTTGTTAATTAACAGTTAATCGGATGCATAGTATCTATTGCATAGCGCATCTCACCTCCTTTTTTTAAAAAGATTTATTTTTAAAATTTATTTCTCTCCCAGCCTCCCCAGTTGTCTGTTCTCTATGTCTGTTTGCTGCGTCTTCTTTGTCCGCTTCTGTTGTTGTCAGTGGCACGGGAATCTGTGTTTCTTTTTTTTGTAGCGTCATCTTGCTGTGTCAGCTCTCCGTGTGTGTGGCACCATTCCTGGGCAGGCTGCACTTTCTTTCCAACTGGGCAGCTCTCCTTACGGGCGCACTCCTTGTGCGTGGGGCTCCCCTACGCGGGGACAGCCCTGTGTGGCACGGCACTCCTTGCGCACATCAGCACTGCACATGGGCCAGCTGCACACGGGTCAAGGAGGCCCGGGGTTTGAACCCTGGACCTCCCATGTGGTAGATGGACGCCCTATCCGTTGAGCCACGTCCGCTTCCCCATCTCGCCTCTGAGCCATTTCCTCATCGTCTACATGTTGCTGAGCCAGCATGTGCTGCATGAGAGAGACCAAGACGGAGCTACGTTACTAGGGAAGCGCAGCAGGCAGGCACCGCCTCTGTCACGCTCAGTCTGACGACGACGACGCTTTGTGGAGTGCCTTGCCCCTCCTGCTCGTTGCTCGTCTCTTTGCCGCGGCCTCCACCCCAGCCGTGTCCGCGGCCCACCCCTGCCGGCCACAGCCTCAGGTCTCCCGCTGCGCTGCACCTGGTCTCAGCCAGTGCCCGTGGCTCCTCTAAAGAAGCCGCCAGCCTCGGATTCGTTCAGGCGCCTTAACCGGCTCCCCAGGTGGTCTGCAAACATCAGCTTTTTCCCTAAGCAGAGACTTTTCAACACCAAAGTCACCGCTGCCTATGGGATAAAAAGGCAGGAACCCAAGACCCACCCAGCTTGGGAGTCCACTGTCTCGCTCTCTGGGCCCCAAGACAGCCACGCTGTGAGATGGATGGTGCTAGAAGCCTTGGAGGGCAGCCCTGCTCCACCTGAGAGTCACCTGGCCTGGGACCGAGAACCGCCAGCCAGAGTCAAGTCACCCCCTTTCATCACGGGCTGACCCTGTCATGGGAAAACCAGGCTCCAGCTCCGGGGCTGGGGCCAGTGCCACGCGGGGAATGGGATGAATGGGAGGAGAAAAGGAAAGAGGGAGGAGAGCGCAGAGCGGGCAGAGGGGGGAGCAGGTGAGAAGAATACAGGTGACAGAGAGGAGCTGAGTGGTGGAAGGCAGGGGCCACAGGCCTTTGTCCTCAGAGCCCAGAGCCGGGACTCTGGGTGTTTTGGAGGCCATGGGGGGGCCAGGCCCCGCTGCTGCAGGACGGCAGCTAAGGGCGACGGTCGTGGGCCAAGGATGCGGGGCCAGCATCTGGGGAATGAAGGGGCAGCGAGGAGAAGAAGACACGAGCAGCCAGCGGCGCTCTGAGCCAGAGGGAGCAGAGCGTGTCCACGTGGGACTGTGGGAACGGCCCGGCCTTGAGCTGGGAGAGCCTCGTGCTTCCTTCCAGCCTGGGGCGCCCTGAGAGCCGGGGTCTGCGTGGGGCTGCGGGTGCTCGAGCCGCCTGCAGGTTTTACACTCCCACGTGGCCCGTGGCTGGGGCCGCTCCCCGCGGCACTACCTAACGCGGGCTTGATGGGTCCCTGGGGCCCCTTAGCCTGAGCCCCAGGAGTCTGGAGGGCTCGGGCGAAAGCCAATCTGCTCCATCCCAAGCCCGAGCCACCCCGGCAAGGGTGAACCAGCAGAAGGGTTTTTAAAAAAAATTTATTTATTTACTTTATTTTTATTTTTTCACCCTCCCCCAGATTGTTCTCTCCTCTGTCTGCTCGTTGTCTGCTCATCTTCTCCAGGAGGCATGGGGAGCCGAACCCGGGACCTCCCACGTGACAGGCACGTGCCCAACAGCCTGAGCCACGTCTGCTCCCTGCGGGCTGCGGCGTCCGCTGGCTTGTGGCATCTGCTCGTTTAGGTATCTGCTTGTTGCGGCAGGTGCAGCGTCTGTTCATCTTCTTTAGGAGGCACCGGGACCTGAACCTGGGACTTCCCAAGTGGTAGGCGGGCGCCCAACTGGTCGAGCCCCATCTGCTTCCCATTCAGAAGGTTTTTGGAGGTGACTCTGGGTTCCGGGAGCCCCTGGGAACTCCGCTGGCTTTGAGGCACCCTTTGAGTGTCAGCCAACAACTACGGAGTGTATGGAACACTTTTAGGGCTGACCCAAATCCTAGGGTCTCCGAGCGCACCCAGGCCAGGCTGACCGCATCGGAACCGCCCTGCGTGTGTCCTGCCCCTGGGCACGCAGCGGGGGACTCTCCCCGAGCTCCCGTTTTCTGGAGGGTGGGAAGGCGGCCGTGAAGACGTGAGCGCTCTCACTCGTCAGGGCTTGGGAAGGTCGGGGCAGCTTCTCAGGGGAAGCAGAGGGAGGGGGCTGAGAAGCCGCCCACAGGGGGCTCTCCATTCCGTGAGGGTCCGGGGGTCTGAACAGGTGGCCCCCAGCAGGGCCGAAGAAATGGCGGGAAGGACCGGTCAGGGCAGGGGCGAGGTAAGAAGAGCAGGGGCCCGGGGCGGGCAGAGCCTTGCCTCACTGCGGGAGAGGGACAGGCCGGCGGTGCTGCGCCTTCGCCAAACTCAAGTGCAGTCACCGGGTGGCAGGTGAGTCACCGGGTGGCGGGTGAAGGGGGCGGGCCTTCAGCCGCGCCACGGCCCACCCCAGCCCTGCCTCCACAGCGCCAGCCCCTCACCCGAGATTTCTGAGTCTCCTGGACTTCAGCTCTTCTATCCCGCCGTCCTCATGACCTTGACGTGTCCCTGAAACTCCAAACCACCGCTCCGGACACTGCCCCCTTGAACCGAGACGTGGCACCCACAGAAACTGGCTGGGAGTTGGAGAAGGCGGTCCAGGGTGGCAGTTCCTGAGTGAGGGCCCCTGGGCCTGTGCTGGACCAGCAGGAGAACAGCCGCCGGCGGTTACTTCACCTCCGGCTCTGGGGACAACTGCGAGAACACACACACACGTGCAAACACACACATGTGCTGGAAGGGGCAACGAGGAACCGCAGACACGCACGCACAATCTGAGAGCAACAACGCAACAGCAACCACAGCAAGTTCACGTCAGGAGTCCCCCAGTGGCGGGCCTCTCCCACCCCACCTGGCCACGGCCAGCCCTGCGGCTTGACGGGGGTCAGCAGAGAGCCCCTCCTGGGAGGGCACCCTCAGCTTGAGCTCTGCACGCACTGGACTCCCCTCTCCCTGTCCCCCTCGGCCACCTCCACATGCCTCGCGGCTGCGGGCACCACAGGCCAGCTGATGGCGTCCCACTGGCTACCCGCGGGCCAGTTCCCCTGGCCGCCCTCCGGCTCAGGCCAACTGCCCACACTTCTTCTGCCCTGGGCTGTCTAAAGGGTACCTCGAACGTGGAGTGACCCCGCTTTCCCCACTCTCCCCTGTCCCCCCATCTGGGTTGACGGCAGCTCTGCTCCCCTGGCCACAGGGCGGGAGCCATCCTGGGCTTCTCTTTCACGCCCTGATCCATTCACCAGCAAACCCTGTGGGTTCTTCCGTAAAAGGCACCCAGGAGCTGCCCGCTTCCCGCCAGCTCCCCTGGCGCCACTTTGGTCCGAGCTAGCTCTCGCTGAAGTGACATCCTGATCGCTCCCGCCGCACCTGCCCTCTGTGCTCCTAACGTCTCATCTCAACACCCGGCCAGAGGGAGGCACTCCTCGCTCAAAACCCTCCAGCCTCAAAACCCAGTCCCCACAGAGTCCCCTCCGTCCCAGTGACCCCCCGCCTCTCGCCGGCTCCCCCACCCGCCTTCCCTCTCCCACCCCACGACCCGGCACGCTCCACCTCGCGCTCTCCATTCCAGCCACTCCAGCTCCTGCCGTTCCTCAGACGCGCCGGCACGTCCTCGGCTCCTGACGTCACATGGTCACTCGCTGTCCCAAACGCTCGCCGCTGGGCTGGCCCCGCAGCCCTTCTGCTCACCGCCTTCAGGACTGTGCAAATGCGACGTGCTCTGGGAAGCCCCCCTTGCCACTCAGCGCCAATTTGCCCCATGCCCCCCGGTCCCCGGCCCCTGGCCGGCTTCCCTTTTCCTCCTGAGCCCTGGTGGACAGCTGACCCGCTGTGCCTTTTAATCACCGGACGTCCCCACTGGAACGTGAGCTTGTCTGATTCACCGCTGCACCTAGCCCCGGTGCGGTTCTGGTGCACAGCAGGTGCTCGTCGCGCCCTCGCTGGGTGACGGAGGGAACCTGACCCCTGAAGGCGCGTGCCCCTTCTCGGGGCCCGTGGGAGCCAGGGCACAGCCTCCGGGAGCAGCTCGTCATACAGAGGACGCAGGCAGCAGTGCCCAGGGCAGCGGGGGCGGCCCCTCCAGGGGCACAGGCGCCCAAGGGCGGCGGGGTGGCCGGGGGAGCGCCAGCCTCCGCCCCTCACCTCCGCACACGGCCTTTCAGGGCCCGGGGCCGGGCGGCAGGGGCCTGGGGCGCTGGCCCTGCGGGGGGGTGGGAGGGCAGGGCTCTTCTGGGGAGGGGGCCCTGCCCCCCGGGCTGCGCCTGCACTGGGCTCTGGCCCGGACGGCTTGTGTTCCCTCCAGCGGTCATGCCCCCTCTGCTGTGGCAGGGCGGGGGCAGTGAGGGCAATGGGGGGGCTCTGCGCCCCTGGCAGAGGGCGCTGCCAGGCAAGGGAGGGGAGCAGGTGCTGCTGGGAGGTGTGAACGGGAGCAGGCACTGCCTCGAGGGTGTGGACAGAGAACAGGCATGCCCAGCGTGTGTGGACAGAGAACAGGCGTGCCCAGCGTGTGTGGATGGGAGCAGGCGTGCCCAGCGTGTGTGGACAGAGAACACGCACTGCTCAGCGTGTGTGGACGGGAGCAGGCGTGCCCAGCGTGTGTGGACAGAGAACACGCACTGCCCAGCGTGTGTGGACGGGAGCAGGCGTGCCCAGCGTGTGTGGACAGAGAACACGCACTGCTCAGCGTGTGTGGACGGGAGCAGGCGTGCCCAGCGTGTGTGGACAGAAAGCACGCACTGCCCAGCGTGTGTGGACGGGAGCAGGCGTGCCCAGCGTGTGTGGACAGAGAACACGCACTGCTCAGCGTGTGTGGATGGGAGCAGGCGTGCCCAGCGTGTGTGGACAGAAAGCACGTACTGCCCAGCGTGTGTGGACGGGAGCAGGCGTGCCCAGCGTGTGTGGACAGAGAACACGCACTGCTCAGCGTGTGTGGACGGGAGCAGGCGTGCCCAGCGTGTGTGGACAGAGAGCACGCACTGCTCAGCGTGTGTGGACGGGAGCAGGAGTGCCCAGCGTGTGTGGACAGAGAACACGCACTGCCCAGCGTGTGCGGACGGGAGCAGGAGCTGCTGGGCGGTGTGGACGGGAGCACTCGCGGCCTCGGGGGTGTGGCCGGGCGCAGGCTGCCCCGCTCCTGCCCCGCGCCCTGCGCCGCCCCCGCAGGCGGCCGCCAGCCCCGCCGCCGGGCCCCCGCCCACCCCCGCCCACCCCCGGCGCCGCCCGCGAGCGGAGCGCACCTGCCGAGCCCAGAGCGGGTGGACGCGTGTTGCACGCGGGGCGGCCGGGGCGAGGGGGCGAGCGGTGCGCGCAGCCCGCGCGGGACCCCTGGAGGCCGCTCGGTCCCCGGAGCCCCCCGAGCCCCCGGCGGGCGCAGGCGGCGGCCACCATGCCCCGCCGCGGCCCGCGAGCGCGCGCAGCATGCTGGTGAGGCGGCGGCGCGGGGCGCCCCGGCTGCGGTGGCTGCTCGCGGGGCTGGGCTGCGGGCTCCTGCTGCTCGGCCTGCTGCCCCCCGGCCCGCAGCCCCCGGCCCGCGCCGGCCCGGCCCCCGCGGGCAGCCCCGGCGCGGCCCCCGGCTACCGCCTGGACTTCGGGGGCGCCCACGAGTGGGCGCTGGAGGCCGAGGACGCGGCCGGCGAGGACGGGCCCGCGGGCGGCCTGCCCCCCTGGGTCGCGCTGCGCGAGGAGCAGCTGCTGGCGGCCGCGGCGCCGCCCCGGAGGGCCCCCAGCCGGGCCTGGAGGGCCGCGGGCTACCGGCTGCTCGGGCGCCGCGGGAGGCGGCGCGCGGGGCCCCCCACCGGGGCCTGGGGCGCCCCCGAAGACCGGCGGAGCCCGCCCGGCCTGCACCCCCGTGGCCTCGGCGCGCCCCGCGGGGGGCGGCACCCGCTGTAAGTAAGGCTCCCCCTCCCGCCCGGGGCCCGCCGGCGCGCACCTGCCGCACGCACACCTGCTGCGGTGTGCACCTGCGGAGGGGCACACCTGCCACACGCACACCTGCCGCGCGCACACCTGCCACTTGCACACCTGACGCGCGCACCTGCCACTCGCACACCTGCCACTCGCACACCTACAGCGCGCGCACCTGCCGCGCACGCACCTGCCACTCGCACACCTGCCGCGCGCGCACCTGCCGCGCGCGCACCTGCCGAGGTGCGCACCTGCGGCTCGCACACCTGCCACTTGCACACCTGCCGCGTGCGCACCTGCCGAGGTGCGCACCTGCCGCTCGCACACCTGCTGCACGCACACCTGCCCCTCGCACTCCTGCCGCGCGCACACCTGCCGAGGTGCGCACCTGCCGCGCGCACACCTACCACTCGCCCACCTGCCGCGCTCACACCTGCCACGCGCACACCTGCCGCGGTGCACACCTGCCGCGGTGCACACCTGCCACGCGCACACCTGCCACGCGCACACCTGCCGCGCGCCACGACGCACACCTGCCTCCTCTCCTTACAGACCTTAGGGCAGCGCTGCTCAGAGCGCGGTCCTGGGACCAGCTCCTGGGAAACGGGGAGAAATGCAGATTCTCAGGCCCAGCCTCAGCACTGCTGCAGCAGAAAGCCGGGTGGAGGCCACAGCCGGCACCGGAACCCCCCCGGCGACACCCCCGTCCCAGAGAACAGAGAGCGGAAGCCGCGCTGGCGCACCCCCTGCGGTGGGGGCTCTGGCCTCCTGCCCCCGGTTAAGGGGTCAAAGCGCTCCATCACCTAGAAGGGCAGGAGCAGGTGTTCCCCGAAGCACCGCCCCGTTCTCGCGCTCTGACGCCAGGAGCATTACGGTTGTCCTTGGTGTCTGCTTTTATTTTGGATCAAAATAACGACTCCAGCTCCCAAGTGTCTGGCTCTCACCAGGGGCCAGGCGTTCTCCCAGCTTTCCATGTCTGAACACCGAAAGCCCTTGCAACAACGTAGGATGTGCGCTAGGAGTATCGTATTACAGGCATGAAGACAAGGCACAGAGAGGTCGACTAATGTGCCCCAAATTGCACAGCCAGCAGGGCCGAGGCAGGGAGGTGCACCGGGTGGTCAAGCTCTGCCTCACCCCCCCGCCCTGTGCCACCTCCGGAGCAAGCTGGCTTCCCAGCCCACTGGACTGAGAGCTGGGATACTACCCATGGGGGGGGGGGGGCCGGGGCGTGTGGGCGCCATGCAGCTGCACCGTGTCTGGGGAGGGGGGCTCGTCTGTTCTCCCCCAGCCCCGGCAGCCTGGCAGGGGCGGGTCAGCGGCGTCCGGGGTCAGTGCCCAGGCCCCCTCCCAAGTCAGCGCCCTGCCTGGAGCCAGAGTCTGGGGAGGCGGATCCCCTCCAGCCCCCTGGGTGGAAGGGCCCGGGAGAGCCCAGCGGGGAGCAGATCGCCCCGCTCCTTGTCGGGGAGCAGATCACCCCGCTTCTTGGAGGGGTGCAGATCGCCCCGCTCCTTGTCGGGGAGCAGATCACCCCGCTTCTTGGAGGGGTGCAGATCGCCCCGCTCCTTGTCGGGGAGCAGATCACCCTGCTTCTTGTCGGGGAGCAGATCACCCCACTTCTTGGAGGGGAGCAGATCGCCCCGCTCCTTGGGGGGAGCAGAGCAGCCCACTCCTTGTCGGGGCGCAGATGACCCCGCTCCTTGGGGGTCAGCACTAGGGAGCTGACATTTAAGGAGGCGCTGGCCCTCGGGGTCACGCAGATGTAGGACCAGCCCCGGGCGCTAGCGCCTCCTTACAGGGTGTGCCCGCCACGCGGGGGGCCTCGGGCTTCGCCAGCTCTTTCCTAGGAGCCCCCGCCCTCCCCGACCCGGGCCACCCCTCGCAGTGCTGCGGGTCCCTCCACGCGGGCGCTCGTGCGTCGCCTCCCCGGCCCTGGCATGTTTACTTCTCTGCAGCACGTCCCGGCGCCCAGGCGGAAAGGCGCGACCGCGAGTGAATGAACGACGTTCACGATGAGGCCGTTCCACGCACTTCCCGCACCTCGGGCACGCACGGGCACGCCCGCTTGGCCAGTGAGAAGCGTCGCCTTGGAGAGGGTGTGCTGGGACCGTGTGTGTCCGCGTCGGGCGGCGTGTTGTGTCTTTGTGCGTGCGCTGTGTCGTGTGCGTGTGTGCGTGTGCGGCGTCTGTACTGTGCTGGTTTGCACTGGCTGTGGTGAACGCGTGTCACGCACGTGTGCAGCGTGCACAGTACATGTGTGTAGTGCCGCGCGTCTGGCGCATCGAGTTGTGTGTGGTATTTGGGTGCTGTGTGTGCGTGTTTGGGTCATGACTCGGCGATGTGCATGTGTTGATGGAGGCGAACACCGTGTGTGCTGTACCTACGGCGTGGCGTGCATGGGCCCGTTCTCGTGGTGCTGGTTTTGTGCGTTTTTGCGTGGTACGTGTGTATTTGTTATGAGTGTGCTGCTTGTGTGTGTGTGTTGTGTGAGTGTGTGTGCAGGTACAAGGGTGCTGTGTGCTGTGCATGGCGTGATGTCCATGGGCCGCACTGTGCTTGTGGTGTGTGGTGCCTTTGCAAGCATGCATGTGTGTGTGTGTCAGCGCTCCTGTGTGTGTGTGTGCTTCTCCGGGGCTGGGTCTTCCACGTACAGCGAGGGGACCTGCTCGTCCCTGTGTGCTGGGCATCCCCTCTGTCCACGCCCGGGGAGGGACCCACTCGTCCCTGTGTGCTGGGCGTCCCCTCTGTCCATGCACGGTGAGGGGACCCGCTCGTCCCTGTGTGCTGGGCGTCCCCTCTGTCCACGCCCGGGGAGGGACCCGCTCGTCCCTGTGTGCTGGGCGTCCCCTCTGTCCACACCCGGGGAGGGACCCACTCGTCCCTGTGTGCTGGGGCGTCCCCTCTGTCCACGCCCGGGGAGGGACCCGCTCGTCCCTGTGTGCTGGGCGTCCCCTCTGTCCACGCCCGGCGGGGGACCCGCTCGTCCCTGTGTGCTGGGCGTCACCTCTGTCCACGCCCAGCGGGGGACCCGCTCGTCCCTGTGTGCTGGGCGTCCCCTCTGTCCACGCGCGGTGGGGGACCTGCTCGTCCCTGTGTGCTGGGCGTCCCCTCTGTCCACGCCCGGGGAGGGACCCACTTGCCCCTGTGTGCTGGGCGTCCCCTCTGTCCACACCCGGGGAGGGACCCTCTCGTCCCTGTGTGCTGGGCGTCCCCTCTGTCCACGCCCGGGGAGGGACCCACTTGCCCCTGTGTGCTGGGGCGTCCCCGCTTGGCGCTGAAGTCCCGGGGCCGGCGGTGGCGTCGCCGCGTCTTGGGCTCATCTGGACCGCCAGCGCCCCCCGCAGACCTGAGGCCCAGGACCGCCCGGCCTGTCTGGAGGGAGGCGGCACCCCCTGCTGGCCTCAGGCTGGCGGCCGCTCGTGAGCACCGGCCCTGGCCCCAGGACCCCCGGCCCCCACTCAGGACCTCCCCAGGCTGCACCAGGGACCCCGGCAAAGCTGGGCGCGCCCCACACGCCCTCCAGGTGACAGGTCCTCATTTGCCCACCACGGCCAACATACAGCCCAAAAGCAACAGCCGTGCAGTGAGCGCCTACTGTGTATAGGGCCGGCACAGCTGCCCTTCCCCTCAGGGCCCAGGGAGCCCCAGAACCTCTGCCTCCTGCGGCAGCGCCCCACGTGGCGTCACCAGCACCCCACAATGCCACGCTCTGGGTCTCTTGCAAGGTCCCTTCATCTCTCTCTTTTTTTTTAAAAGATTTACTTTATTTATTCCTCTCCCCATCCCCCCGTTGTCCGCTCTGTGTCCACTCGCTGTGTGTTCTTCTGTGTCCACTTGCACCCTTGGTGGCACCGGGAATCTGTGTCTTTTTGTTGCGTCATCTTGCTGCGTCAGCTCTCCGGTGCGCAGCACCATTCCTGGGCAGGCTGCACTTTCTTTCGCGCTGGGCGGCTCTCCTTACGGGGCGCACTCCTTGCACGTGGGGCTCCCCTACGCGGGGACACCCCTGCATGGCAGGGCACTCCTTGCGCGCATCAGCACTGCGCATGGGCCAGCTCCACATGGGTCAGGGAGGCCCGGGGTTTGAACCCTGGACCCTCCATATGGAAGGCGGACGCCCTATCAGCTGAGCCACGTCTGCTCCCCGCCTCATCTCTTAGTAATTCAAGTCCTGCTGGCCCCAGTACTTCCTCCAAAACCCCCAAACTACCCCTGGCCTTTGCCTGTCCCCCTCGTCCAGGCCACGCTTCTGACCTTGAGAATTGTAGCCGGAGGTGACTTTGGAAAGTCACCAGTAATTCAGGGCCGCCACCCCACCCCACCTCAATTCAATATGGGAGAGGTCGAAAGCCACCTCTGGAAAGGAGAGGTAAAACGATGGTGAGCATTTATTGAGCACTTACTGTGTGCCAAGGGCCACGCTCAGTGGTTTCCCGTCGTTCAGTTGTCATGATGACGCGCTAAGGTGGATAATGTCGTCCTCTCCGTTTTATTCTATGAAAAACCGGAGGCACAGAAAAGGGCAGGCCCGTCGCAGCTTACCTGACCAGGTGTGTCTGCACGGCAGCCGCGCTCTCCACCACCGGGCTGTGTGCTCTCCGTCCACTGCATACCAGAGGTTTGAGGAGTCATTTGGGTTGACAGCACTTCCAGCTTCCTTCTCTCTCAAACGGGAGAGCTCCCAGGTTCACAAGGAGACAGGTAGAGGTTGCCATCCGGCACAGGTGGCTCTCAGGGGTCGGAACCCTCTGGGTGCCCTCCTCACAGGGCAAAGGAGGCACCGGGGGTCGAACCTGGGACCTCCCGTGTGGGAGGCAGGCGCTCAACCACCTGAGCCACATCCTCTCCCCTGTACCAACTCTTCCTGAGTGACTCTGTGCAAGTCCCTCAAGGAGGAGGCGGAGGCTCCCGGTGGGACGCCGTGCGGAGTTAGAAGCTGCAGGCTCCGTGCCCGCGCTAGAGGGAGACCTGACAAATACGCTGCCGCGTGGAAGAAGGGAGAAGCCGACGCAGGTCCGTCCAGTACAGGCCCCTGGGAAATGCGAAAGCCACACCCTTAGCCAGGGCGTGCTTTACAGGTGCCCTGGAGGGTGGGGTGGGACAAAAGTGAGGAAATACACGCGGGACAGGAAGAGAAGGGCTGCGATGGGCCCCGGGGACACTGGGCCACGGGCCCAGGAGTCACCCAGCCCCTCCAGCTGCGTCCGACAGCACCGGGCAGGGACGTCCTGCCGTTTGCCCTCGTGGCCACGGCCTCGACAGCTTCCCCAGGTCCCAGGCCTCTTTGTCCCGCAGCCGGTGTGGAGGCGACTGACCCCCAGATCAAAGAGGCTCCACGTGGAACCCAGCTTCACGCCCTCCGGTCAAGGGCGCGGCTCTCGACCTTGGCCGGGCTTTGACCCGGCTTCCGAACGCCCAGAGGATTTGCTGAAATCCCGGCCCCCCGCCTCCAGCCCTGCCGTTCTGACTCGGTGGGTCGGGGGCGCGGCCCGAGAACTTGCATTTCTAGCAAACTCCTAGGGGGTGCTGAGGCTGGCCCCCGGGGACCAGGCTTTGAGACGCGTTCTTTATGCCAGAGCAGCGCTTCGCAGACCTCAGGGGCATGGAGAGCCCCGGGGCCTCTTGTCAAACCGCAGCCCCTGGTTCAGTGGGTCGGGGGGGGTGGGCCCTGAGCTGGTCCACAGACCACCCTGTTAGCGAAATCACCGGCTCCTGAGACTGCGTGTGTGTCAGAGGCCTCTCTACTGCTTGTTGAAAATGCAGGTTCTCAGAACCCAGCCCTGGAGGCTTGGGTTTCCAGGACTGAATTGGAGCCCAATAATCAGAATTCTTAAACGCTGATGCCAGGCGGTTGGTGAAACCACTGGGATAGAATGCTGGTGGAGAGGCGGTAGAATTCTGGAAGGCTCCACGTAGGAGGGAGCACTGGAGTTAGGAAACATAGAAGAGAAGCCCTCGCAGCCCGGGGTTTTACGCTGAGACGTAAACGTAGGCTCTGCGTAGCCGGCTGAGCTAACTCAGGCTTGTGTGCTTGTTTGGCGCACGTTTCCTCGGCTTACGCGCTCACCGTGACTGGTCTCTCCATCACAGCAGACAACTGGGTGCAGATGGTAGAGCAGTGGACCTGGGATGGGATCCTGTGCCAAGTCTTTTTTTTATTTAGGTGCCAGGGCTGGGGCTTGAACGTGGGACCTCCCGTGTGGGAAGCCGGCGCTCAACCACTGAGCTATATCGCTGCCCTGAGTTGATTTTTTCATTTGTTTGCTTGTTGTTTGTTCTTAGGAGGCACCAAGGACATCCTTCTCAAGTCCGTAGGAATTTCTTTGAAAAACTAGTGCTAGATATGAAAACTGGTGAATTCGAATAAGGTCTGTGTCTGAGTTAACGGTAGCGATCAAGGTCAAATTCCAGGTTTTGGTAACGGGACAGTGATTATGAAGGATACTCTCTTTGGGGGTGCCGGGTGAAGGGCACACAGGAATTCTGTTCCATTTTTGCAAGTTCTTGTGAGTCTTTAACTATTCAAAAATAAGTCATAAATTGGAATGAAAGGAATGGGACTAGGGAAAGTGTTGCTTCCCCCCGAAGTCTTGGTGTGCCGGTTCTGTCGGTGACAATTCCGTTGCAGAACACACCTCCCATTTTACTTGGCTATCTGGACATGTATTTCTCTGCTTCTGACATCATTCTTAATTTAGTTTTGCTTTTATCTTATCATAAGTATTTCTTGTAGCTTTATTTGAAAAATGAGTGTATAAACCTGTCAACCAACTAGTTGGCACCGCTAGTTCACGAGATGTGGGTGTTTGCTTTTTTTTTTTTTTTTTGTAGTTTTTGTGTGTTTTTATTTTATTTTTTCTCTTATTTATTTTTTTAATGTGACATTAAAAAAAATGAGGTCCCCATATACCCCCCCACCCCCTCCCCCCTCTCCTCCCCCCATAGCAACATTCTCCTCCATCATCATGAGGCATTCACTGCACTTGGTGAGTACATCTCTGAGCACCGCTGCACCTCATGGTCAATGGTCCACACCATAGCCCACGCTCTCCCCCAGTCCCCCCAGTGGGCCATGGGAGGACACACAATGTCCAGCATCTGTCCCTGCAGCACCACCCAGGACAACTCCAAGTCCCAAAAACACCCCCACACCACATCTCTTCCTCCCATTCCCCATCCCAGCAGCCACAATGGCCACTTTCTCCACACCAGTGCCACATTTTCTTCGATTACTAGTCTCAGTAGTTCATGGGTTTGTTTTACCCTTACCTGGAAGTGCTTTCCTCGCTCTGTTCTCCTCATCTGGGCTGGACCCCACCCCTGAGGCACACACAGGCCCTTCACCCGAGTTCTCAGCCTTGGTTAAGGCTGGCACCAGGCGAGGGGACCCCAGGGGAGGCCAGCAGGGTGGCCGCCGTTTCAGTGGCATCTCCCCAGCCTTGGGCCCGGTGGACACCATTTCAGGTGGCCTCTCCCCAGCCTTAGGTCCACGAGGTGGACACCGATTCAGGTGGCATCTCTTCAGCCTTGGGCCCACCAGGTGGACACCATTTCCAGTGGCATCTCCTTCAGCCTTCGGCCACACCGAAGTTGGCCATTGCCAACTGGCCATCGAGTCCCTGCAGTGTCACCAACAGAGATGCCTTCTTTTTTCTTTTTCTTTTTTTAGGAGGTACCAGGGATTGAACCCAGGACCTCATGCATGGAAAGCAGACGCTCAACCACTGAGCTACACCCCCTCCCAAGATGCCTTCTTTGGGGTGTGGGAAGACCGGAGTCCTTGGAACGACCCCCACTCAGATACAAACATTCCCGAGAAGGGCTGCGCTTAAGCAGCCGCCCCCAGGAGAGAAACGCCCTTCGTGGACAAGTGTGAGCCTCATGCCACGTGGCCACGTGTGCACCAGTCGTGCTTCTAGTTCATCCCACCGCAGGCCCTCCCGAACTCTCCGCAGACCCTGAGCAAAGCAGATCCTGAGCGTCCTCTTCACCTGGGGCTGGGGGAGACCCTCAGGCGGGCTCCTGCAGGGGGAGGACACCCACTCCCACGTGTCCGGCCACGGGCCTGCAAAGTGCGGGGAAAGGGCACGATGGCCGTGAAGCCATCGGGTCCATCTCTCCGAGTCTCGGTGTCCTCATTTGTCAAGCGGGAGTGAGAGAGCCCAGCCCACAGGCTTATTACGGGATGAGCACGCAGTAGGGCGTGTAAGGGCCCAGCCCGGCGCCTGGCACGTGGTGGGCACTCACCCGTGTTCCAGCCTGTGCCTTCTCCAACGACAACAACAGCAACAGTAATAATAATGACAGCGGACGTTTCTTACGTGCCTGGTGCTGCCTTAGGTCGTAGAGGTGCAAAATGAGCAGAGTAGGGTCCCTGCTCTAGGAGAGGCGATAATTGGGGTTCTCGGGGTACTTCCTATGGACCACGTCCCCACAGCAGCCCCCTGGAAGCGGTAATGCCGCCGTCGTTCCCCTTTTACAGGTGAGGCCGCGCACCTGCTGAGAAGGGGGCCCGCCGCTCCATCGCCCGGGGGTGGGGGGCGTGGGGTCAACTCCGTGAGGGGGTCCTCGGCAGCGGGGGGGTCTGGGGCCACGGCTCGCGCGGCCGAGGGGTGTGGCGGGTGCTCTTCCGGTGTGGAAATTGGGAGGCGAGCCGGGGGGGAGCGCTGCGGGGAGGGGACACGGGGGCCCGCGCCCACGGCCCTGCCTCCGTCACCGCAGGTGTGAGCGGCAGCCGCCCGGGGACTTGCCCACGGCCAGGTTCAGCCTCTGCGCGCGCGACGAGGCGCGGGCCGCGCTGCCCGGGACCCTGCGCAGCGTCCTGGCCACGGCGCCCGGGGCGCTCCTGAAGGAGCTCATCGTCGTGGACGACCAAGGCTGGCGAGGTGGGTCCCGGGCACTCCAGGCCTGCAAGGGGGGCTGGCCGGGGGTCCCCGCGACAAAGACCCGGGTCTGGGGCCCGTGTTGGGCCGGCTTCCCCCGAGCAGACCCCAGGTGAGGCGTCAGGTGCGAGCGGCTCACGAGGAGGCCTGCGAGGAGCGGGGGCGCAGGGCAGGAGGGGAGGGTCCCCCGGCCTCACCCCACGGGCACCTGCCGCCCGATCAGCCCCTTCCCAAGACACGTAGAGCCACGGGGTGGCCGCGCTGCACCTGCTTGCTTCGTCCTTAGCGCGTTCACCGTTAAACCCCTGCGGTTTGGCCCGCCCCGCTCACTTTCCAGATGAGGAAACTGAGGCCCGGGGAGAACGACCGGGAGAGCTAAGTCGCAGCGAGAGCAGCAGAGCTGGGCAGGTGCAGCCGTGACTGCCTCTGCCGGCCGGTGACCCTGCTAGGGCCCGGGGACAGGAGGCCGAGAAGCCCCTGCCAGGCCTGGGTTCCCGGGCTGCGGCGCGCATCGCCGTCACCGCGAGGCTTCAGATATGGATCGCTGGGAGCCACCGGACTTCGGGCTCAGCAGCCTGGGAATCTGCGTTTCTGGCACGCTTCCAGGTGAAGCTGATGCTTCTGGCCGGGGACCACACGTGGAGAGCCACAGCCCTGGCCTGTGGCCCACGGCCTGAAGCCCACCTTTCTGGCCCAACTGAAAGACCCCCGTCCCGTCTCGTGGGAAGATCCGCGGCTCCGGGGCGAAGCTGGGCGCCTGCCTGGGCCTGAAGCACTCGGGAAGGACCGAAGACGGGGGCCGGCGCCCTCGCGAGCCCTCACGGGGTTGCTCGGGGCAGGCTCGGGGCATGCTGGACCCGGGGGCCCTCCTGGGCGCCCACCTGTGCTCTCCCCACCGGCGCCCACCTGTGTGTCACTGTCCCCTCGGGAGGCAGAGCTGGGCCCCTGGGGAAGTGGGCCTAAGGCCGCGCCCTCCCCGCCGGCCGTCCTGGGCTGGCTCCTGCCCAGCAGCCCCCCGGGACCCACTGACCCTGGCTTCGAGCCTCGCTGCTGCAGCCCCCGGGCACCCCTGCCGGTGCTCACCGCGACAGGCCCGCCCTGAGAGCTACGGGGCCTCTGAGCCCCGCTTTACAAAGGAGGAGAACCTCGAGCCTAAAGACGCAGCCAGCTGTCCCACACTGCCCTGGTGCGGCCATGGCAGTGCAGCCCAGTGGGTGGTGCGGGGGCAGCTGGCCGTGCTTCAGGCGCCTCTGCTGTTAGCTTGGGTAACACCCACGTGGAATCGTGGAGTCGGAAGTCATGCCCAGCTCACGACAGGCCCCTCGTAAACGGAGCCATCGGTATCGCTGCTTTCCAGGAGGAAGTGGCCGAAGGGCACACCAGCCCCTGGGCGGTCCACGCTACATGCTCCAGACGAGAGCGCTTCCAGCCGGCTTCGAAACTCCCCGACAATGCCCAATCCAGGACCACCTGGGAGCTCGTCCTCAGTCTCTTCTGGACCTCGTTTGCCAGAATTAAATCATAATAACACTAACAGGGCCATAGCCGAGCAGGGCCTCCCGAGGTAACGTCTTCTGGGGCGTCCGTGAGCGATTGCGATCATCTGCACAGCGGCCTAGCCAAACACCAGAGAACGATTTTCCTACGTTACGGGAAGCAAAGCTCCTTCTCTCCACTGAGCCACGCTTGGCCTGTGGTTTTTGGCCTCATGTTCACAATGGGGCTCCTCGACCTCCGGGCATCACATCCGCATTCCAGGCATGAAAAGGGCAGAGGTCAGCCAAGTTTGTCCCTTGAAGGAAAAAAACCAGTCAAGCAATCGTTTTCCTCCAATACTCTCACGCAGGAAGTTCCCCCCGGAGTTGGGCCACGGGGCCACCTTCGCGGCAGAGGGGCCTCTGGAGGGTGATTGAATCTGTCCTGAACAAAATCAAGGTTGTGCCAGGAAGGCAGAAGGTGAGCGGAGCCAGTCTGCCGCCGCCGGGGGTCATGACCCCGAGCCTGTGTCCCTTGACCTCTGGCTTGGGTTGGAGCCCGAGATGGGGATTCCTGGGCTAGCCATGGGGTGCCCCGGGGGGCCTGGCGGGTGAGTGGGGAGCGGGGAGCAGAGGCGTCCAGCCGCAGCCGGCGCCGGGGGCTCCTGGGTGCCCTGCGCCGCAGAGCATGTCCAGCCCGAGGCCAGGAGCAGGGGTCAGCCTTGACCCCTCCCTGGCCTTCAGGAGAGGTGGCTGCAGGGACTGGGGCGCAGCGTCCAGGGAGGCGCGGGGGCAGCTGGCGCAGCCGCTGGGAAGGGCCCGAGCAGCGCCAGCCGCTGCCCAGGGAGGACGAGCGCCCATTCCTGCAGGTGAACCCCCCGGTTTTCATGGCACCGTCCCTCCTGGTTCCTTCTGGGGAGAAGCCCACCCATCCCGACCTGGGAGAAACGGGGACCTGGGTGCTCGGGCCCTCGTGCTCTGCGGGTTTCCCGAGGTCACGGCGGACGGTGACCCCGGACACGGCGTCCGGGGACCGCGCTGACCGCGGCCCTGTCGCTTCCAGGACGGCTCGGGTCCGCTCTCGGCGCCCACGTGGCCGGGCTGCGGGGCATCAAGCTGCTCCAGAGCACCCGGAGGCTGGACGCCGTCGGGGGCCGCCTGCTGGGCGCTGCCCGGGCCACGGGGGACGGGCTGGTCTTCGTGGACGCCCCCTGCAAGTGCCACCCGGGCTGGCTGGAGCCGCTCCTCGGCAGGATAGCTGGAGACAGGTACCTGGCGGGGTCTGCGGCGTGCGGCGGGGCCAGCCCGGGAAGGGCCGTCGAGCGCGGCCGCGCCTTCGGGTTTTCAGATATTTGGGCCTTTTAGAAAAACGAGACCAGGGAGGGAGAGGTGGAAGGGAGATTAGGGTCCATCGACCTTATTTTATAGGGAAAGAAGTGGGTTCCGAGAGCAGCTCCTGTGAAGCTGGGACTGCCCCTGGGGAGGGCAGCTGGCACCACGGCTGGCACCGTGGGTGGGGGGAACCAGCGGCTTTAATCAGGCTGAGAGAAGCCCCTGAGCTTCTAGGCTGTAGGTGAGTCATCCCTAAAGGGGACGCGTTAGACTGGGAGTGGCTGGGATGCCACCGTGCTGGAGGAAAACGGCGCTCACTGGGACACGGAGACTGACTGAGCACAGGCAGAAAATGTATTTATTGGGAAGTGCTCCCAACGGAGGGGGTCTGAAGAACAGACTTCAGCCCGCCCCTGGAAGGGAGGGACTTGAATTTATACAGAACTTTCCTAGGCGGGGAAAGGATAGTTGGTGGCAGGGGTGGAGGGACCAAGTGAGGGGCAGGGGCCAATGGGAAGCTCTTAGAGGTGGAACTTCCCCTGATAGTGACTGGGTTAGGGAGTGATGGTTCTTGGAATGCTGCAGGAGCAGAGGTTTCTTTGCTCTGTAGGGATTTTATCTCTGTTATGCAGGTAGGGAAGGTCTCCATTTCCCTTTACTTCCGTCTCTACGTGGTTTTTTTGTTCAACCTGTGGGAAAGTGCCTTGCTTTTAGGCATGTAGGCTGATGGGGATGGGGTGAGCCTTTCCCCAGCGCATATCAGGGGAAACTGAGCCACAGCTTGTTAGTTATTGCAGGCCTCTAACACCCCGAAAGCCAGCCCTCTTTGAGTCTCTGGTTTGCATCTGGGGCCTCTCATTTCTCACCAAGGCCAGCCTCTGGGAATGGTGTGAATTTGGGGAGCGCTGCCTTCCACATGCCACAGCCCCACATCTTGGAGATTTCCTTGACGTGTCTGTGTTCTTCCTCCCCATCCTGCCATCATTCCCTGGTCCCGCTTCCTTGCCCCACTCGGCCGGGTCCTGTCAGCCACTTCCCCCAGCCCGAACGCCCCACTCAGGAGAGCCAAGGGCTGTGGCCGGCCTACATGGCCCTTAGCGTGCAGTAGGTCCAACACACAGTAGGTGCTCAGGGAGCGAGCGACAGCCAGGACCGACACTAGACCCGAGCCTGGGGACTTCCATCATGCCCTCCTACGTGTGGCACACTGTTCTATTTTGTAGCTCGAGGTGAGCACGTGTGAGGAAACAAATCCCTGGGGCACACCGGGTGGCGCCTCAGAGCTGACACCTGCCAGAGGAGGTCCCAGCAACATGACGTCGAAGGCTGGTGGCCCAGCGCTGCCGTGTCAGTAAAGAAGGACAGGCAGCACTCTGGGATGACGAGGCCAACTGCTCAGGCCCTGCTCCAGGACACGGGTGACTGTCCCCTCTGGGCACGCATCTCAGGAGCAGTGGAGACGTGCCTGAATTCAGGACGAGAAACTGTAGATGAAAACGCACAGGCCCACGGGGCTGCGACATGGAGTTCAGGGTCTTAGGCTCGTCCCTGCCGAGTGGCCCTCCACTTGCATCCTGCTGTGGGGACAGCCTCTCGGGTCACCTGGGCCACTGCTGACCTCCCCGTTGGAGAAAGACAGTCCTCTGTGGCAGGCGCCACGGCAGCCATGCTGTGCCCTGGCGTCTTCTCCACAGCCATGGGGAACCAGGAGTCGGCGTTCTCGGGCCTCAGGCATGCTGACCAGTCCACTCTCGTCTGCACACACGCCTCAAAGCCAGGCAGCGAGGGGCAGAGGGCAGAGGATGGCCGAGGACAGAGTTGGGGGCCCCAGGAGGTCTGACCGCGGCCCGTGCCCTTTGGGCTGTGCGTGTCGTAAGAGCCAGGGCAGTGGGTCCAGGAAATGTTCGGTCAGCCCTGGCCTGCCCGGTGGCGTGGCGCGTGCCAAAGCAGGAGCAAGGGCCCCTGTCCCCGCAGCGCAGCTGGCTCCGTTTTCACAGACCTGGAGGGTCTCACTCAGGGTGAAGGAGGAGGCCTGGGAAACCCCAGTGTCTCAGCTGCCAAGAAAGCGGGGCGCCCCGAGGGCCTCCTGTGCCAAGAGGCCAGGAACCCTGGTTTTCTAACCCCTGCGTCCTTCCCTTCTCCCCACCCAAGCTTAACCCGTAGCCTCTCCTCTCTTTCAGTATCTCTCTCTCATCACTTTCCCTGTATATATCACTTTCTCTCCATCACTTTCTGTCTCTACCACTTTCTATCGTTTTTTCTATCACTTTCTCTCTCTCTATCCCTTTCTATCAGTTTCTCTCCTTCTCTCTCTCCCTCCCTCCATCACTTTCTCTCTCCCTCTCTCTCTCCCTCCCCCTTTCTCTCCCTTTCCCTCCCTCTCTCTCCCTCTTTCTCTCCCTCTCCCTCTCTCCCCCCTCCCACTCCCTCTCTCTCCCTTTCTCTCTCCCTCTTTCTCTCTTTCCCTCTCTCTCTCCCTCCCTCCCTCTATCACTTTCTCCCTCCCTCTCCCTCCCTCTCTCCCCCTCTCCCTCTCTCTCCCCCTTTCCCCCTCTCCCCTTCCCTCTCTCTCCCTCTCTCCCTCTCTCTCCCTCTCTCCCTTTCTCTTCCTCTCTCTCTCCCTCCCTCTATCACTTTCTCTCCCTCTCCCCCCCCCACTCTCTCTCTTTCACATACACACACACACACACACATGGCCTCCGCGTTCCCCCACAGCCTTTCCTCCACCCCTCTCCTCCCTCACGGCTTCTGGATGCCCCGTTCCCCTGGGCCCGCTGTCCATCTGAAGGAAAGCCGCCCCTCCGCTCCTGAGCCTCCTGTCTCTTCACCTAAGCAGCACCTGCGGGCGCAGGCCCGGGAAGGCCACTCTGCGCTCAGCCTTCCCCCGGGGCTGGCCAGGTCTCCCCATGCTACAGGGACCTCAGAGGCCCCTGGCCCGCTCCTGAGAGCCCCCCTGGAGAGAGGAGAGGGCCCAGAGCCCCAGAAACTCACAGCCAGAGACCCCCGTCACCAGGCGGACGCCCTGGCCAGGAAGCAACAAGGGCGTCCGTGACAGGGCGAGGACGGGGGTGGGCCGTGGACGAAGCCACCGCCCGCTGCTTCACCTCCTGACCTCCCCAGGGTCCCTGGAGAGCCCAGGGCCTGTCACCAGCCCTGAGCCGCCCCGTCCCCCGAAGGCCCCCACCAGGCACGCGTGTGTGCGCAGTGCGTATGGGAGTGGGGGGTGGGGGGCTTGCTGGAGCAGGAGGTCCACGCAGGCTCCACCCCCTCCCCACCTGGAGGGGAGCTGGTGCAGAATACCAGAAATGGGTTGGTTTTTATAGAGGGTATTTATTTGGGGCAGGAGCTTACAGATACCAGGCCATGAAGCATAATTTACTTCCCTCACCAAAGTCTACTTGGAGCAAGATGGCGGCCGACGTCTGCCAGGGTTCAGGCTTCCTGGGTTCCTCTCTTCCAGGGTCTTGCTCCTCTCTGGGTTCAAGGTTCCTTTCTTCCCAGGGCTTGCTTCTTCCTGGCTTCAGGGTCCTCTCTTCCTGGGGCTGGCTCCTCTTCCTCTGTGGGCTGACTTCCCAGGGCTCCAGCTTAAGGCTTCAGCATCAAACGCCAACATCAAAACCCCAACGTCAGAAAACCTTCCCCTCATCTCTGTCCCTTGCCATGCCTTTTATCTGTGAGTCCCCACCCCTTGGTGCCCTAATCCTAACTCAGTCATGCCCAGGTACAGGTCAGATGACAAGCATAATCCAGTATTTCTTTCTGGAATTCATCAATTATATCGAACTGCTGCATAGCCATCAGCTCCGCAGAGCTGGGGGATCCGCCCCTGGCCTGGCTGAGCAAAGCCCCCCCAGGAGGACCCTGGGGCCACCCAAGTGGTAGGAGAAAGGCCACAGCTTTCGCCTCTCAGGGGCGCTGCTTCCCACAAACCCCGAGGATGTGAATGCACTTCCCAAATAACAAATGTATCGAGGAGACAGAGGACTATCCAGGGCCAGGAGAAATGAAGCTGGATGAGATAAACTAGGGCTAAGTCTTCATCGTGCTGAGAGCTCTGCTGGGCAGGTTGAAACTAGGTGGCATCTGAATACCTGGGCAGCGTTGGCGGCTGGCCTCACGCATTTTAGTTCAGTCTCGGTCGGTAGCTCGTTTGCGTTGTCACGGTAGCTCATTTACCATTGTCACTTGGCCTCCTGGAGCTTCGAGAGGCTTAGAAAGGAGCCGTCTTGTATTTGTTGGAGAGTTAAAACTCAATTCCAAGTGCAAGGTGGGGGGGAGAAGCAGATACTTCTAGCCCCTTCCAAGTCAAGGGGGATGGCTTGGCTATTTGGCTTTAAGGGAATTCTAAGAACATCAGACACAGCCGTAAGCACAAAAGCACAAAGCAAACCAGAAGGTCTTTTTTCTTATTATTAATCATCCTTTTTGAGTCTCTAGATTGAGGTTATTCACTAACTCAGTCCTGATGAGGCCGCCAAGGTCCGTGGGAAGGAAAACCCAGGCAGAAAAGCAGAAAGCAAAGCCAAAAACCTTCTCACTTCTTTCACTGGCGTTTAATCCAGAATATGCTCAAGAGGCTGATGGCTCATCGCTATGTGCCCTGTTGAAAAAGAGGAAAACCAAGACTTCAGAAAGGAAAAGATGGTATTGAGAATCAGGGGTAGCACATTTCTAGAAGTGACCTTTACACGAGACTCCAAACTTCCAGCGAGAAGACAAATATGACCAATTTTAGAGTTTTCATTTTCTGATTTAAAAAAAAAAAAAAAGGAATGTACACCTTTCTCAGGAAGGACACAGTACAAAATTCTGGGACAAACTGATCGCTTGAATGCAATTTCCTTTCTTGTCCTGTTACGGGCAGCGAAGATGGCCCAGACTTAAGGTGATTCTTTGGAATTTGTTCGCATGCCTTCCCTGACTATTGATTCTGAAATTCCACAAAATGCTCTCCCCACCGCCAAATCCATCCATCTGCCGGGTCCATCCCAGAGTAAGTGGAGGTGTTCTCAGTTTCCCAGGCCCACGCGGGGCGCCCAAGAATAGCAGAGACCCCGGGGGTCAGGTCTCCTTGATTCCGGAGGGAACGGTGCAGAAGGGCTGGGAAGATGGATCAGGGTCATCTGAAACGCAGACCTCATGAGTCCTGACGCCGGCCGGTCATGTGAGGCCACAGGGGGAGGCAGATGCTCGAGTCCTGGGACCCCTCTGCGTGGCCTGAGCTCGCGCCAGCCCCGGCTGTCCCCAAGATGGACTGTGCAGAGGTGAGCATCCCTCGGGGTGTAACACAGCGCAGCGGGCGGCTCTCCTTCCGGGAATCCTGCTTTTCTTAGGCAGGACTTCCAGCCACCTCTGAGTCCAGCCTAATCCATTCCAAGCACAGAGCTTAAGAGCAGCTGTCCTGAGAGGCCAGAAAAACTATAACTGAGATACTAGCCAGGCGGGTGGGCAGCAGGTAACCCAAGTGGGCGCCTGTTTAGCTAAAAGATGATGATCCCAGCCTCTACCAATCCCCCACATCATCCTCTCCGAGGTCCTCACCGAGATCTGCAGATACGGTTTCCAGGAGAGGCCGTGCCTGAGCGACTGAACCTCAGCTTAGCACTTTGGTGGGCTGTCCAGGCCACGGCCACGGCCACATTCGGCACATCAGGGCCACTTCCCGGCGTTGACAGTCCTGATTCCTCAGCCAGTAAAGCGTGTGTTTGTTAGTTTGCTGTTAGAGACGTCGTGGATTTACAGAACAGTCACACATCAAATACAGGATCCCCACATACCATCCTATTTTCTTTTTTTTTTTTTAAAGATTTATTTATTTATTATTTATTTCTCTCCCCTTCCCCCCCACCCTTGTTGTCTGTTCTCTGTGTCTATTTGCTGCGTCTTCTTCTTTGTCTGCTTCTGTTGTTGTCAGCAGCATGGGAATCTGTGTTTCTTTTTGTTGTGTCATCTTGCTGTGTCAGCTCTCCATGTGTGCGGTGCCATTCCTGGGCAGGTGCACTTTCTTTTGCGCTGGGTGGCTCTCCTTACGGGGCGCACTCCTTGCGCATGGGGCTCCCCTACACGGGGACACCCCTGCGTGGCACGGCACTCCTTGCGCGCATCAGCACTGCGCATGGGCCAGCTCCACACGGGTCAAGGAGGCCCGGGGTTTGAACTGCAGACCTCCCATGTGGTAGACGGACGCCCTAACCACTGGGCCAAGTCCACCTCCCCTCACTTGTTTTGATTTCATGATTTCAAGGACATCCCTGCTTCCGTGAAATTGTCCAAACACCTGCCTTGACTTTAAGTTTAGAGAGGTAGAAACTGCTCTAACCTAAGGATTTCTATGCTCTGCGTTCTTTCTCAACCTTGGCCCCAGCTCTGGCGTGGATTTTTGAGACACAGATATTCTGGCTGCCCAAAAGGCGAGGGGGACGTTTCCTGCCTTGGGGACGGCCGGTCTCTGGCTTGCTCCTCCTCCAGCCACGGCTGTTGGGAAGGGGACGTCCAAAGCAGGGGCTCCCTCATCTGAGCTCAATCGGGGGCCGGGGGGCCGGCAGTCTGTCTCCTCGCCGAGAACGGAGACGTGAGCGGGGCTCGCACGAAGGAGTGTTTCCATTTTGACGGCCAAGGCCAACCCCGGAGAGGACCTGGGGAGAGCTGTTGTTGTTCTTTCCAGCCCCCTCCTTAGCGCAATGTCCAGGGTTATGGCCACGCTGGTGAGGAGGGTTCTTTGTATCTCATCGATGTAGCCCTTAAAAAAGCAACAAACACGTTAATTTATACTAAAGTGTTAAGGACTTACCTTGGTGTCCATCCCAAGGAGAGGAGATCAAGGATGCTTTAGTGGAGGAAACGTGTCACTTAGAGAGGAAGGAAGTCCACCGGCGTTCCCCGCCTCACTGCACGCACGTCGATTTCAGGGCTCGTTTCCTTCCCTCCTGCCTCTCACCTCGGTTCTGTATGTCAGCCTGGGTGCCAGGCTCCACCCTTGGGCGGAGGCCATGGCCTTCCCGGCCCGAGGTTCGAGGGCCCCTGGGAAGGGCCACGTCGCCCAGCAGGCGGCCGCGCGCTCTCCTGCTCGCCCTGCAGTTCCTCCTGCAGCAGGCCCGGCCCGCTCTGCCCCTGCCCGCTCCCGGCGGGGCCTCCCCTCTGCCGCAGCCCTGGGGAGGGGTGTCTCGGCCTCTTCCTGGTTCCCCTCTGGTGCCCATCTCTGCCTGTCCCACCGCAGGCCGCAAGGCCCGACTGCGCGGACCGCCTGCGGCTGCGGCGGCTGCTGGGGTGCCGGCCCTTCCACTGGTTCCTGGCCAACATGTACCCGGAGCTGCACCCGGCCGAGCGTGGGCCCATGTCCTCCGGAAAGGCAAGGCGCACTGGGCAGTCCAGGGGCCCTCCAGCCCCTCGCTGCGCTGACCCTGGCCCCCGGCAGGGGCTCAGGCCAGCACGTCAGGCGACCCTGGGTGGGGAGGAGGCAGCGGCGCCTGCGGGGGCTCCTTGCGTGGACCTGGGGGCTCACGGGGTGCCGTCTGCTTTCTGCTCCACAGCCCTGGACTCGGCCTCTGCGCAGCCTGCCCAGCGGAGGACAGCGCCCTGGGCGGGCCCGTGACGCTGGCTCCCTGCCGAGACGGCCGCCAGCTGCAGGTGGGTGCTGGCCTTGTCGGGTGGGGCTGCGGGGGGGGGGCACCGCCCTTTGGGGCATCTCCTTGCAGCAGCCCATGTCCCTTGATGGCCCACAGCCCCCCATCTTCCTGCCCACGCCGCCCCGAAGGTCAGCATGGGCCCCGTCATCAGAGAAGCAGTGCGTCATGGTTAGAAGGAGATGCAGAGGCTGTCAGCTAAGCCTGTCGTGTTTTTATTCTAATTATCTTTTTTTTAAAAGACTCATAGAGCACACAAAATGTTACATTAAAAAATATGAGGTCCCCATATCCCCCACCCCGTCACCCCACTCCTCCCACATCAACAGCCTCTTTCATCATCGTGGCCCATTCATTGCATTTGGTGACTACATCTTGGAGCACTGCTGCACCCGTGGATTATAGTTTACATTGTAGTTCACACTCTCCCCCAGTCCATCCAATGGGTTATGGCAGGATAGATAATGTCCAGCATCTGTCGTGCAATATCACTCAGGGCAATTCCAAGTCCTGAAAATGCCCCCACATCACACTTCTTCCCTCTCCCTGCCCTCAGCAACTCCCGCGGCCACTGTCTCCACATCAATGATACGGTTTCTTCCATTGCTAGAGTCACAATAATTCTATAGTAGAATACCAGTTTAAAAAATTTATGATATTTTTTCATTTTTTTAATACCCCAATTTATTTTACTTTAATTTAGTTTTTCTACATTATTATGTATTCTGTTTCTAATCTTTAAACACATCACTGCTATTTCATTTTCCTACTGATTGAATCTGGCACTATATCAGGCTTCGTTGTTGAAGACGTTTTGGACCACAGAGGGGTTCAGCTAGGGCAGGGGAGGAGCAGGGATGTGGGGTGTCACTGCTGGGGGAGGCATGGGTGGGAGGGACTTCTCCAGAGCATGCATACAGGGTATAACGTTATAACCTCGTCGTCTGACACACAAGGAAGCCGAGGCTTAGAGGGCGCCTGGCCCCGGGGCACAGACTCAGACGTCTTGGGGTTTCAGGCAGGACGTGAGCCGGGCAAGCTGCGTGACTCGAGGAGCACAAGCCGCATCTCAAATGACAGCCGACCCACCGCCGGCAGGTGGTTTTGTCTTGTACGGAAATGAGCCCCGTAATACAGGATCATCTGGAAAGCTTCCTATTTAAATTTACGAACTAGAAGCGGACGTGAAAGGAAACGCATGTGCAGGCCAGTTTCCACCAGGGCACCCCTTGGGAAGCCCTGGACCAGCCTTGATCACCAGCCCCCTAGAAGCAGAGGCTGGACCTGTGGGTCCCCAGAGGGAGAGGGGGCTGGGGGCACGGAGGCGCTGGGGAGCGAGGGGACGCCGCAGGCTCCCCACCTGCAGTCGTGCCCTCCACCCAACGCGGACTCCAGTTCTCTGGCGCCGAGTCCCCAGTCGATGTGGGTGGCCTTCAGGCACGAAGTGGGGACCTGGGGTGCCAACGCGTCATCCCAGAGGGGTGACTTCAGGGTACTGCAGCAGCCGGGGCGCGCGCGTGCGCAGTCAGAGCTGGCCTTGGAGCATGCGGGCCTCTAGTGCACCGGCGACCGTGTGTCGCTGCACCTGCCAGAGGACAGCTGGCGAGAGACGCAGCCGCTGGCGCCGGCGTCCAGGTCGTTCTCTTCTCTCTGCTGTTTGATTTGTGCGGTTCCTTTGGCCCCGAGGAAGCACAAAGGAGGGCACAGAGCACAAGCCCCGGGAGCACAGGCTGTGCTGTGTATTTTTTCTTCTCTTCAAAATTTTCACGACGGGGGTCACTGGCCCAGCAGGTGGAAGCCTCCCTTGGCGCTGGCAGGGGTTGGCGCCCACTTCTAGTCACAACCTGGGAGATGATCTGGAAGGCAAGCCTGCCCCCGACGCTCCTCCTCGCAGCCTGAGAGGGAAAGGAGCCTTTGGGTTAGGCTGTCCTACCCCAGACACCCCGATTACAGAGAGGTGACCAAGGACAGCTCCTGAAGATGGGGCCAGGTGAGCAGGGACACTGGAAGAGAAACGACCAAGGACAGCTCCTGAAGAGGGGGCCAGGTGAGCCAGGAAGCTGGACGAGAAACAACCAAGGACAGCTCCTGAAGAGGGGGCCAGGTGAGCCAGGAAGCTGGACGAGAAAGAGCCTCTCCCAGCAGGTCCAAGGTGCAGGCCTGGGGACAAGCTGGCGAGCTCTGGAAGAAACACAGGAAAGGGGGGCCCCAGGGCTCGTTTGGCCCCTTTTAGCTTCGGGCTTTGCCTGCCTTCCACAACAAGCCGACAGGCATTCACATTTGGCGCGCAGGGCGTGAGGACGCAGACAGAAATTGCTACGTGAGGAAACGGCACGATGCAGTGAGAACGCCCAAGAAAAAGGGAACTGGGAAAATCTACCCACTGCCACATGGGAATGAGAAGGAAGCTTGTCCGTTTCTCTGTGAGCTTTGAAAAGGAAAAAGTATTCTCCTTGAAAAACGTTTCATCATAAGCATGCATCTGACGTGCGTGTAGGTCCAGTTTCATGCTACGTGGTGCGGGGATCCTTGAGCAGGACACGGCCGCTTCATTTGTGGCTCCAGGTTCAAGATGAAAATGTGGCGCCTTCTCGTTCAGCCGTTATTAAGACTTTCAAGAGAGTGGCAGCAGAACGTTATACTAAGTGTATTGAGCTCTCCTAAGCACGAGGCCCCAGCAGCTGCACGCGAAGCTGGCCCTGTCTCCAAGTCACAGATTAATAGAGAAATTAGTACCAGGCTGCGCCCAGCAGAGCTGGACACTAGATGGCTTTGTCGGGACGTGTCCTCCTGCCCTGCCACTTAGGCGTCCCACAGCTAAAGGCCCCTGCCGATGTTCTCACAACCCAAGAGTACCAAACACCAGAGGAAGAATCAACAGACACAACAAATAAGAAAATTAGTTTGGGGGGTGCCCATCTCCCCAGAACAGGATCAGCCTGCGCTTCAGAGAAGCTCCTCATCTGTCCTTCCAACAGTAACTCCCAAAACACACAGGAATCTTGATGGCCTCGCCTGTGACACGTGCAATGGAGTAATGGTGGAACATGCTGGAACATTTGACCAAGAGTGCAGGGGCAGCTGGCACGTGGGCTTTCAAAGGCCAGAGCTGGCCTGGCAGCAGGCGGGCAGACTTGACCCAGGATAGGTCACGCATCCGAGGCTTGCCCCGGGCCTCAGCCCTGCGGTGGCCTCCTCCCCTCGCCTCCGACTTTGGAGAGGCGCTCAGAAGGTCTCCCTCCAGCTGCGCTAACAGCGTGTGCTCTCTCCCAGCTCCTGCAGCATGCCAGCAGGAAGGAGATCCACTGTGGTGGCCCGCAGCGCCTCTGCTTCAACGTCCGGCGAGAGCAGGTGGTTCTCCAGAGCTGTACCTGGGCAGGCCCAGCCTTGCATCAGCAGCACTGGGACCTGCAGGAGGTGAGCGGGTCTGGAAGGGCGCGGCAGTACCACCGGCTCCAGGTCTGCCCTGCACCCCAGGCTCTTCCCGCCCAGGGGTCCCCTCGTGAGCTAGGGGGCTCTGCGCTAAGGCCAGATGACCTTCCACTGGGCCACCAGCTCTTGGAACATGCCGATGTGCCACGTCCCTTAGAACTCTGGCCTGCGTTGTGGCGGAGAGAGAAGGGATGAAGGGCGGGTCCTTTCTGAAGTTCATTAGCTCGAGGCAACGGTAGGACCCTGGAGCACGTGGTAGAAGCCGTGACGTGGTTCAGGAGCCGGGGAAGACCCCTCCCCATTAAAGACAGAGATAGAAGGAGTAGAAATCTAAACTCACCACTGTCTTCCTTATGATTTAAGTTCCACGGGGAGCATTTCCTCCCTTTAGGAAGACTTTGATTTCTACGACTGGGAGAGAAGCTCTAGGTCCCTCCCGGGGGTTACGCATCATAGAGCGGACACTGTGGGGGTCTCAGTGGGAAGGAGAGCGAAAGGGTCCCAGACAGAAGATTGGGGAGGGAATGTAGGAAGATGACAGCCTCAGCAGAGTGTCTATGGGCAGCTTTTTTTCCTACTTTGAATTCTTTCTGAAATGAGTTAGGGTATAAATATGAAAAAAAAAATACCTACATTAAATTTTTTTTCAACTTCTCCTGGGGACAGTGACCTAACTGATAACTTGCACTGAACTCCCAGCACTCAGTTAAGAAACTCTCTGAGAGCTTTGATGACAAGAGCCTACTCGTGCTCAGAGGAGCCCTGGAAGCCAAGTGAAGATCCAAAGGGCCACATGAAGCAAGTCAGGAGAATAAGACCGGAGTTAGAAACTGAGCTTAAAAATAAGTAAGAGGGAAGCAGACTTGGCCCAGTGGTTAGGGCGTCCGTCTACCACATGGGAGGTCCGCAGTTCAAACCCCGGGCCTCCTTGACCCGCGTGGAGCTGGCCCATGCGCAGTGCTGATGCACGCAAGGAGTGCCGTGCCATGCAGGGGTGTCCCCCGCATAGGGGAGCCCCACGTGCAAGGAGTGCTCCCATAAGGAGAGCCACCCAGCACGAAAGAAAGTGCAGCCTGCCCAGGAATGGTGCCACACACACGGAGAGCTGACACAACAAGATGACGCAACAAAAGGAAACACAGATTCCCGTGCCGCTGACAACAACAGAAGCGGAAAAAAGGAAAACATGCAGCAAACAGACACAAAGAACAGACAACTGGGGTGGGGAAGGGAAGGCAAGGGGAGAGAAATAAATAAATAAATCTTTTAAAAAATAAATAAGAGGTTAGTACGATGCACCCAGCCCATTTCAGGCACCTGACAAGAAGACTTCAGGGTGGCAGTGTCAGCTTTCTAGGTAAGGCGGTCTAGCTCTTCTAAAGCAACCCCGTGTTCTGTAAGAAGGGGGTGGTGAGACCTGGTGGGCCTGAGCAGGGAGCAGCCATAGACGCTCCAGTAAGCTTGTCCTTGAGGCCTTGCTCTATGTTCAGTCTGGTGGCAGCGGGACTAAACTGCAGGAATTACAGAGGGCAGAGCTGTTGGACACTTTTGAAAGAAGACATTGCAAAACCCTTTTGAAAGCACAAGTACAGTGCTAACAACAAGGGTCACAAGTACAATGTGAAGACTGAACGTGCCCTACATGCTGGCACTTAGCAAACCAGAACTCTCTAAGAAATGGGGAATTTATACAACCACAATAAAGATAATTAGATTACTCATCCCAAGACTCTAAATGACATCTAAATTTGGGGGCTACTTAAACTACCAAAATACCAGAGTTCTTTACTAAGCCAGTTATACTACCTGTATTATTCTCTCAATCATTAGCACAGATCTTAGCAATATCCTTCTTTGCTGACTGTTTGCGGGGACTGAGTCTCTTTTTTTTTTTCCACCCCAGGATGGAATGATTGTCCACTTCCTTTCTGGGAAATGCATGGAAGCTGTGGTGCAGGGAAACAATAAAGATATATACTTGCGCCAGTGTGATGGAAAACCCAGCCAGCTGTGGCGATTTGACCAAGTCAACGCTGTGGATGAACGATGAAAGCCAGAGTCAGAAGAAAAGAGATTTCTGGCATGGCAGGTCAGCCCCAAGGGAACTCAAGGAACGTGTATATTTCAAGCAGTAGACCTGTTTTTGTTTATGTTCTTGGTGATAGGAAAGAAGAAAGTTTCATGAAAGAATATAAAGTCTCTCCTCACACTTTATTTCATAGGTGGCGGGCTGTTGAAAAAGCAAGGAAAAAGAAAAGAAGGATTCCTTGTTTTATTGTCTTCGCCACTGGGAGATGATCATCACGGGGTACGGAAGTTGCCTTGTGTTTTCTCCACTGAGCATTTACCAATGTTTTCACTCTTCTGCTTCTGCCTGAACATTTCTAGCAGCACCTCCAGGAGATATAAATTCAAAGGCTTCGCTTGTTGGTCTTCAGATGGCCTTGCCTTGGATTGTCCGTTTGGTCAATCATGAAAATGAGAGTGTGAACAGGCTTATTAGCACAAATTTCACGCTCATTGGTTGAACCATAGAGCAGAAGAAGAAAGGACAGGACTGGGAAGAAGATGGAAGAGACCGTTGGCCCAACTACCCAACTCAGTCTAGAAGCTGAAGGGGCGGCAGACCTGGCACGAGACATTTTCATGGTCACAAGAGTTTCCTCAGAACTTTCTACCTCTGTGCGCCTTATCCTAACCCTCCTCTGGTTTGGTCACCGTCACCAGGTCCCCTTACGATGTCTTTCTCTTTAATCCTCACTGGTGGAAGGATCAGCCCACACCTAGCACGTCCAGTGACAGAGGCGATGACACGTGAGAGTCGACTGCTGCCCCGTGACAGGGCTTGCCTCGACCGGGTCAGAAACAGTGACCTTCGCCAAGGAGCCAACCTCCCTGGTAGGGAGAAGCGAAATCCCCAGGGGTGTCAATGTCCATGAGGGAGTGAGGGGCCACCCCTGAGACCGTAGGTGCTGCCTGCACCCCCAAACGTGCCCACAGCTCAACAGTCACAAGAGTGGGGTCCCAGCGAGAACAGCGCCAGCGCGCCTGAGGGCTGACCGGCCCTCCTGGGGTGGCCCTGCCTGCCTCGTTCAGCCCTAAGCTGCTGAGTAGGGCTGGTTCTGCAACCAAGAAGACACCACTCGTGCCCACTGCCCCCGGGTGGCGTCCCCTCCCCACACGGTTAGCTTAGAGACCCCCTCAGCAATGCCCAGCTCCTCCGGGCTCTCTCGGGACACTCTACGCTTCAGGTGAGAAAACCAGGTAGGAAGTGGGCTCTTAAACCCTCTCCATCCTCTTGATAGATCTATTCCTTTTCCACCTGTGTGTGCCAATGGCCTGATGCTTGTCCTCCTTTAGACTAAATTCTAGACCCCTGCTGTCCAGTACAGTAGCCACCAGCCACGTGTGGCTGTGACAATTTAAATTCATTAAAATTATAGAAAATGAAAAACTCAGTTCCTTGGTTGCTCTGGGCTCATGCAAAGGGCTCAGCAGCCAGGCAAGGCTAGTGGCTACCCCACTGGAGAGCCCAGAGAGCAAGCATTTCCATCGTCATGAGCGGCTGGTGTCCAGCAATAGAACTGGACAGAGCTGCTAAGGCTACTTGGCTCCTGCAGAGAAGAGATCCAGGCCACCGTCTCCCTGCTTCAGACCTGTCTATATCGGAAACAAATCCCCACAACCTCCTCAGGCTGAGAGGAAGCTACAGATTCTCAGAGGACAGCCTGGTATTAATGGTTAAAGAACAAAAATGAAACCAGACCTCTATTTCTTTAAAAGAACTTTATTATTGGCACGGTGGGTGTTTGAAGTTGCTGGGATAAATTAATATAATTAAATAAAAGGCTGAATTCACTTGTGTAAGTTGTGTTTGACAGTAATTAACCAAAGGACCCAGATGGCTTATTGCTTAATTGGTTGAACAAAGCAAAAACGTGGTGTTTCCTGCTTCCTTAATCCTCCCTGTGATTTATTACTTTATTATAGAAATGGCTGTCGACTTGGTCCCTGACTGGTATTTACAGACCCTTAATTTAAACAAAGCAGATGCCTTCATTTAGTTCTAAAAGAAACTCAACCTTCTTATCGTAATGCAGCCAAGTGTTCTAATTCCCTCTTTCTCTATGGACTCAGCTTCAATTTGATCTGTAATGATCAAATTAAAAATAGAGAAACTTGGCAATTGGAAGATCTGATTCCCAAGAGTTTGAGCTTTACTTGCCCATCTGAGTTTTATGATTGGGCTTTCCTATTTGTTTTTTAAGAGTGAATTTCATCATCACCTCCACCATGATAGCCATCGTTTTTCAATCAATGGTATCCCACGGTGGGGTTGGGGGGGATTGATGGAGAGAAGTATTCAGCCAGCAATCTAGAATCCAGCACTTCTTGGGCTACTTCACAAGAGTAAAAGAAGATGTCGACCCTGAGGGGACCTGAGCTACCTCCTCTTTGGCATTTTCTTTTTTTATTATTATTTATTTCTCTCCCTTCCCCCCCCCCCCAGTTGTCTGCTTTCTGTGTCCATTCACTGTGTGTTCTCCTGTGTCTGCTTGTATTCTTGTCAGTGACACTGGGAATCTGTGTCTCTTTTTGTTGTGTCATCTTGCTGCATCAGTTTGTGTGGGCAGTGCCATTCCTGGGCAGGCTGCACTTACTTTCACACTGGGCGGCTCTCCTTACAGGGTGCACTCCTTGCGCTTGGGGCTCCCCTATGCGAGGGACACCCCTGCACGGCACGGCACTCCTCGCGCGCATCAGCACTGCATGTGGGCCACCTCCACATGGGTCAGGAGGCCTGGGGTTTGAACCCTGGCCCTCCCATGTGGTAGGCGGGCGCCCTATCCATTGAGCCAAATCTGCTGCCCTCTTTGGCATTTTCAATGCCACAGTTCCCACTGGCAAACTCAGAATTCCAACCCCAATAGACATAAAAAATTTGTCCAGGTCTTTGATGATGGTGACATCACTGCTTTATAAATTAACAGTATGAGAGGTCATTTTATGGTGCTCCCTTGAGGGGACTCCATTTTCAACTGAAGGGCCATGAAAAAGCCAGCTGGATACCAACGGGTCTGTGACCAGTTTCCAAATATAGTTAAAGCCAGCTCGTGTTCACAGGCTGCTTCACTGAGCGCAACTCTAGTTATGCTCCTTCAACAAGTCAGAGCTCAAAGCACCTACCAGCCCCTCCCTGGTCATTCAAACACCTGGATTTAGGCATATTTCAGATGAGAATGTCAAGCACAGAAGCCAAGGAGGTGGTATTTCCAAGCTTCTAGAACCCTTTGCTATGTCTGTGTTAGTAGCAGTCCCTCCAGTCTCCAACCTCCTTGCCAGTTTCAATCCTTCTACCGTGAAATGTGCTCTTTGAATACAGAGATGTGTGATTGTGTGATTGTTGTTATATTGTAAGGATTGTGCTTATGTGGTAATTCTTTCCCCAGGAATGGGATGTTGATACTTTCCCATCACCAAAGACTGTGTGATTCAAGCACACTGTGCCATCACATACATCAACAGCCGGCCTGACTTGATTTGATCATTTCCCCTGCAGGGTGTTAGTTGGCAAGTGAAGTCCAAACTGACTGGATTCATGTTTTGAAAATGCAGTTCTTTAACAATTCCTGAGCTATTCAGCTATTCATAATCAACTGGTCTTCCGGAACCCATGACAAAGTCATGTCTGTTTTCTCTTAGGAAGAGGACAGAGACAACTCTGCTGCAGCACTGGCTCACAAACACTTTTGAACTTTCTAGTGACCAGAAGGTAGCACTCTATTTCTTTGAGAGGCCCTCACAAAGGCCCTGCCGGCCACTCTCCTTTAGGCACAGGGCAAGGGCGACAATGCTTTTGATAATTTATTCAAACAAGGTCAGCAGAGCCTGAGCGGCTGCCTGCCCAGATGCACCGAGACTGGCCCCTTTCGGAGAGTGGAGAAGGATTTGTCGTGAAGGAGGAGGGCTATGGGATTATCCAGCCAGCCCAATCGTTCCTAGCTGGCCACGTGGCTTCAGTGGGAGCCGCCATATTCCCGCAGCAGGATTCCATCCCCTTCCCCCAGCTGATTGGCCCCAAGGGGGCACGTGACGTCAGGTAGACCAATCAGCCTAGACCCCAGGAATGTTGTCACTGGCACTAGGGAATCAATCTCTTGGCAGGCGATTGAAGAGAGAATATAAAAACATACACGTTCTCGGTAGACTTGTCTTCTGTGTATGACCCTATCAGGCAGATAAATCTAGTCCTGGACAGAAAGACTGAGAGAAAAAGAGAAAGCGAGGGAAGGAGGGGAGAAGTGAAGCAGATGTGCAGGTAGAAGAAGAGGCAAGAGGCAGAGCAGCTCAACAGTGTTCAAGTGGCTCCTTCCAGTTTGTCCGATGCCTTGCTAGAAGCCTATTCTCAGGCATGGGACACCTCCTAGCGTTGTCATTTAATGCAGTGCTTCTCACACTTTACTGTACTCAAGAATACCCAGGGACCGTGTTAAAATGTGGATTCCGATTCAGTAGGTCTAGGGGGCACCTGGGGTTCTGCATTTCTAGCACATCCCCAGCTGCTGCTGCTGCTGCTGCCGGTCTGTGGGCCACTCTCTGAGGAGCGAATGTTGACACTCTTCCAAGTTGGGTTTCTGCTACTTGGAGAATCCTCTCTGGAGCAGTTCTTGGACTATTTTCCTTTGCCTCTCATCTCTCTTAGAAGCCACAGGGTAAGACGGTTTGACACGACGTTTTCTAGGACAATGCAGCCTGTTCAGTGTAACACAGCCGCGTTTGGCCTCTCTTCCTCTCTCCCCTCCGCACTCCTCCTCTTTCTCCTCCTATTAGCTCCTCCCCTGGACAGGGGTGGGGGTCATTTGTTGCTCTCCCTGTTTGTTCCGGGGTTAGGCTGGGCCTCCCTCACTTTCCTTCTCTTGCCCTCAACGTCCCTCCAGTTCCGTCTCTGGTCGAAGCTCTTTCTGCAGCACCCATGCTCTGGTGGGCTTCGTTTCTTTAGCTCAGTCTCCCCGTTCCTCTCCCTGAGCTCTCCGCCCTTCCATCCTCAACTCCAACTACTAAATCTGGGAAAACAGCCTCAAGTTCTCCATAGGAACAAATCCATTAGCCCCGATTGTCGGCTCTTCTTGAGGCAGGCTCGTTTAGGGAATGAGAAGACGACTCTGGGGCCTGGGAGAAAACCACGCCGTGGAACACGCGGCCGTGGGAACCGCCTTGACGGAAGAACCTCGCGAGAATTCCCCGTTTGAAACGGGATTTTGTCTGGGATCAAGGAAAAGCCCCGGATATTCTCAAGGTCCCGTGCCATTGGGCCCCTCCAGGGAAATTGACAGGTGGGGTAACCAATCAAAACAGCAGAGAGCTGGGGCCCCTCCCTGAAACTAGCAAGGGGCGGGTAATTGATGGTTTAAAAAGCCCAGGTGGCGCCAGCTCCCTCTGCCAGGCCCTTTCTCTGCCTGCCTCGACCGGCCGGCAAGGAGACCTGGGGCCCTGGAGTCACTCTGTAAACCAGCCCTTTTTGCTCTCTCTCTGCCCAGACCAGC
Source organism: Dasypus novemcinctus (assembly GCF_030445035.2). NCBI lineage: Eukaryota > Metazoa > Chordata > Mammalia > Cingulata > Dasypodidae > Dasypus > Dasypus novemcinctus. The sequence continues at coordinate 42,061,963 of NC_080703.1, read as the reverse complement.
CCTCAAAGATACCTGGTACCCATGTCTCTTATTTTCTTTCTCTTCTCTCATTTTCTTAATAAACTACCGGCCTAACCAAACTGGCATGATCTTTTATTTTATTTTATTATTATTATTTTTAATTATTTATTTATTATTATTATTTTTTAATTACATTTTTAAAAAATGAGGTCCCATTCAACCCCACCGCCCCCACCCCCCACTCCCCCCACTCCCCCCACAGCAACACTCTCTCCCATCATCATGACACATCCATTGCACCTGGTAAGTTCATCTCTGAGCATCACTGCACCCCATAGTCAATGGTCCACATCATAGCCCAGACTCTCTCACGTTCCATCCAGTGGGCCCTGGGGGGATCTATAATGTCCCGTAATTGTCCGTGAAGCACTATCCAGGACAACTCCATGTCCCGAAAACGCCTCCACATCTCATCTCTTCCTCCCGTTCCCCACACCCAGCAGCCCCCATGGCTACCGTTCCCACACCCATTCCACATTTTCTCTGTGGACATTGGATTGGTTGTGTCCATTGCACACCTATGTCAAGTGAGGGCTTAGATTCCACATGGGTACTGGATGCACTCCTCCCGCTTCTAGTTATAGACACTCTAGGCTCCATGTTGTGGTGGTTGACCTTCTTCAACTCCATGTTAGCTGAGTGGAGTAAGTCCAATAAATCAAAGTGTAGGAGCTGAAGTCTGTTGAGGCTCTGGGCCTGGGTGTCATATTATCAGTCCAGAGATTCAAATCCCCTACATATATCTTAAACCCAGCACCAACTACAATTCCAATAAAGTAGCATGCAAGTCTTGTGAAAAGAGATCCCCTCTGAGTCCAATTCCATCATGCAGAAACACCAGCTCCAAAGAAGGGCCATCTGTCATGGCAGTGAACCCCTTCTCAAACTGGCATGATCTTAAATGCCTTTTTTAACATAGCCAAGACCCCCAGAGAAAAGCGGCCCCATTCCAGCCTCTGCTCTCCTGGTGGAATCCATACTCTAGGGGCCCCGGAAGGCCCTTGGCCGTGGAGCCGGGATCTGCTCCTGCGGGGGCCGCCGCGGGGAGGCCGTGGGCAGGCGGCCGCGTCCTGGGCGGGCGGCAGCTGTGGGCGGAGGAGCTCCTGAGGCGGGCTGGGGGGCCCGTGGGGTGGCCTGGACCTCGGGGCTCTGCCCGCACCCCATCCAGCGGCCGAGCAGAGGCGAGAGCTGGAACACAAACCCTGCGGAAGCCGAGAGCTTGGTTCTCTTTACCCCTGGGCCCGCGGTGCAGTCACGGCCCACAGAACTAAGACGCCACATGCACTTCTGCCACCAGAGTCCCCAGGGCTGACCAGGGTTCTGGCTCTCGCCATCCCTCGGGTCTTACAGCCTCGCTGCTCCCAAAGGAATTCCAGCTCCCCAGGTCTGCATTTCTGTGCTAAGGGTCCCCCCACCCATTTCCTGTGGGGCAGGCTGGAAGTGCCCTAGGAGGTAGAAGTGACACCCGCCGCAGCCGCCCTCAGTCGCTGGCTGACAAGAGGCCGGTAGAAATGCCCCAGCTGCCCTGCCCCTCTGGTGGGATTACTCTGAGGGGCATTTTCTACCCCATTCCCCGTGATTGCCCTGCAGAACTAAGCCCTGGTTTTCCACAGTGGTGACTGGCTGATCATGCTTTTTTTTTTTTAAGATTTATTTTTTGTTTATTTCTTCTCCCACCCCACCCCCCCATTTTGTCTGCTCTCTGTGTCCAGTCTCTCTGTGTTCTTTTGGGTCCGCTTGTATTCTTGTCAGCAGCACCAGGAATCTGTGTCTGTTTTTGTTGCATCATTTTGCTGTGTCAGCATTCTGTGTGTGCGGCACCACTCCTGGGCAGGCTGCACTTTTTCCATGTCGAGTGGCTCTCCTTATCGGGCGCACTCCTTGCACGTGGGGCTCCCCTATGTGGGTGACACTCCTGCGTGGCACGGCACTCTTTGCACACATCAGCACTGCGCGTGGGCCAGCTCATCACACAGGTCAAGGAAGCCCAGGGTTTGAACCCTGGACCTCCCATGTGGCAGACACTCTTATCGGTTGAGTCACATCTGCTTCCTATAATGCATATTTTACTGGCTACCTTTTTCTGTTTCCTTCCTCCTTACTGGTGATTCCCAGGCTTAATGCCCAGATAAGCCATCCGGATTCAAATCCTGTCTTCAGTATCTCCAAATGAGGACACTAAACCGGAAAATGCAGCCCTGCCCACCAAAAGCTGCCATTTACAAACATTTTTCTTACCAAATTCCACTTTTTAAAATCAGCATTCTCACCCCATGCACTGGATCCTCCCCCTCCCCTGAGCTGAATTTATTCCACCAGACTGCAGGCTTCTGTTAGCTGTGTCCCGGGAGGAGATAGAAGAATGGGCATTATGTTCAGTTCCTTCCTCCAAGCTGCTTTCGATAGCTGAGAGCTGCCAATGCAATTCCAGAAATGGGCTGGCTCCTCAGTGGGGATTTATTACGTTAGAGGCTTACCGTTCTGAGGCTGTGCAAGTGTCCACATCAATGCCCCATCCAGAGACGCTGTCTCCCTGAGCTGCAGCCACCAGGCACACAGCAGTGTCCACTCAGCTCTCCCCTTTCCTCATCTCTTTCAGCGTCTGCCTAAAGGGGTTTCCTCTCGGCCTCTGTGTCCCTTTGAGTCCAGCCTCTAGCCCCCTGGGGCCTTCTCGCTCAGCTTCTGGGCTCTTTGTCTCTGTGCTCTTCCTTCCGTGTCTGCAGCTCTTATTCCTCCATTGATCAAGGATATCAATAAGAGGATCAAGACCCACCCTGGTCCATGCCCTGCCGGAGCAATCTAATCAAATGGCCCTTAACCGACCTAATCGAATCAAAGATTTGCAGTAGGTTCCATTTAAGAACGTAATTATCTGGGGTCCACAAAAGACCAAGATCAACACAGAAGCTTAGCAGTGGCATTGAAGAGCCTCCTTCCCTGGGAATGAGCTAGTGAGGGGCAGAGAGAGGCCACCAGAGCTCCACTAATGGGGGTTCTTTTTCATGGAAATGTGAAGCCTCTGAAAGAAAGTTTCCTCCTGCCTCATAAAAAATGTTCTTTCTTACATCCCAGGGATTTTCCAGTAGTGTGCATACCAGTTAGAGAACGGACACACATAACCCACAAGCAAGGTGCAGGTGCAGAATTGCTCTCCGCGATTGAATGAGGGGGCTTCAGACGAATCCCATCGGTGAAGCCCTAGAGAGCAGGGTGCTCCAGGAGGTATTCCTGATGGAGGCAGAGGCTTGAGGGCCAGAGGAGTTTTCGGAGTTGGGTGTTTAGTCCTGGCTGTGGAGTCACTTGCCTTATTTCCTTTGTCCCGAGCTTTTAGCCGAGACTTCCTTAGTGACCTGGGTGAGTGCATCAGGGCCTGGGAACCAGGGAGCAGAGCTGAGCTCCTCACCCACGTCAGCTTGACTAAAGGAAGAGAGTCAGATTGCAGTTGGCTGGATCCCAGTGAGGCTGCGTGCTCAGTGGGCGCAGAAATGCAAAGGCCAGCGCGACACGGGTGGGGGGATAAACGAACATAAGCTCTCGCCACACACCGGCACACGGTGCCTCGTGAGGATAAATGGGCCTGGGCAAAATACTTTCATATTCTACTTGAATGTGAGGTCCACAGACTTTGGCCACATAAAGGGCCAGATAGCAAGTCTTTTCAGCTTTGTAGGCCTTTCGGTCTCCATTATAACCTCTCCAGTCCCTTGTAGCATGAGAGCAGCCAGGGACAATGAGTAAACAAATGAGCAGAATTGCGTTCTGGTAAAAAGTTATTTACAGAAACGGGGCTGGCAGATCTGAACTGGAGTTTTTGACCCGGCTGGGGAGGGAGGTAATTTACAGACTCTTAAAAAGCAATAAATGACGGGACTAGAGAAATGATGAATAAGCTTGAAAAACATACAAAGTGCTTCTGTGGGAAGATGGGGCTCAAGCGATGGAATTCCCACCTGCCACATGGGAGTCCCAGGTTCAGCTCCCGGTGCCTCACAGAGAAAAGACAAGCAGACACAGAACACAAAGCGAATGGACACAGAGAGCAGACCGCAGGTGCAAACAACAAGGGGGGGGGATAAATAAAGAAAATAAATCTTTTTTAAAAAGTGTTTATTACGGCAAAAAAGCAATGGGAAGAACAGGGAAACAGTGTTTAACATTTGTCTCATTGTGAGCAGATTTCAATCCTTTTTTTTCCCTTTATTTACTTTTTAATGTTACATTCGAAAAGTATATGAGGTCCCCTTATACCCCCCACCCCCCTCACCCCGCTCCTCCCACATCAACACCCTCTTTCATCATCGTGGCACATTCACTGCATTTGGTGACTACATCTTGGAGCACTGCTGCACCACATGGATAGTGGTTTACACTGTAGTTCACACTCTCCCCCAGTCCACCCAGTGGGCCATGGCAGGACATACAATGTCCAGCATCTGTCCCTGCAACAGCACCCAGGACAACTCCAAGTCCTGAAAATGCCCCCACATCACACCTCTTCTTCCCTCTCCCTGCCCGCCGCAGCTGCCGTGGCCACTTCCTCCACATCAATGCTACAATTTCTTCCATTACTAATCACAATAGGCATAAGCAAGCCAGTCATTAAAAAAAAAAAACAAAATAATAAAACCTTGACACCTCGCCATGGCCTTCTTCCTTTGGGGGATATAAAGATTCCAAAAGCCTCCACTGCCAGCGGAGATTGGGTGAAGCAAGCTCTCTCAGCAGGATTCCAAGCTGCAAGGAGAACATCACCGAGGAGAGGGCGCCTCCGAAGCAAAGAGTGGCCCCGGCACCTTGGCCAAGCCAAAGGGACTAGACTGCGCTAGTGGGTAAACCCTGACACTCTCGTTTTCATCTCATTGCGGTGTAGACACTCCCAAGGGTCACGCACGCGTTCCCCCACCCGTGCTCTCTCGCGACTGGGATGTGGCGAAAATCAGATCCCAGGTCCAGGGCGGCAAGGGGCAGTGACCTCCCTGCATCTGCACGCGCCCTGCTCCCTGGCGTCGGTTCAGCCCGTCTCCCAGACACAGGCGGGAGGAGGAAAGCCAGGCACAGGCCCTTCCAACAGCAGGGCTGGAGGCCAGACTTCCCCCCGTGTTCTTAAACCAACAGCAGCCCGTAAAACATGGCTAAAAACTGACCCCGGGGAGCCTCCGGCCTGTTAAACTCCGTATCTGGGGACTTCCGCCCACCAGGCCCCTTCAGGTATTAATGTCAACGTGGCCCAAACTGGCTCCAGACAAAACGAACAGCCTGAGGCACCTGCTCCTTCCCACACTCAGCAGTTCCCAAGCCGGCCAGCCCCATCTCCCCTCCGCTAGTGCTCTGTCCTCTGTGCTGATGGCCCCACGACGCCCTCTCCGTGCTCAAGGAGAGGCCACTCTCTGGCCATGGGTACCGGATATAACTGAGACCTGTTGCCGTCCATCTCGGAGAGAGATCGTTTTGTTCTTTCCCCCTTGTTGGTTGGATGCTCAGTGTAATGCAGTGGTGAGAAGCCCTGCTCCTTCTGTTCACGGGGAAGATCGTGTTCTTCTCCAGTCAACTCTTGGTGACTCTACTTGACCGCTTTGTATGGGAGGCTCTTTGCACGCAGCTCTAGGGGATTTTTTGTTTGCCCCTTGGAACCACCACTGTCTCCTTGAGGCTCCATCTCTACGCCCCTGACATCGATGTTCTCTCACGGACTGGTTTGGGCAATGCCCCTTCCGGCTGGTCAGGTCTCCAGCCCCCTCCGCCAATCCAGCTGCCCCCTCTGCATGGAGCCTCTCGGCTCAGCTGACTGGGACCCCAGTGGAAACACGATGCATGTTGCCTGAAGACGGTTCTTACCCTGCACTGTTATCCATTATGGCTCATGGTGGAATTTTCTTCCAGAATACACAAAAGGCTTCACTTCGTAAAAAAGCCATGGTCCAATCTTCCTTGTTTTGGCCCCTTGGCACTCAGCACAGGGCTGGACACTGGATTCCATGGATTCTACCATGGAGGAGAAAAGCCTGGAGTTGGGATACAGAAAAATGACATTTCAAGGGTTGGGAAAGGCATCAGATAGAAAATACCTTGGACACCAATTCACAGTCAGTGCACTGGACTCTGTGATAACACATGAGTACCCGTGATCAGAAGTAACAGTACTAACCACAGCCGTGAGTGCTAAGCCTGTGCAAAGCCCTCTTGTGATAGTGTTCCCTCACAGAAGACCAAGGAAGCAGGTGCCCTATTATCCTGATTTTATATTTTCTCGCTTTGCTTAAGGCAAGTGAGGCACACAGAGATAAAGTAATATTCTCACGGTCATGCAACCAAATAGTGAGAAGGCTGGGTGGAAAATGCAGGCTCATCTGAAGCCACGGCCCTCCTTCACTGCTGCCCTCCACGTTGGGTCGCCTCCCAGGAGCTGTAAGTGAAGAAAATAAAGTCAAGCAGAGACTGTCCAAATGGCAGTGGGTGAAACTGAGGGCCAGGTAATTATGTGCCAAAACTAGACTCGTTGGTTAAAATAAGTTTAAGAGCAAGTAAGAGAATAACCCACTTCCAGGGGCTTAAGAAATAAAGACCTTGACGGACTGTGGTTAACAGGACAAGTAGGAGAACGTTTTCTCCTGAATGATAACAAATATTTAATACAAATACAGGGTGTTAATAATCAGGCGGGTTGGGGGAAAGTACACCAAATGTTAGATAAGGGCTATAGTAAGTAGTGTATTTTGACAATGCTTTTTTAGAGTTTGTAACAAATGTTTACAACAATGCAAGGCGTTGTTGGTAGGGAGATGTACGGGAGCCTTGTACGATGATACGAATGTTTGTTTTGCAGATTAACAAATTTACTATACATTTACTGTTTTTTTCTCTTTTTTTTTTAACGTTACATTAAAAAATACATTTACTGTTAATGTATGCTCATGTATGAAAGATATACTTCAATAACATTTTATTAAACCAAAAAGAAACAGACCTTTCAATATCTTAGATGCCTGGGCTCTGACGGTAGGTAGCTCCACCTTTGATGCAAAGGCTCCCAGATGTCATCCGTGACCCAGGCTCTTTTTAATTTTCCACTCACCAGCCCTGTTGGCTTTTGATCCTGTTATTTATCTCTTTATGGTCACGAGATGGCCGCCAGAACTCCAAATATTACATCTTGGCCCTAGCATGCCAACTAGGAAGGAAGAGAGGTAGAGTAGGAGAGCCCTCTCCCCCACTGCCTGGCTCTCCAACAAGAGACCAAGCTCTTGCCCAGCAGGTGCCCCTCTGTCTCACTGGCCAGAACTATGCCACGTGGCCACCCTGGTGGCCAGGGAGGCTGGGAAGGGCTGGGAGTACAAGCTCCCCAGTGCTGTGAGCTGAGAAGGAGGGAGGTCGGCTACCGGAGTGCCGTAACAGCCGCCATCTGGAGATGCCCCTCGTCAGTGCTTCTTTCGCATCTCACTGGGATGAAAATTACAGGGCACCAAGTCGAGACTTAGGAAACCCTGTGCTCACGGTTCCATCCACCTGGCTCCTGCCCTCTGTCCAAAGGAGGACTCTTCAACTGTCCAGAGGGTGGTTCCTCAGAAGCAGCTCAGTCTTCCGGCTGGGAGGCTGGGGAGAGCAGAGGGGTGTGTGCCATTTGCCACCATAGTTGGTCACCAAGAGGCAAGGTGCTCACAGCTCTTTATTACACAACTCTGGCAAAAACTGTGGCCCAAACGTGACATCTAACAAAGCCCTTCCTTTATTCCTGTGCCCAAGAGGCAAGTTTCTACTTGCTTTCTAAAGGAAACATAAAAAGCAAGTAAGGGAAGTGGATGTGGCTCAACTGAGAACATCTGCCTACCACATGGAAGGTCCAGGGTTCAAACCCAGGGCCTCCTGACCCATGTGGTGAGCTGGCCCACGCACAGTGATGCCATGTGCAAGGAGTGCCATGCCACGGAGGGGTGTCCCTTGCATAGGGGAGCCCCACACACAAGGAGCGCAACCCTACATGGAGAGCCGCCCTGCATGAAAAAAGTGCAGCCTGCCCAGGAGCGGCACCACACATGGAGAGCTGACGCAGCAAGATGAGGCAACAAAAAAGAGACAGATTCCCAGTGCCACCTGATAATACAAGCAGGCGCAGAAGAACACACAGCAAATGGACATAAGAGAGCAGACAATGGGGGGGAGAGGGGGAAGGGAGAGAAAAAGGTAAAATAAATCTTTTTTAAAAAAGCAAGTAAGCATGGCCTATACAAATAAGACACGGTGGGGTTATAAATCCACGGAACTCATAATAATTTTCTTGTCTTCTGTTTCATATGGGAAGTCTAGAGTATGTGATACGGGAAGTTTCTTGAGAATCTTGCTTGAAACGGCAGTTGTCGTCTGTTGACGACATGAGTCTCCTGAGGGAGAAAAGCCTTTTCCTGAGAGAATCAAGGGGCTCGGGGCCTTCCCAAGCTTCTCCTCCAGCCCTGAGACTGTGACCCTCCTGTCTCAGTCCCTTCCATAATCGTGGAAGGTACCACCACCTGCGGATGCCCGAGGGCTGGGCATGGCAAGGCGAGAGCCTGGCTGAGCTGTGACGAACCTCAGCGGCTGCGTCTAGGTAGGCTGCAGAGAGCAAACCTGAACTTCAGCCTGTAGGTTTCCAGCTGCCTGGATTATAGTGCTCCTTCTGGAGAGTGTTCTAGACTAGTCAAGTCAAGACGATTCAACTTATCCAGTTCCAAAACCAATAAATAGTTACTGAGTAGCTACTATTTGCCAAGCATCTTTCTAGGTCCTCGTACAATGTGTTTTTGGAAATGTTGGCTTGGATGACCTTGATGAGTCACCCATGAATCAGAAAATTGCAAAATATCGGCTTTGTTGCCCCTTATGCCAGCACAGATTCAGACTGTTGAATATGTACTCTCCGCTTTCCCGGAAACCAGAGATATTTCAAAAACAATTCCAGGAAAACAAACAAATGTGCCTTTTGATACATTTGTCAAGTGGAACACAAATGGGTCTACATCTGTAAATAATTTTTTTCCTAACATTGCTATAGGGACATGCCAGGCGACAGTGACCTCTAAAACACGTATTTGTGAGATACGAATCTACCTGGGCTCTGAGTATCCCAGGTGCTTCTCCAGCCTCGTCTCCCTTGAATTTCGGATCCCTCTCTCAGGCACCTTCAGTCCACGCTGTGGCGTGAGTGAGAACTAAAGCTCGCCCCAAAAGAAACCCCTTCCGTGATTCAAGACCGCCTCCAGAATAGCCTCCTGCTCTCCGGCAGCCTGCCTTCTAGATCCTTCCCAGCCTGGCTTCCCCTCTCTGCAGCACGTCCCGCCTGCCTCACTGTGTTGGTCATCGCCAAACCATCCGCAGTCCCCAGGACGACACCCTTTTTCTTGTCTCTGCTCTTGCCAGGCGGCCCCTCGGCCCCAAAGCCTTCCCCGAGCTGTTCCTGTCCATCTGGCTTGGTGTCCCCAGAGAGCCTCTCCACATCTGTCCTGGGGCACCACGTGGTGGCTCTGCCTTAACTGGCACCACCTGGTATGGCCATTGTCACACGTCTCCTCCACCCAGCTGTAGACGCCTTTTGTCCATCCTTTTGCCCAGAGCCCCTGTCCTACCCCAGTGGACAACTCAGAATAAAGCTCGTTGAACCGAAGTGACGGCAACATCTTCGGAGCCTGGAGTCAGGCGGGGAAAGTGAGGAAACAAAAGCCACAGACCTCAACCTCGGATGCCCGAGGTTCTTACTGGAGGCCAAACCAGAGGCCTGCCTTGATCACATTTCCATTTTCCATTTGAGATGACCGTTAAGCTCAAATAAATGCCTGTTTTAAAGAATGTACGGGTCTAGTTCAACGGGGTCAAAAGGAAACTTTTTGCAAAAAGCAGAATCATCATCTTTTAAAAAGAGAATAGGGGGCAGATGTGACTCAAGAGGTTGGGCACTCGCCTCTCACATGAGAGGTCCCGAGTTCGGTTCCCGGTGCCTCCTAAAAAAGAGGAGCAGAAACAAGCAGACAAGGGAGCCTGCTGGGGGAGGGGAGATAAAAATAATAAGCAACAAGAATCGGGTGTGAATGGACACACTAAACCAGAGCGTGAGCCTAGAAATGGACTCAGTGCCGTTCCCGATTCTCAACATGCAGACTAAGGAGGAGAATCCCCCCGGTGCCGGGGTGACGGCAAGGAAAGGCGTGGGATCTGCGTGGGTGCAGGGCTCACAGAGCCCACGCAGGGGGCAGACATGCCAGGGTGCTGGGCGAGGGGTGCCAGCTGCCAGAGCCCAGGAGGGGCTGACTGCACGCGGGTGGCATGCTCTGCACCCTGTCGTGGAGGCAGCAGCCCGCACCGGCGTGGCGGGGAGGCCTCACCCCAGCTCGGGTGGGTTCCCTGCGAGCTCCCCCGTGGCCAGCCGGCGGCGTCAGTCCCACGCAGGGCCTCCTCCCGCCCTTGCCTGGACCAGGTGTGGCTTGCAGTGTGCCCAGGCCGTGCAGCCCGAAGCCCTCAATTGCACTGAGCCACGCAGGGCCCCGCTGCTCTCGGGTCTACACCGGCTGTGTGCATCGCCTCACCAGGGCCAGGAGTCCCTGGACCCCCAGCGAGCGTTCAAGGCTCACTGACGGGGCTGGCTCCATTCGCCGGGCTTGGGAATATTGGTTAGAGCTGTGGGTGGAGAGAACCCCAGGGGAGCGGACGCGGCTCAATGGATAAGGCGTCCGTCTACCATATGGAGGGTCCAGGGCTCAAACCCAGGGCCTCCTGACCCGTGTGCAGCTGGCCCATGCGCAGTGCTGATGTGTGCAAGGAGTGCCCTGCCACGCAGGGGTGTCCCCCGCGTAGGGGAGCCCCACGCGCAAGGAGTGCGCCCCGTAAGGAGAGCCACCCTGCGTGAAAAAAGTGCAGCCTGCTCAGGAATGGCGCCGCACACACGGAGAGCTGACACAATAAGATGACGCAACAAAAAGAAACACAGATTCCAGGTGCCACTGAGAAGACAAGCGGACACAGAACACACAGTGAATGGACACAGAGAGCAGACAACGGGTGGGAGGGGGAGAGAAATTAAAAAAATAAATCTTTAAAAAAAAGGAAGAAAGAAAGAACCAGAGCCAGCATCCCGGCTAGGAGCTTCTGTAAGAGGCAGGTGGGGAGCAGTGGGTGCTGGGAGGGCTCTGGGTTGGGTGAACCTAAGAGCAGGCCTGAGGCAAGGCTGGGATGCCAGTGAGTTACTAGGGAGGCGATCCCAGGAAGCCGGAGAGTAAGGCGGCAAAGAAGGGAAAGCCAGGTGAGGAGAGAGCTGACGCAGAGAGAGCTGGCGAGGAGAGAGCCGGCGAGGGGAGAGCCGGTGCGGAGAGAGCCGGTGAGGAGAGAGCCGGTGAGGGGAGAGCCGGTGCGGAGAGAGCTGGTGCGGAGAGAGCCGGTGAGGAGAGAGCCGGTGAGGGGAGAGTCGGCGAGGAGAGAGCCGGCGAGGGGAGAGCTGGTGAGGGGAGAGCTGGCGAGGGGAGAGCCGGTGAGGGGAGAGCCGGTGCGGAGAGAGCCGGTGAGGAGAGAGCCGGCGAGGGGAGAGCTGGCGAGGAGAGAGCTGGCGAGGAGAGAGCTGGTGAGGGGAGAGCCGGCGAGGGGAGAGCTGGCGAGGAGAGAGCCGGTGAGGAGAGAGCTGGCGTGGAGAGAGTCGGCGAGGGGAGAGCTGGTGAGGAGAGAGCCGGCGAGGGGAGAGCGGGTGAGGAGAGAGCCGGCGAGGGGAGAGCCGGTGAGGGGAGAGCTGGTGAGGAGAGAGCCGGCGAGGGGAGAGCGGGTGAGGAGAGAGCCGGCGAGGGGAGAGCTGGTGAGGGGAGAGCCGGCGAGGGGAGAGTCGGCGAGGAGAGAGCCGGCGAGGGGAGAGCTGGTGTGGAGAGAGTCGGGGAGGAGAGAGCTGGCGAGGAGAGAGCTGGCGAGGAGAGAGCTGGCGAGGAGAGAGCCGGCGAGGAGAGAGCTGGCGAGGAGAGAGCTGGCGAGGAGAGAGCTGGCGAGGAGAGAGCTGGTGAGGGGAGAGCTGGCGAGGAGAGAGCCGGTGAGGAGAGAGCTGGCGAGGGGAGAGCCGGTGAGGGGAGAGCTGGTGAGGAGAGAGCCGGCGAGGGGAGAGTCGGCGAGGAGAGAGCCGGTGAGGGGAGAGCTGGTGTGGAGAGAGTCGGGGAGGAGAGAGCTGGCGAGGAGAGAGTCGGCGAGGAGAGAGCTGGCGAGGAGAGAGCTGGTGAGGAGAGAGCTGGCGCAGAGAGAGCTGGCGAAGAGAGCTGGTGAGGAGAGAGCTGGCGAGGAGAGAGCTGGCGAGGAGAGAGCCGGCGAGGAGAGAGCTGGCGAGGAGAGAGCTGGTGAGGAGAGAGCTGGCGCAGAGAGAGCTGGCGAAGAGAGAGCTGGCGAGGGGAGAGCTGGCGAGGGGAGAGCCGGCGAGGGGAGAGTCGGCGAGGAGAGAGCTGGTGAGGAGAGAGCTGGTGAGGGGAGAGCTGGTGAGGAGAGAGTCGGCGAGGGGAGAGCCGGCGAGGGGAGAGCCAGCGAGGGGAGAGCCGGCGAGGGGAGAGCTGGTGTGGAGAGAGTCGGCGAGGAGAGAGCTGGTGAGGAGAGAGCCGGCGAGGAGAGAGCCGGCGAGGAGAGAGCTGGTGAGGGGAGAGCCGGTGAGGGGAGAGCTGGCGCAGAGAGAGCTGGTGAGGAGAGAGCTGGCACAGAGAGAGCTGGCGCAGAGAGAGCTGGTGAGGGGAGAGCCGGCGAGGGGAGAGCCGGTGAGGGGAGAGCCGGCAAGGGGAGAGCTGGTGAGGGGAGAGCCGGTGAGGGGAGAGCCAGCGAGGAGAGAGCTGGCGAGGAGAGAGCTGGCGAGGAGAGAGCTGGCGAGGGGAGAGCTGGCGCAGAGAGAGCTGGTGAGGAGAGAGCTGGCACAGAGAGAGCTGGCGCAGAGAGAGCTGGTGAGGGGAGAGCCGGTGAGGGGAGAGCCGGTGAGGGGAGAGCCGGCAAGGGGAGAGCTGGTGAGGGGAGAGCCGGTGAGGGGAGAGCCAGCGAGGAGAGAGCCGGTGAGGAGAGAGCTGGCGAGGAGAGAGCTGGCGAGGGGAGAGCCGGTGAGGGGAGAGCTGGCGCGGAGAGAGCTGGTGAGGAGAGAGCTGGTGAGGAGAGAGCTGGTGAGGAGAGAGCTGGCGTGGAGAGAGTCGGCGAGGGGAGAGCCGGCGAGGGGAGAGCCGGCGAGGGGAGAGCCGGCGAGGGGAGAGCTGGTGCGGGGAGAGCTGGTGAGGAGAGAGCCGGCGAGGAGAGAGCTGGCAAGGAGAAAGCCGGTGAGGGGAGAGCCGGTGAGGGGAGAGCTGGCGCAGAGAGAGCTGGTGAGGAGAGAGCTGGCACAGAGAGAGCTGGTGAGGAGAGAGCTGGTGAGGAGAGAGCTGGCACAGAGAGAGCTGGCGCAGAGAGAGCTGGTGAGGGGAGAGCCGGTGAAGGGAGAGCCGGTGAGGGGAGAGCCGGCGAGGGGAGAGCCGGTGAGGGGAGAGCCGGTGAGGGGAGAGCTGGCGAGGAGAGAGCTGGCGAGGGGAGAGCTGGCGAGGACAGAGCTGGCTAGGGGAGAGCCGGCGAGGGGAGAGCCGGTGAGGGGAGAGCCGGGTGAGGGGAGAGCCGGCGAGGAGAGAGCTGGCGAGGAGAGAGCCGGCGAGGGGAGAGCTGGCGAGGAGAGAGCCGGCGAGGGGAGAGCTGGCGAGGGGAGAGCCGGCGAGGGGAGAGCTGGTGAGGAGAGAGCTGGTGAGGGGAGAGCCGGCGAGGGGAGAGTCGGCGAGGAGAGAGCCGGCGAGGGGAGAGCTGGTGAGGAGAGAGCTGGCGAGGAGAGAGCTGGCGAGGAGAGAGCTGGTGAGGAGAGAGCTGGCGTGGAGAGAGTCGGCGAGGGGAGAGCCGGCGAGGGGAGAGCCAGCGAGGGGAGAGCCGGCGAGGGGAGAGCTGGTGTGGAGAGAGCCGGCGAGGAGAGAGCTGGTGAGGAGAGAGTCGGCGAGGAGAGAGCTGGTGAGGAGAGAGCTGTTGAGGAGAGAGCCGGCGAGGAGAGAGCTGGTGAGGAGAGAGCCGGCGAGGAGAGAGCTGGCGAGGAGAGAGCTGGCGAGGGGAGAGCTGGTGAGGGGAGAGCCGGTGAGGGGAGAGCTGGCGCAGAGAGAGCTGGTGAGGAGAGAGCTGGCACAGAGAGAGCTGGTGAGGAGAGAGCTGGCGAGGAGAGAGCTGGTGAGGAGAGAGCTGGCACAGAGAGAGCTGGCGCAGAGAGAGCTGGCGAGGGGAGGCCGGCGAGGGGAGAGCCGGTGAGGGGAGAGCCGGCGAGGGGAGAGCTGGCACAGAGAGAGCTGGTGAGGAGAGAGCTGGCGAGGGGAGAGCTGGTGAGGGGAGAGTCGGCGAGGAGAGAGCCGGCGAGGGGAGAGCCGGTGAGGGGAGAGCCGGTGAGGAGAGAGCCGGTGAGGGGAGAGCCGGCGAGGAGAGATCCGGCGTGGAGAGAGCCGGCGAGGGGAGAGCCGGTGAGGGGAGAGCTAGTGAGGAGAGAGCCGGTGAGGGGAGAGCCGGTGAGGGGAGAGCTGGTGAGGAGAGAGCTGGTGAGGAGAGAGCCGGCGAGGGGAGAGCTGGCGCAGAGAGAGCTGGCGAGGAGAGAGCTGGCGAGGGGAGAGCTGGCGAGGAGAGAGCTGGCGCAGAGAGAGCTGGCGTGGAGAGAGCCGGCGAGGGGAGAGCCGGTGAGGGGAGAGCCGGTGAGGGGAGAGCCGGTGAGGGGAGAGCCGGTGAGGGGAGAGCTGGCGAGGGGAGAGCCGGTGAGGGGAGAGCCGATGAGGGGAGAGCTGGTGAGGAGAGAGCTGGTGAGGAGAGAGCTGGTGAGGGGAGAGCCGGTGAGGGGAGAGCCGGTGAGGGGAGAGCCGGTGAGGGGAGATCCGGCGAGGGGAGAGCCGGTGAGGGGAGAGCTGGCGCAGAGAGAGCTGGCGAGGAGAGAGCTGGCGAGGAGAGAGCCAGCGAGGAGAGAGCTGGCGAGGAGAGAGCCGGTGAGGGGAGAGCTGGTGAGGGGAGAGCTGGCGCAGAGAGAGCTGGTGAGGAGAGAGCTGGCACAGAGAGAGCTGGTGAGGAGAGAGCTGGCAGAGAGAGAGCTGGTGAGGGGAGAGCCGGCGAGGGGAGAGCCGGTGAGGGGAGAGCCGGTGAGGAGAGAGCCGGTGAGGGGAGAGCTGGCGAGGAGAGAGCTGGCGAGGGGAGAGCTGGCGAGGAGAGAGCTGGGGAGGAGAGAGCTGGTGAGGAGAGAGCTGGCGAGGGGAGAGCTGGCGAGGGGAGAGCTGGCGCAGAGAGAGCTGGTGAAGAGAGAGCTGGTGAGGAGAGCCGGTGAGGAGAGAGCTGGTGAGGGGAGAGCCGGTGAGGGGAGAGTCGGCAAGGAGAGAGCCGGCGAGGGGAGAGCTGGTGAGGAGAGAGCTGGTGAGGAGAGAGCTGGTGAGGAGAGAGCTGGCGTGGAGAGAGTCGGCGAGGGGAGAGCCGGCGAGGGGAGAGCCAGCGAGGGGAGAGCCGGCGAGGGGAGAGCTGGTGTGGAGAGAGCCGGCGAGGAGAGAGCTGGTGAGGAGAGAGTCGGCGAGGAGAGAGCTGGTGAGGAGAGAGCTGGTGAGGAGAGAGCCGGCGAGGAGAGAGCTGGCGAGGAGAGAGCTGGCGAGGGGAGAGCTGGTGAGGGGAGAGCTGGCGCAGAGAGAGCTGGTGAGGAGAGAGCTGGCACAGAGAGAGCTGGTGAGGAGAGAGCTGGCGAGGAGAGAGCTGGTGAGGAGAGAGCTGGCACAGAGAGAGCTGGCGCAGAGAGAGCTGGTGAGGAGAGAGCTGGCGAGGGGAGAGCTGGCGAGGGGAGAGCTGGCAAGGAGAGAGCTGGCGCAGAGAGAGCTGGTGAGGAGAGAGCTGGTGAGGGGAGAGCCGGCGAGGGGAGAGCTGGCGCAGAGAGAGCTGGTGAGGAGAGAGCTGGTGAGGGGAGAGCCGGCGAGGGGAGAGTCGGCGAGGAGAAACCCGGCGAGGGGAGAGCTGGTGAGGAGAGAGCTGGTGAGGAGAGAGCTGGCGAGGGGAGAGCCGGCGAGGGGAGAGCCGGCGAGGAGAGAGCCAGTGAGGAGAGAGCTGGTGAGGAGAGAGCTGGCACAGAGAGAGCTGGCGCAGAGAGAGCTGGCGAGGGGAGAGCCGGCGAGGGGAGAGCCGGCGAGGGGAGAGCTGGTGAGGAGAGAGTCGGCGAGGAGAGAGCTGGTGAGGAGAGAGCTGGTGAGGAGAGAGCCGGCGAGGAGAGAGCTGGCGAGGAGAGAGCTGGCGAGGGGAGAGCTGGTGAGGGGAGAGCCGGTGAGGGGAGAGCCGGTGAGGAGAGAGCTGGCGAGGAGAGAGCTGGCGTGGAGAGAGTCGGCGAGGGGAGAGCCGGCGAGGTGAGAGCCAGCGAGGGGAGAGCCGGCGAGGGGAGAGCTGGTGTGGAGAGAGCCGGCGAGGAGAGAGCTGGCGAGGAGAGAGCTGGCGAGGGGAGAGCTGGTGAGGAGAGAGCTGGTGAGGGGAGAGCTGGCGAGGAGAGAGCTGGCGAGGAGAGAGCCGGCGAGGAGAGAGCTGGTGAGGAGAGAGCTGGTGAGGGGAGAGCCGGTGAGGGAAGAGCTGGTGCAGAGAGAGCTGGTGAGGAGAGAGCTGGCACAGAGAGAGCTGGTGAGGAGAGAGCTGGCGAGGAGAGAGCTGGTGAGGAGAGAGCTGGCACAGAGAGAGCTGGAGCAGAGAGAGCTGGCGAGGGGAGGCCGGCGAGGGGAGAGCCGGCGAGGGGAGAGCCGGCGAGGAGAGAGCCGGTGAGGAGAGAGCCGGTGAGGAGAGAGCTGGTGAGGAGAGAGCTGGCACAGAGAGAGCTGGCGCAGAGAGAGCTGGCGAGGGGAGAGCCGGCGAGGGGAGAGCCGGCGAGGGGAGAGCCGGCGAGGAGAGAGCCGGTGAGGAGAGAGCCGGTGAGGGGAGAGCTGGTGAGGAGAGAGCCGGTGAGGGGAGAGCCGGTGAGGGGAGAGCCGGTGAGGGGAGAGCTGGCGAGGGGAGAGTTGGCGCAGAGAGAGCTGGTGAGGGGAGAGCTGGTGAGGGGAGAGCCGGCGAGGGGAGAGCCGGTGAGGGGAGAGCCGGTGAGGGGAGAGCTGGCGCAGAGAGAGCTGGTGAGGAGAGAGCCGGCGAGGAGAGAGCTGGCGTGGAGAGAGTCGGCGAGGAGAGAGCCAGCGAGGGGAGAGCCGGTGAGGGGAGAGCTGGCACAGAGAGAGCTGGCGAGGAGAGAGCCGGCGAGGGGAGAGCCGGCGAGGGGAGAGCTGGCGTGGAGAGAGCTGGTGAGGAGAGAGTTGGCACAGGGCTCGGCTTCCTCCGAGCCGCCCGCAGCGCCTTGCCGAGCTCCAGCTGGACAGGGCTCCAGCAGCCCCCACCCCGTCCTGATGCCCGCGCGCCCCGGGAGCCCCTCGCTGGTGCACACGTGAAGGCTGCGCCTGAGGAGAGGAGGTCCTGGACCTACGATGGGCATCATGGGAGACAAGCCCGGGACCTCACGCACTGTCCACCAAAGCTGAGCGCAAGTCCCCGCAGGGCACCACGCGCCCGCCGTGGGCACCAACCAGCACCGCCCCCTTGGGCGGACCCCAACTCGCCCGGCCAAACGGCTCCCAGGGAGGACCCCTGCAGCCGGCGCGTGGCTCCTGGGGAGGACCCCTGCAGCCGGCGCGTGGCTCCCGGGGTGGACCCCTGCAGCCGGGCGTGGCTCCCGGGGGCCCCTCGTGGGTTGGGGAGCAGCGCAGACCGTCTTCCCCTGGGGCCGTGGGTGTCCACCAGCCAAGAGCACAGGGCACCTGTGGCCACCCGAAGCAGGCGTCCTGCTCCTTGTGGCAACGAGGGAGGCCACGCAGTGTGGGTGCCGTGGCTGTCAGCAGGAGGTGTCCAGGGGGCTGCTTGGGAGACTGGGGTCGGGAGGGGAAGGTGCCAGCAGCATGGCCTGCTCTGACTTGGCAGTTTATGATACGGCCTCTTAAGTTCCCTCTAGAAAGTGGAGGAACGGTGAGACACAAACACAACCAGGCGTGTTTGCCGGGAGCGGGGGCCTCGTGGTCAGTGTCCTCGTGCGGCCTTGGCTCAGAGGTGATTTCCAGGGAGCCTTGCGTTTTACTCGCTCCGTCGCAGGCACGGGGGCCTCGTCTGGCGCTGGTGCTCCGTGACATCCTTTAGGCAGGGAGGGGGCCCTGCAGCCTCGTGGGATCGGGGCCAGCCCAGGGGCTGGCGCCTTTTCGTGCCCCCGCTTTCGTTCGACGCGGGCTCCGTGGCACGCCCCCGCCACACCCCCCCATGCTCCCCTCAGCAGCAGCCAGCTCAGGGGGGGCAGGACAACGACGCAGCCCCACTGGCCTCTGGCGTCTCCAGAAAATCCCTAAGGGCTGCAGGCGTCTGAGTGGACCCTTCCCACGTCCTCAGTGACCCGGTCGTGATGCTCATGGGTGAGCCGCGGGTGATGCCAGCACCCAGGAAGCTGACGGGGCCTGTGGGTCCCTTTCCTGTCCCCCGCCTGAGGGTGACGAGGCATGACGGTGACAGCTCTGAGGACATTCCAGGCCACAGAAGCCTCCGTGGAGCCCGGCTGCCAGCAAGGACAGAGACCACCGTGGCCGCAGCCTACACGGGGCTCGGAGCCCACGGAGCGGCTTCTAGAGAGGACTCATGCGTGGCCACCTACGTGATCACGGCCACCAGCTGGCCCGGGCTGAGGGGCAGGACGGCCAGCCTCACACCACTGGGCAAAGCAAAGGCTTAGGGAGGTCAGCTGAAAAGTAGATGCCCCCCCCAGGTACGAATGATAAACGCATGGAATTAAAACCTAGAGTACAGGTTATAAGGAGGTAAGAGGAGGGTGGAGAAGAACTATGGAGGCTTAATGCATGTAGAAGTTTTAATTAACTTGACTGTGAGAGTGTGGAGATGGATAGAGCTGATAGTAACACATTATAGTGAGTAGCAACTGGTTTATAAATGGGATTGTGACTGAAAAAGGTAGTCTGGGGAAACAAATGTCAATAGAAAGAAAGCTAAAAAATAGTCTAGGGACTGAATAACAGTGAACCCAGAGGCAGTTGAGAATTGTAAACCATAATGTAAAACATAGGATAACTAAAAAATTTAGAGAACTGTATATCCTAAAGTATGGACCACAATGTAAGCACAGATATCATCTTGTGGGAAACGGACTTTGGCCCAGTGGTTAGGGCGTCCGTCTACCACATGGGAGGTCCGCGGTTCAAACCCCGGGCCTCCTTGACCCGTGTGGAGCTGGCCATGCGCAGTGCTGATGCGCGCAAGGAGTGCCGTGCCACGCAAGGGTGTCCCCGGCGTGGGGGAGCCCCACGCGCAAGGAGTGCGCCCTTGAGGAAAGCCGCCTAGCGTGAAAAGAAAGTGCAGCCTGCCCAGGAATGGCGCCGCCCACACTTCCCGTGCCGCTGACGACAACAGAAGCGGACAAAGAAACAAGACGCAGCAAACAGACACCAAGAACAGACAACCAGGGGAGGGGGGGGAATTAAATAAATAAATAAATCTTAAAAAAAAAAAAAAAGATATCATCTTGTTTGAACGCTATTGTCTCGGAGTCTGTACATCAGTTTCAGTAAATATGATATGAATAAGTTAAAAGATAATCGCTGTGGAAGGGAAAAGATTTTATGGTGGATGTGTGGGAGTACTGTATATTGTATATATGAATTACTGTGATCTAGGGCTCTTGCGAAGAGAAGCTCAATAATTAGGAAAAAAGAAAAGAAAAAGATAGGATGTAGAATTTTTCCAAATCAATATGTATTCTATATCTAACCTTTAAACTCATCACTATATTCCATTTTACTAGTAAGGGAACCTGACATTATATTGGGCTTCACTTTTCAGGAAGTTTTGGATCACAGAGTGGTTCAACAATGGCGGTGGAGGAATACTGGTATGGGATGTTATTGACAGGTGATATATGGTTGACAGGGAGTTATACAGGGAATGTGTCCAGGGTGCATGGAAATGTTTGGATATACTCATAGTGGAAACAATTAAAAACAACAGCTGGGGGGGTACTGGGTTACTGGCCGGGGGGGGGGGGGGCTCTGCCGTGGTCCCTAGGGGAGCAGCTGCAGTCCCCCAGGTGCAACGGTAAGGCTCAGGAAGGAATGAGGGTCCAACAGTGAGCCCCTGATACTAATGACTATGCTTGTGAGCCTATACACCTGAAATAAGAACAAGGCCTAGAGTAGCATTGTGCCTGGGAGTTTCCTCCTGACAGCCTTCATTTTACTCAAATGTGGCCAGTCTCAAAGCCAAACTCAGCATGTAAATGCAATGTCTTCCCCACAGCGTGGGACATGACAGCCGGGGATGAGCCTCCCTGGCACCGAGGGATCACTACCAAGTACCAGCTGATGACATAACTAGAAAATGACCTTGAATTAAAGGTTCAACATGGACCAGCAGAATATCTCTGTCTACATATAATAACAGGAGTTAAAAATGCTGTTTGACCTAAATTAAGGGGGAAATGGAAAGGACAAATGAGTTTATATGGCTATGAGTCTTTAAAAAAGAGTCTGGAGGTTGTCAGAAGGATTGCCCTTATGCACACCTTAGCAGAGTCTCAGAGACAGATAAAGTAGATACAACCCCAGGTATTGGTCCTTTTGAGGGCTAAAGAGACCCATAGGTTCTATGGTCATGGCAGATGGGGTTCACTGCCATGTCAGTTGGCCCTTCTTTGGAGCTGGTGTTTCTGCGTGATGGAGCTGGATTCAGATGTGATCTCTTTTCACAAGCCCTTCATGCTACTTTACTGGAATTGTAGTTGGTGCTGGGTCTTAAGATATATCTAGGGAATTTGAATCTCTGGACTGACAATATGATAGCCAGGCCCTGAGCCTCAACAGACTTCAGCTCCTACACTCCGATTTATTGGACTTACTCCACTCAGCTAACATGAAGTTGAAGAAGGTCAACCACCACACCATGGAGCCTAGAGTGCCTACAACTGAAAGCAGGAGGATTGCATCCAGTATCCATGTGGAATCTAAGCCCCCTCTTGACATAGATGTGGAATGGACACAACCAAGCCAAGGCCCACAGGAAGGAGGAATACAGTAAGGATCAGAGTGGACTTAATGATATTCTATTCATCAACTATTGTGGTTAATAATAGAGAAAATGTGGCATTGATGTGGAAAAAGAGGCCATGGTGGCTGCTGGGTGTGGGGAAGGGGAGGAAGAGAAGAGATGTGGAGGCATTCTCGGGACTTGGAGCTGTCCTGGGTGGTGCCCCAGGGACAATTGCCAGATGTTGTACGTCCTCCCATGGCCCACTGGATGGAACGTGGGAAAGTGTGGGCTATGGTGTGGAACACGGGACATGGGGTGCAGTGATGCCCGGAGATGTACTCACCAGATGCAATGGATGTGACATGATGAGGGGGAGAGTGTTATTGGGGGGGGAGTGGTGGAGTGGGGGCAGTGGGGGCAAATGGGAACCTATTTTTTTAATGTAATATCTTTTTAAAAAATGAATAAATAGAGTAGAATTTGAAAAAAAAAAAAAAAGAATTGTGGTTAAGGGTACAAATGCAAGAGAGTCCTTCTGTGAGCTAGAGCAGATGTACATCTCTGTTGAAGGGTGATGGGAATATGGAGAAACATGGAAAACTACAATTGGTGAGACCTATAGATGGTGGTTAACAGCAACACTATAATATTCTTGCACCTATGCCAAGTGGACTGTGTTGATAATGGAGGTGTATGGAAAAAGCATGCCAAATGTATGCTATGGACCATGATTGGTGGTAACAGTCTGATGATATTATCTCATAATCTGTAACAAATGTTCCACCAGGGTGTGGGGTTGTATGGGAAATCTACACATCTGTATGATTGTTATGCAAGTTCACAATACCTTAAAAAAAAATACTATGGGTTGGGGGAAAAATACCCCAAGTGTCAGATAAGGAATATAGTTGGTCATAATATTTTGACGATGCTCTTGCATAGTTTGTAACAAATGTTTCACAGCAATGCGAGGGTTGGTGGAGGGGTGGTGTTTGAGCCCCCTGTGTGGTGCTGTGTGTGTTTGTTTTGTGAGTTTGCAATCTTTGATCATGTGTGTTCATGTATGAATGATATACTTGAATAAAATTTTTAAATATTCTAAAAAAAAAAAAAAATTGGATGCCCTCGAATCGGTCACCCTGTGGGCACGTCACCTGTGCGGTCAAGCGAGGGCCTCGTGAGACCTTCCGGAAGCTCTGGCCTTTCTTTCCGGGCCATCCTTTGGGCTGGACAGAGCCCTGCTGGGGGCCAGTGTTCTCTGTGGGGTCCAAGGCCACCTCACCTGGGGGACACCTCGGCCGACCTGGGGACGTGAGTTACAGTACACCTAAGAGTCCAGGGAGAAAGCGTCAGCACGGTCAGCGAGGCCGGCTCTGGCCCTGCCTCCATCCCGCCCCGGGCAGCTCTGCTTTCAGCTCCCGGCAGGCTCAGCGGCCCTGATGTGTGCCGGGGTTTCCTCTTTGTCCTCTTTCCTTCCTTCTGTCCCCGGGGTCTTCTCCGGGGGTCCAGCTGCTCACACGGCCGAGGAGCAGCACCCCGGCCGGCTGGAGAGGGGGTGCCCCCAGCACAGCCCTCGCTCACCCAGGGCCGGGACTGCCGCCCGCCTCGAGGTGGCGGCTCGAGGGGCCTCCGTGCACGGGCTGTCCAGCGCCAAGCGGCGACCTGGACCGCAGGCCCGCCCTGGCCCGCCCGCCCCGTCTCACGCGCCCACCCCCGCGCCCGCGTCCAGGCCCACGGCCCCGTCGCCCACCTGCAGCCCAGCCCGGCCTCGGGCCTGCTGTCCCCTGCCCACACGGGGACGGTCTCCTCTCCCGCCCGGGCTGCGCTGCCCGCACAGCCGGGCCCTCCACCTTGGGGACGGAGCCCGCAGGGCCCAGCTCTCCCGCTGCCCCCCAGGCCCCCCGCGCCCTGACCAGCCGCGGCCCAGTGCCTCCGGCTTCTGGCCGGTTTGCTCGGGTGGACGGGGCAGGCCTGCGAGCAGGGGTCTTTAGGTGGCACGGGACAAAAATTCAGATGCCTGCGCTCAGCCCTGCAGGGACAGCGGAGGTTTTGAGACAAATATTGAAGAGCAAGGGCAGGCAGGGAGCAGCTGGTCTCAGGGGAGAAGCCAAGCCAGTAAGCCTGCCCCCTCCCCTGCCCATCCTGCCCTGCTCCTGCCCTCCCCTCCACTGTTCTCCCCTCCCTTGCCTTCCCCTGTCTCTCCTCTCCTCCCCTCCCCTTCCCTGCCTTCCTCTCCCCTGCCCCTCCCCTCCCCATCCCGCCCTGCCCTTCCCTCCCCATCCCACCCAGCCCCTCCCCAGCCTGCCCTGCCCCTCCCTTCCCCCCCGCCCTCCCCTCCTCTTTTTCTCACACTTTCTCTCTTTCATTCAGAGACTTCTTCCACGTGGAGGTGACAGTGGCAGCAAACAAGCCAGGAGCCATAAAGAGGACAGATGCGCACACGGCGCCCCGCACAGGAGGTCCTGTTTACGAAGCCCCGGGGAGGAAGCGCCTTGCCCGCGGCTCCGGCGTCAGCCAGGGCCAGGAACAGTCACCCCACGCGGGAGAGGATGGTAGATGGGTGTGGGATGAGCCAGAGGGCGGCAGAGGGAGGCAGGGGGGGCGGGAAGAGAAGGGGGAGCAGCTTGGGGTGAGGGCTGGGGGCTCGAGTGGGGCAGGTGGGGTGAGGGCTGGGGGCTCCTGGGGCAGGTGGGGAGAGGGCTGGGGGCTCCTGGGGCAGGTGGGGAGAGGGCTGGGGTCTCCAGTGGGGCAGGTGGGGAGAGGGCTGGGGGCTCGAGTAGGGCAGGTGGGGAGAGGGCTGGGGGCTCGAGTAGGGCAGGTGGGGAGAGGGTTGGGGGCTCGAGTAGGGCTGGGGGCTCGAGTAGGGCAGGTGGGGAGAGGGCTGGGGGCTCCTGGGGCAGGTGGGGTGAGGGCTGGGGGCTCCTGGGGCAGGTGGGGAGAGGGCTGGGGGCTCCTGGGGCAGGTGGGGTGAGGGCTGGGGGCTCCTGGGGCAGGTGGGGAGAGGGCTGGGGGCTCCTGGGGCAGGTGGGGAGAGGGCTGGGGGCTCATGGGGCAGGTGGGGAGAGGGCTGGGGGCTCATGGGGCAGGTGGGGAGAGGGCTGGGGCTCGAGTAGGGCAGGTGGGGAGAGGGCTGGGGGCTCCTGGGGCAGGTGGGGTGAGGGCTGGGGGCTCCTGGGGCAGGTGGGGAGAGGGCTGGGGCTCCTGGGGCAGGTGGGGAGAGGGCTGGGGGCTCCTGGGGCAGGTGGGGTGAGGGCTGGGGGCTCCTGGGGCAGGTGGGGAGAGGGCTGGGGTCTCCAGTGGGGCAGGTGGGGAGAGGGCTGGGGTCTCCAGTGGGGCAGGTGGGGAGAGGGCTGGGGGCTCCTGGGGCAGGTGGGGAGAGGGCTGGGGGCTCCTGGGGCAGGTGGGGTGAGGGCTGGGGGCTCCTGGGGCAGGTGGGGAGAGGGCTGGGGGCTCCTGGGGCAGGTGGGGAGAGGGCTGGGGGCTCATGAGGCAGGTGGGGAGAGGGCTGGGGGCTCCTGGGGCAGGTGGGGAGAGGGCTGGGGGCTCCTGGGGCAGGTGGGGAGAGGGCTGGGGGCTCATGAGGCAGGTGGGGAGAGGGCTGGGGGCTCATGGGGCAGGTGGGGAGAGGGCTGGGGGCTTATGGGGCAGGTGGGGAGAGGGCTGGGGGCTCCTGGGGCAGGTGGGGAGAGGGCTGGGGGCTCCTGGGGCAGGTGGGGAGAGGGCTGGGGGCTCCTGGGGCAGGTGGGGAGAGGGCCGGACTGGGGGCTCCTGGGGCAGGTGGGGAGAGGGCTGGGGGCTCCTGGGGCAGGTGGGGAGAGGGCTGGGGGCTCCTGGGGCAGGTGGGGAGAGGGCTGGGGGCTCCTGGGGCAGGTGGGGAGAGGGCCGGACTGGGGGCTCGAGCTTGGACGGAGCTGCTCGCTCTTGGGTCGTGCTGGTTCTGTGCCTCGCCCCGCCTTGCCTCCGCCTCGCCCCCGCCACTGTGGACAGACCCCGGCCCCCTCCTGGGCTGGCCCTGTCCCTCAGCCTCGGCTAGGGGGTCTGGGGCGCCCCTGGAGCTGCGCCGGGACTGCGTGGCGCGTGTGCTGGCAGGGATGTGTCGTCGCTCTCCTGGGCTAGGCGCGGCCTCGTCCCTGCGAGAGCCCCGTGGAGACCGTGGGTGCTCGGCGCGCAGCAGCGCTCTCCTGCTCCCGGAGGGCAAGTGCGAGGACAGCGCTAGCCTGGAGGGGTCTGCGTGCCTGGGTGTGGAGGATGGAGCGCCACGGGACTGAAACGCTCACGCAGGCGGTAGAGGGGCGGGCGGCGGGCACCCAGGGAGCTGTGGGCGCAGCCAGGGGAGCTGGAGCTGGAGAGAGGGAGCTCCCAGCGGCCTCCGCACACGCCCTGCCCTGCCCTGGTCTCTTCAGAAGGTGGCTTTTCATGCCTTCGGGCTTTTTTTGTTTTTGTTTTAAAGATTTTTTATTTTGTCTTTTTCATTGTTTCTCTCCCCTTCCCTGCCCAGCCCATTCTCCCCACCTTGTCTGCTCTGTGTCCACCCACTGTGTATTTTTCTGTGTCCCCTTGTATTCTTGTCAGCGGCACCGGGAATCTGTGTTCCTTTTTGTTGCGTCATCTTGCTGTGTCAGCTCTCCGAGTGTGCGGTGACACTCCTGGGCAGGCTGCGCTTTTTATGCACGGGGCGGCTCTCCTTGTGGGGCACACTCTTTGCACATGGGGCTCCCCCACGCTGGGACACCCCTGTGCACGGCACTCCTTGCCACATCAGTGCTGCACGTGGACCAGCTTGCCACACAAGCCAGGAGGTCCTGGGCTTGAACCCTGGACCCTCCATATGGTAGGCGGACGCCCTATCAGCCGAGCCACGTCTGCTTCCCTGTTAATGCGTTTTAATACGTTTTGGATGAGTTTGGAACGGGGCAGGGGCATGTATTCTTACACTCCAGCGAATACGGCAGTGCGTGGGCCCCGCTGTCCCGTAAGGAGCTTGAGGACGATGCCCTCTTAGGCACGGCCCTCGGCACAAAGACATGGGCCAGCAGATCTGTGCTGAGTTAATGAACGAGGAGAGAAGGCAGGGACGTTGAGCACCGGCCTGCCTGGACAAGGGGTTCTGCACGCGTCTCGTTGACTCCTCACTGCTTTCCTCCTTCCGGGTGACAGAAGGGGACACCGTGGCTCGCCTGAGGCCACAGGGGTGGAGGTTTCGAATCCAGGAAGGTCAGACTTCCGGGCCCTGGCTTCCCTCCGCAGGGCTACACTGCGACTGGAGAGGTGACGGGGCGCCCCCTGGTGGCAGGACTGTGGCGGGCGCCAGGCGGGGGTACAGCCACACCCTGCACCCCAGGGGGGTCCTGAAGCTCCAGAAGCAGAAGCCACATGTGTGTCGCACCCCGTTCTCCAAAACAGACTCCGAGCCCTCGCAGCGCCGTGTGTACCCGAGAGGATAAAGGGAAGCGGATGTGGCTCAACTGATAGAGCGTCCGCCTACCACATGGGAGGTTCAAACCCCGGGCCTCCTTGACCCGTGTGCAGCTGGCCCATGCACAGTGCTGATGCGCGCAAGGAGTGCCGTGCCACGCAGGGGTGTCCCCTGTGTAGGGGAGCCCCACGTGCAAGGAGTGCACCCCGTAAGGAGAGCCGCCCAGCTCGAAAGAAAGTGCAGCCTGCCCAGGAGTGGCGCCGCACACACACAGAGCTGACACAGCAAGATGACGCAACAAAGAGACACAGATTCCCATGCCGCTGACAACAAGAGAAGCAGACACAGAAGAACACACAGCAAATAGACATAGAGAACAGACAACGGGGCGGGCAGAAGGGGAGAGAAAAAAAATAAAAAATAAATCTTTAAAACAAAACGAAACAAAAGAGGCTAAACAGCGCCAGTGTGCTTTGGGGACGTTGGGGACCCCACCCGAGGGTGTCCCCCCAGGCTGGGGCCGCAGCATGCCGGGTGGAGAGGGAGGACACCCCAGGTGTAAGCAAATGCAGCAGCACGCGCTGGCAGGTCAGCTCGCCCGCTGCCCGGCCCGGCCCGGTTAAACGTTCACTTAAGCGCCCACTTGGTGAAAAGCCAGGTGAGGTGGGCATCCCGGGGAGGCTGTCACCCTCGGCTCCGTCTGCGAAGTGCTGCCAAAGCAGCATGCCCCAGCAGTGGGCGTTCCTAGTGCCGTCCCAGGGCCTCGAGCAGGTCCCGTCAAGGCGGGGGCAGAGCGCTCTCCCCGACGGCCAGCTGCTGGTCCCCGCCCCGCGGCAGGGCCCGGCGGCCGAGCCTTCCCCCCAGGCGCATGTTCTCCCTGAGCTCAGCCGCGAGCAGCAGGCACGCGGGCCTCCGCTTTCAGCTGCTCCATTCGTGGCCTTTCCCTCCCCGGTTCATCAGCTCACGGAGGCTCACTGCTGCTTTCCTCTGTGTCTGTGGCTTTTTTGTTGGTTTGTTTTTAGGAGGTTCTGGGAATTGAACCCAGGACCTCGTGCATGGGAGGCAGGCGCTCAACCACGGAGCTACATCTGCTCCCCATGTCTGTGGCATTTTTGTCCTCCATTTATAAAGGACGCCAGTAAGAGGATTAAGACCGACCCTGGACCCCACGATCTAATCAAAGGCCCTGAGCTGAGGCAATCGAATCTAAAGGGCCCATCTCCAGTGGGTTTACAGGCACAAGAACAGGTCTGCTTTAGAACGGGGCTTCCTGGGCCCACAGAGGACTAGCGCGGCACGTCCTCTGTCTAACGATCGACTCTGAGAGCTTTGCTACTGGACGGACACGGCGTCGTAACTGTCGATGGAGGAGACAGACCCTGCCTGGCCTCCGGGGACGAGTTCCTGGAGACGGGGGCTGGCTCCGAAGCCGCAGGGCCCCTCTGGGGGCGAGCGCAGGTGTGCACTGGGAGGGCAGGAGGGGCGCCCGCTGCGCAGCTCTGTATGCGGTGGAGCCTGCACCTACCACAGGTGGGCGGCCACCCTGTCCCCATGCGACTTCAGAAGGTTAAAAACGCGACCCTCGTACCAAGTACAGCAAGCACGTGCCGAAGACGTGTGTGGCCCGCTAGACAGGAGGTCAGCAGGGGGGCAGAGCCGGCTCCGAGGAGAAGAGGAGAGGCCGGCGTCCACAGGGGGGAGAGGAGGACGGCGGCAACAAGTCCGTCAAACTGGAGGCAGAGAGGGCGGGAGGCGAAGGATTTTCTGATTTGTCTGCTTTTTGTTTATTATTATTACTGACATAATGAAAACGCTCTAATAATGATTGACCTGATCAAGGATCAATGCTCAGCTCTGTGATTATACCAGACACTGTTGGCTGCCCACTTGGGACGAATGGTCTGCTTTATTAATCCTTATCGATAAAATTGATTAAAAAAAAAAAGATTGCTAAATTGGATACAAAACGATTAAGTCGTACAGGACAGTAGAGCCATAGCCTTCGGGGGTTGCCTTTCTTCTGGATAGACATTATTATCATTTTTTGAAGATTTATTTTTTATTTATTTCTCTCCCCTTCCCTCCACCCGCCCCCCCCCAGTTGTCTGCTCTCTGTGTCCATTCACTGTGTGTTCTCCTGTGACCGCTTCTATCCTTATCAGTGGCACCGGGAATCTGTGTTTCTTTTTGTTGCGTCATCCTGTTGTGTCAGCTCTCTGTGTGTGCGGTGCCATTCCTGGGCAGGCTGCACTTTCTTTCCCACTGGGCGGCTCTCCTTATGGGGCGCACTCCTTGTGTGTGGGGCTCCCCTATGCGGGGCACACCCCTGCGTGGCAGGGCACTCCTTGCGCGCATCAGCACTGCGCATGGACCAGCTCCACACGGGTCAAGGAGGCCCGGGGTTTGAACCACGGACCTCCCATGTGGTAGGCAGACGCCCTAACCACTGGGCCAAGTCTGCTTCCCCTGGATAGAAATTATTTGCATCTGTATCAGGCTAAAGTTACTTGGAACTTGTATCTACAAATTAACATCTGGCTTCGTAGAGTCTGAGTCCTCATCGACAGTGAATGGTACTTTTATAGCTGGGTCATCTCTGGGCAGGCCCTGGAGTCAAGGCTCCAGAGGGGTAATGAATGACGTGCAGCCACGTCATTCCAGGCTTTAGATCATTTTCCTTGGTGGTACCGTTGGCCAGACGAGTCCGTAGATAGGCGGGAAGGCAGACAACTGGAGCTCGAGTGGACAGGACAGAGCCCGCAGTCGCAGGCCAGCGTGCACCTGCCTTGCCGAGGCCTACGATTTGGCGTTGCAGGATGGCCCCATGCCAGTAAAAGTCCAGAAGCAGAGAGCCTGTGGGATGGCCTTCAGGTGAAGCATAGTTTTCTACTGAAATCCAGTGGTTTCCTGCACCGGGAACAGAGAAGCCCCCCACCCCCCAGCCCGCTGGACGTGTCCAGGGCCGCCCTGGACCCCAATCGTCCACCCGTCACCTCCTGAAGAGCTCACCTGGGGCTCACTGACAAGCTGCGCAGCCCCTGGGCCATTGCCCCCGCAGCTGCGGCCGCGGCTTCTCTGTTTGCACTGTCTACGGGCGACGGGTGCTCTCCTGCTTCATGCGGCCTAGTGGCAAGTTACTGCCACGGCTGCCACCACCTTCTCCCATCAAAACGCACAAGAGCTCCTTCCGCCCTAGAAATGACGACAGGAGCCGGAGTCAGAAGGCAGGGAGGCGCTGTCCCTGCACCTGGTGGCCGGAGTCGGGGGGCCCCCCGTTTCACTCTCGCTCTCTCCCTCTCTCTCGAACAGCTTCCATCTCTGTCCCTCTTTCCTCCCCTCTCTTTAATGCCCACAAGCACACACACACACACCTGACATAGAAACATAGAGAAATGACATTGAAGGACCCTGAAACACAACATCACGTGGGCACACAGCTGCCCGAGAACGAGCAGTGCGGGAAGGCTGGGGGTATCAGTCAGCCACAGGGGAGCTGATGCAAAATACCAGAAATGGGCTGGTTTTTGTAGAGGGTATTTTTTGGGGGTAGGAGCTCACAGATACCAGGCCATAAAGCGTAAGTTGCTTCCTTCACCAAAGTCTATTTCACGTGTTGGAGCAAGATGGCTGCTGACGTCCATGAGGGTTCAGGCTTCCTGGGTTCCTCTGGGCTCAGCTCCTCTGTTTCCTCCACAAGGTCAGCTGTAGACTATGAGGCTCTCTAGGCTTTGCCTCTCTCCACAAGCTTGGCTGGAGACTAGCAGGTGAGCAGCTCTGTCTCTCTCCCTGTGGCTCCAGCTTCAGCATCAAACTCCAACATCAAAACTGCAGCATCAAGACCCCTCCACTCTGTCCTTTGCCTTTTATCTGTGAGTCCCCACCCATCAAGGGGTGGGGACACAACGCCCTAATGACGCGGCCCGTTCAAAGCCCCAGTCATAACTCAGTCACACCCAGGCACAGACCAGGTCACGAACAGAACGCAGTATCTCTTTTCGGAACTCATAACCATAGCAGGCTGCTGCACTGGCTTGTCTGGGAGGGGCTCCTGGGCCCACCAGGTCCTTCTCGAAGCGCCTGCGAGCCCAAGTCCACGGCGCCGTCAGCGCTGCCGTGAGGGACGCGCGACACGAGCGGGAGGCCGAGATGGCGGCGGGGCGCCCCCGTGTTTACTTGAAGTGGGGCTGCGTGTCCAAGCACCCGCTTCCTCAGGTTGGCGACGATGGGCGGTGTCCTGGACGCCCGTTCCTCTGCACACTGGGGGGCCCGTGGGTGCTGCCTGGGTGGGGCTCCTCTCAGGGACGCCCCGGCTCCAGAAGCCTCTCTGAGCAGAGCAGGCGTCAACTTAGGGGCGGTGAGGCAGGAGACCATCGTGGCCAGGCAGGAACCAGGGGGGTCCTCACCAGGTGTGCGTGGAGGGCGGGGCAGGGGGGTCCTCACCAGGTGTGCGTGGAGGGCGGGGCAGGGGGGTGCTCACCAGGTGTGCGTGGAGGGAGGGGCGAGGGGGTCCTCACCAGGTGTGCGTGGAGGGCAGGGCAGGGGGGTCCTCACCAGGTGTGCGTGGAGGGCGGGGCAGGGGGGGTCCTCACCAGGTGTGCGTGGAGGGCAGGGGGGGTCCTCACCAGGTGTGCGTGGAGGGCGGGGCAGGGGGGTCCTCACCAGGTGTGCGTGGAGGGCAGGGGGGTCCTCACCAGGTGTGCGTGGAGGGCGGGGCAGGGGGGTGCTCACCAGGTGTGCGTGGAGGGAGGGGCGAGGGGGTCCTCACCAGGTGTGCGTGGAGGGCAGGGCAGGGGGGTCCTCACCAGGTGTGCGTGGAGGGCGGGGCAGGGGGGTCCTCACCAGGTGTGCGTGGAGGGAGGGGCGAGGGGGTCCTCACCAGGTGTGCGTGGAGGGCAGGGCAGGGGGGTCCTCACCAGGTGTGCATGGAGGGTGGGACAGGGGTCCTCACCAGGTGTGCGTGGAGGGCGGGGCAGGGGGGTCCTCACCAGGTGTGCGTGGAGGGCAGGGCAGGGGTCCTCACCAGGTGTGCGTGGAGGGCGGGGCAGGGGGGTCCTCACCAGGTGTGCGTGGAGGGAGGGGCGAGGGGGTCCTCACCAGGTGTGCGTGGAGGGCGGGGCAGGGGGGTGCTCACCAGGTGTGCGTGGAGGGAGGGGCGAGGGGGTCCTCACCAGGTGTGTGTGGAGGGCGGGGCAGGGGTCCTCACCAGGTGTGCGTGGAGGGCGGGGCAGGGGTCCTCACCAGGTGTGTGTGGAGGGTGGGGCAGGGCAGGGGGGTCCTCACCAGGTGTGCGTAGAGGGTGGGACAGGGGTCCTCACCAGGTGTGTGTGGAGGGTGGGGCAGGGGGGTCCTCACCAGGTGTGCGTGGAGGGCGGGGCAGGGGGGTCCTCACCAGGTGTGCGTGGAGGGCGGGGCAGGGGGCTCCTCACCAGGTGTGCGTGGAGGGCGGGGCAGGGGTCCTCACCAGGTGTGCGTGGAGGGCGGGGCAGGGGGGTGCTCACCAGGTGTGCATGGAGGGAGGGGCGAGGGGGTCCTCACCAGGTGTGCGTGGAGGGTGGGGCAGGGCGGGGGGGGGGTCCTCACCAGGTGTGCGTGGAGGGTGGGACAGGGGTCCTCACCAGGTGTGTGTGGAGGGCGGGGCAGGGGTCCTCACCAGGTGTGCGTGGAGGGCGGGGCAGGGGTCCTCACCAGGTGTGTGTGGAGGGTGGGGCAGGGCAGGGGGGTCCTCACCAGGTGTGCGTAGAGGGTGGGACAGGGGTCCTCACCAGGTGTGTGTGGAGGGTGGGGCAGGGGGGTCCTCACCAGGTGTGCGTGGAGGGCGGGGCAGGGGGGTCCTCACCAGGTGTGCGTGGAGGGCGGGGCAGGGGGCTCCTCACCAGGTGTGCGTGGAGGGCGGGGCAGGGGTCCTCACCAGGTGTGCGTGGAGGGCGGGGCAGGGGGGTGCTCACCAGGTGTGCATGGAGGGAGGGGCGAGGGGGTCCTCACCAGGTGTGCGTGGAGGGCGGGGCAGGGGGGTGCTCACCAGGTGTGCGTGGAGGGAGGGGCAAGGGGGTCCTCACCAGGTGTGCGTGGAGGGTGGGGCAGGGCGGGGGGGTCCTCACCAGGTGTGCGTGGAGGGCAGGGCAGGGGTCCTCACCAGGTGTGTGTGGAGGCGGGGCAGGGGGGTCCTCACCAGGTGTGCATGGAGGGTGGGACAGGGGTCCTCACCAGGTGTGTGTGGAGGGCGGGGCAGGGGTCCTCACCAGGTGTGTGTGGAGGGTGGGGCAGGGCAGGGGGGTCCTCACCAGGTGTGCGTAGAGGGTGGGACAGGGGTCCTCACCAGGTGTGTGTGGAGGGCGGGGCAGGGGTCCTCACCAGGTGTGCGTGGAGGGCGGGGCAGGGGGGTCCTCACCAGGTGTGCGTGGAGGGAGGGGCGAGGGGGTCCTCACCAGGTGTGCATGGAGGGTGGGGCAGGGGGGTCCTCACCAGGTGTGTGTGGAGGCGGGGCAGGGCAGGGGGGTCCTCACCAGGTGTGCGTGGAGGGTGGGGCAGGGCGGGGGGGTCCTCACCAGGTGTGTGTGGAGGGTGGGGCAGGGGTCCTCACCAGGTGTGCGTGGAGGGTGGGGAAGGGGGGTCCTCACCAGGTGTGTGTGGAGGGTGGGGCAGGGCGGGGGGGTCCTCACCAGGTGTGTGTGGAGGGCAGGGCAGGGGTCCTCACCAGGTGTGCGTGGAGGGTGGGGCAGGGGGGTCCTCACCAGGTGTCCGTGGAGGGTGGGGCAGGGCGGGGGGGTCCTCACCAGGTGTGTGTGGAGGGCGGGGCAGGGGTCCTCACCAGGTGTGCGTGGAGGGTGGTGCAGGGGGGTCCTCACCAGGTGTGCGTGGAGGGTGGGGCAGGGCGGGGGGGGTCCTCACCAGGTGTGTGTGGAGGGCGGGGCAGGGGTCCTCACCAGGTGTGCGTGGAGGGTGGGGAAGGGGGGTCCTCACCCGGTGTGCGTGGAGGGTGGTGCAGGGGGGTCCTCACCAGGTGTGCGTGGAGGGCGGGGCAGGGCGGGGGGGTCCTCACCAGGTGTGTGTGGAGGGCGGGGCAGGGGTCCTCACCAGGTGTGCGTGGAGGGCGGGGCAGGGGGGTCCTCACCAGGTGTGCGTGTAGGGTGGGGCAGGGCGGGGGGTCCTCACCAGGTGTGCGTGGAGGGCGGGGCAGGGCAGGGGGGTCCTCACCAGGTGTGTGTGGAGGGCGGGGCAGGGGTCCTCACCAGGTGTGCGTGGAGGGCGGGGCAGGGGGG
Source organism: Dasypus novemcinctus (assembly GCF_030445035.2). NCBI lineage: Eukaryota > Metazoa > Chordata > Mammalia > Cingulata > Dasypodidae > Dasypus > Dasypus novemcinctus. The sequence goes on along the minus strand of NC_080703.1, from coordinate 42,028,231 downwards.
TCCTCACCAGGTGTGCGTGGAGGGCGGGGCAGGGCAGGGGGGTCCTCACCAGGTGTGCGTGGAGGGTGGGGCAGGGGGCTCCTCACCAGGTGTGTGTGGAGGGCGGGGCAGGGGGGTCCTCACCAGGTGTGTGTGGAGGGCGGGGCAGGGGTCCTCACCAGGTGTGCGTGGAGGGCGGGGCAGGGGGGTCCTCACCAGGTGTGCGTGGAGGGCGGGGCAGGGCAGGGGGGTCCTCACCAGGTGTGTGTGGAGGGCGGGGCAGGGGTCCTCACCAGGTGTGCGTGGAGGGCGGGGCAGGGGTCCTCACCAGGTGTGCGTGGAGGGTGGGGCAGGGGGGTCCTCACCAGGTGTGCGTGGAGGGCAGGGGGGTCCTCACCAGGTGTGTGTGGAGGGTGGGGCAGGGGGGTCCTCACCAGGTGTGCGTGGAGGGTGGGGCAGGGCGGGGGGGTCCTCACCAGGTGTGTGTGGAGGGCAGGGCAGGGGTCCTCACCAGGTGTGCGTGGAGGGTGGGGCAGGGGGGTCCTCACTAGGTGTGCGTGGAGGGTGGGGCAGGGCGGGGGGGTCCTCACCAGGTGTGTGTGGAGGGCGGGGCAGGGGTCCTCACCAGGTGTGTGTGGAGGGTGGGGCAGGGGGATCCTCACCAGGTGTGCATGGAGGGCGGGGCAGGGGGGTCCTCACCAGGTGTGTGTGGAGGGCGGGGCAAGGGTCCTCACCAGGTGTGCGTGGAGGGCAGGGCAGGGGTCCTCACCAGGTGTGCGTGGAGGGTGGGGCAGGGGGGTCCTCACCAGGTGTGCGTGGAGGGTGGGGCAGGGGGGGTCCTCACCAGGTGTGTGTGGAGGGTGGGGCAGGGCGGGGGGGGTCCTCACCAGGTGTGTGTGGAGGGCGGGGCAGGGGTCCTCACCAGGTGTGTGTGGAGGGCAGGGGGGTCCTCCCCAGGTGTGTGTGGAGGGCGGGGCAGGGGTCCTCACCAGGTGTGTGTGGAGGGTGGGGCAGGGGGGTCCTCACCAGGTGTGCATGGAGGGCGGGGCAGGGCGGGGGGGTCCTCACCAGGTGTGCGTGGAGGGTGGGGCAGGGGGGTCCTCACCAGGTGTGCGTGGAGGGCAGGGGGGGTCCTCACCAGGTGTGTGTGGAGGGCGGGGCAGGGGTCCTCACCAGGTGTGCGTGGAGTGTGGGGCAGGGCGGGGGGGTCTTCACCAGGTGTGTGTGGAGGGCGGGGCAGGGGTCCTCACCAGGTGTTTGTGAAGGGCGGGGCAGGGGGTCCTCACCAGGTGTGTGTGGAGGGCAGGGCAGGGGTCCTCACCAGGTGTGCGTGGAGGGTGGGGCAGGGGGGTCCTCACCAGGTGTGCGTGGAGGGCGGGGCAGAGGGTCCTCACCAGGTGTGCGTGGAGGGTGGGGCAGGGGGGTCCTCACCAGGTGTGCGTGGAGGGTGGGGCAGGGCGGGGGGGTCCTCACCAGGTGTGTGTGGAGGGCAGGGCAGGGGTCCTCACCAGGTGTGCGTGGAGGGTGGGGCAGGGGGGTCCTCACCAGGTGTGCGTGGAGGGCGGGGCAGGGGTCCTCACCAGGTGTGCGTGGAGGGCAGGGCAGGGGTCCTCACCAGGTGTGCGTGGAGGGTGGGGCAGGGGGGTCCTCACCAGGTGTGCGTGGAGGGCGGGGCAGGGCAGGGGGGTCCTCACCAGGTGTGTGTGGAGGGCGGGGCAGGGGGTTCCTCACCAGGTGTGCGTGGAGGGCGGGGCAGGGCAGGTGGTCCTCACCAGGTGTGCGTGGAGGGCGGGGCAGGGGGGTCCTCACCAGGTGTGCGTGGAGGGCGGGGCAGGGCAGGGGGGTCCTCACCAGGTGTGTGTGGAGGGCGGGGCAGGGGGTTCCTCACCAGGTGTGCGTGGAGGGCGGGCAGGGGGGTCCTCACCAGGTGTGCGTGGAGGGCGGGGCAGGGGGGTCCTCACCAGGTGTGCGTGGAGGGCGGGGCAGGGCAGGGGGGTCCTCACCTGGTGTGCGTGGAGGGCGGGGCAGAGGGTCCTCACCAGGTGTGTGTGGAGGGCGGGGCAGGGGGGTCCTCACCAGGTGTGCGTGGAGGGCGGGGCAGGGGGGTCCTCACCAGGTGTGTGTGGAGGGCGGGGCAGGGGGGTCCTCACCTGGTGTGCGTGGAGGGCGGGGCAGGGCAGGGGGGTCCTCACCTGGTGTGCGTGGAGGGCGGGGCAGGGCAGGTGGTCCTCACCAGGTGAACGTGGAGGGCGGGGCAGGGCCCAGCAGGTCGGTCGCTGTGGGGGTGGTATCCTGCTCTACAGCAGGTCTCGGTCCGCCAGGGCTTCTGTGACAAACACCACATGGCTGAAGGATTCCTGGTCTTATGGTTTGGAGGCCAGAGGTCCAAAGGCAAGTTCTCAATGGCCACGCCTTCCCGGGCTGAGGGTCCGGGTGCTGGCTGACCGCAGGCCGTGGGTGTCCTTGGCTGGCATCACGCCCGTCACGTGCCCGTCTGTCTCCTTGGCCACCTCCTGGGGCTTTCTCTGACTTCCGGCTTCTCCTTCGCCCAGTTTCCTCTGCTTCTGAGGATTCCACTGTGCGGCACTAAGGCCTGCCTCAACTGGCCACCTTACCTGAAATGACGTCTCGAAGGTCCTAGTTCAACCGCCGTCATCCCCGTGTGATAGCTCTGCTAGTTACAAACATGACGTGCTTTCACCTTCTCTATTCATTTCCAAAGATTAACAAACAACTTTTTACCAGTTCTGCACAGGTTAACCCTCAGTTTTCCATTCTCTCACCTCATTCTATTTTCTGGTGACTCGTATTGTAATAGTTAACTCCATGAGTTTACACAATATATTTGGTTCACAGTAATGCAGTCATACAGTATTTGTCCTCCTGTGTCTGGCTGCTTCTCTCAACATAATGTCCTCCAGGTTCATCCATGTCGTCATGTGCTTCACAACTTCATTTCTTCTTACAGCTGCGTAATATTCCTGCCGGGGCTTAGGCCAGTTCTTCCATTTCTTAGTATGGCCTGTGATTTTTTTGCTGATGTCTTGGCATCTGATTATGATGCTAAGTTTACTCTGAGGCTCAATTTCTCTCTCTTTCCCAGGGATTTAGTGGCAGAGGCTGTTACTGCTGTTCTCTGATTCTTGGTTCAACCTGTTTTGGGTCTTTAGGATTGCCCCTGTTAATTGTTCAAATCTGGGCCTTGGGCCCAGTAAAGGGTTGCAAATCCGCTTCAAAGGACCTTGGGGAGGAAGGCTGGAAAGGTTGGAAAAAGCCTCTCTTTCTCATTTGATTTCCTTACATGCACTTCCCCGGTCAGCCAGCAGATGGCGCTCATTGACCACCCTCTCAGTTCAAAGCCTGGTCAAGCGGGGGCTGCAACACTGACCAGAAGAGGGTGATGGCACTTCCTGCCCGGAGGCGGAGACCCTCGTGATTCAGACTTTCCTGGAGACTGTTCTCCAGCCTTTGCTGGCAGCCCCCTCCTTTCTCCCGGGTAGGGAATCATTCCACTCCCCTCTGCATCCTCAATGACCAGTCCCGGCCGGCAGGGAGGGTGACTGGGGCGGGAGCTCTTTAGCCCCTCACTGGCTCCCCGGGCAGCACCCCCACGCCTGGAAGGGCTCCTGGGACACAGCAGACCCCATCTGTGGGTGGGAGCTGAGTCAGCCTCAGGCTGCGTCCCCCTCTCTCCCGTTTCCTGGGGAGGTGGATCCCCGCGGTCCCCCTGTCCATGGCCACTGAGCAGAGGCCAGAGAACTGGAAACCGCCAGCTCGGCACATGGGAGGAGGGGCGCCGGCAGCTGCAGCTTCCGCTCAGTATTGCCCTCGGGGTTCCTCTCCCTCGCCCCCTCTCGTCTGGGCAGTGCCCAGCTTCCCCTCGTGTCCTGCAGCCTAGAGCAGCTCCCCCAGGCATTTCAGCCTGCCATCTCTTTCTTCATCTTCTCAGCTGTGAGCTGCCCCGTGGGCCTGGCTCTAGGGGCTCTCTGTGCCTGTGCTCTGCTGACTTAGAGCACCCACAGCCTCGGGACCTCTCAGCCTCCAGGGGCTTCTCTGTCCTGGGACAGCAGGCGGTCCTGGGCTCCTTTCTCTCACACGGCAGGGTCAGAGTGGAGGCTCTTTCTGTGTGTGATTCCGCCTTCAGCTCTCGGTTTATAGAAGACGTCAGCGAGAGGGCGGGGCCCAACCTGGGTCATGCCTCACTGACATCGTCCAATCAAAGGCCCTCAAGCGACCTAATCAAAGGTCCCTTAACTGAACCTAATGTAATCAAAGGGCTCCCCGCATTCACAAGAATGGATTAGTTCAAAGAACACGATCTTTTCTGAAATTCACAAATAAACTTCAGACTGTCACATGGCTTTTAACTGAATCGGATCAAAAGGTCCCACCTAAAATAGATTCGCACTTACAGGAATGGATTAATCTAAGAACATAATTTTCTGGGATACACAAAGGACTCAAACTACCACAGGTGTATTAGGTGGGGAAGGGAAAACCCTAGAGGCAAAAGCCATACAAGGGTCTTGGCTGCCCGTAGATCCATTCTTTCAGAATTTTGCAAGACCTTATTTTCTCTTGCTTTGTAATTTTTATTCATTTCTTTCAATTATGTCTGTTTATAATAACAAAATATTGGAACAATGCAACTTACAACAGTAAGAGAATTAAGTGAAAGAAGATTAAAAATTGGTGGAGTGTTTATATAAACTGTGGTAAGTTAATATCAAACATGTACAGAATGATTTAATTTTTGTAGAAAAAAGTATATGTATCCCTGGACATGGCGCACACACACATACACGCACACACACGTGTGTGTACAGAGAGAGAAAGACAGAGAAGGAATTAGAAAGTTATATACCAAAGTGTTACCAGATATTGGCTGAGTTCAAAAGGAAGGAGGGATCACATAAGTTCTTGTTCTTTATTTTCTTCTTCTGTTTGTCTGTGTTTTGTGATTTCTGCAATGATGGTACATTACTTATACAATAAGACAAAACAATAAAATAATAAAACTCTATCATTTAACATTTAGTTTGTACCAGCCTATCCTCAGTGGTTGAACATGTATGTCCTTACAGTTTGTAATTATAAACAACATGCTACCAGGAATGTTGGCTGGAAATGAATAAGAAAAAAACCCCAGAAAATAATGGAAAATTGGCCAGAAGTACATAATTATGCAACAGAGTTGTCAAATATTCCAAAACTACTAAGAATGCCTAGAAGAATACTGACTGGAATATACAGAGACATCGGTTTTGTCCAAATTCCTGTCTGGGACTTGCTTGTTGAGCCCACTTGCGGGCCCTGGCTTTGGAAGGAGGCGGCGAGTTCCTCCGCGTTCTTCCCTCAGCCCTTTTTTCTTGCAGCCCATTGGGCGGCCTCACTCCGAGCTCTGCTCCTGGCTTGGGCTGTCTGTGTCTGTGTTCATCTCCCATGACCCTTTGGAAAAGAGAACCACGTTCTTAGCATCGTCCAGCTTTTTCTACCACTAATTCATGGTGCGACTTGGGGCTCCTTCCCAGCTCCTTATAAGAACCTTCCTTCTAAGGACCAACCTCCCTGCCGCCCTCCATCCCTCCCTCCGTCCCTCCCTCCGTCCCTCCCTCCATCCCTCCCTCCGTCCCTTCCTTCCTCTTACAGGTCAGTGATTTGAAATCTCACATAAGGCAAAGCCCTAAAACACTGGTATGTGTCCCCAGAAAAACAGGCTCTTGGATTTAATCCATTCCTGTGGGTGCGAACCCACTGCCAGCTGGACCTTTGGATGGGGTCAAGGTGGGGCCCCCCTCAGTTGATGGGTCTTAATCCTGCTCCTGGCGTCCTTTATAAGCGAAAGGAAATTCAGACGGAGTGGGGGAAAGGCACAGAGGGGGAAAGCAGGAGCCGAAAGCCAGTGGGGCTCGGAGGACAGGGAGGCCAGCGGAGGCCGCCGTGCGCGTCGCCGGGTGACGGAGGAGCCAGGACCGAGGTCACGGGCAGCCAGCCCAGGACGGCCGCCGTCCCCAGGAAGGGAGCAAGGCTTGGGCGGCGCCTCGATCTGGACTTGTCCCCCACCTCCAGCCGTGAGTGGACATGTTCCCACCGCATAACCAGGACCTGGGCACGGTATTTGCTTACGCAGCCAGAGAAACGACAGCAACTTGTGACAGAAATGTTATTTTATGGACTTCTGGAGGAAAAGTGGCAGCGTTTATAGGGTGCTGGTGGGTCTGTCGTGCTAGCGGTTTAGGTGCTGTAACTACAGCGATTTCAGGACCAGCCAAGTCTCCTGGTAAGCCCCTCTCGTTCCGCGCTGTGGCTTCGAGGGCCCCAGGCAGCCAGCACGGCTGCACCTGCCGCACAGCTGCACCGGCCTTCCGGGGGCGAGCGGCGCCCTGAGGCCCACCCCTCCCCGGCCTCCGAGCCCCTCGCCTCCGGAGGCTGCCTTCTCCCCGGGGCCTCCATTCCACGGTGGACACTCAGCCTCCTTGGGTCCTGCCAGGCGAGTAAAACACCTGCCAAGGAAAGGGCTCTCCGTACTGCTCTAGAAGCCAGCGGAGCCCCTGTTTGTTCTTGGGCAAGCATGATGCATCGTCAAGCATTTTTAAGACGCCCCGAAGGTGCCTAGGCCACCTGGGCAGAACCTCACGCTCCCAGGCTTTGGAGGAGGAGGATGCTAAAGGCTCACCTGCTTGGGGGCGGAGGCCCTGTGGTGGCCGCCTGTTCACCTCTGAGAGGTGCCGAGTTCGGATCACGCGTAGGTGTTCACAGTTCCAAGGGCCAGAGGGCCCTGCTCCCAGCATTGGAACATGGGACAGCCTCTCACTAGGACAGTGACGCTTTCAAGGAATCTTCCTAAGGGGGAAGGGGAAGGAGGGGGCATCTCCCACCTCCAAGGACATGTCCTTATTGTCTTCGTCGAGTCCCTTCCAGAAGATGGCCAGTTCCACCAAGGACCCCGCCTCCTCTTTTCTAACAGAAATTTAAAGGAACGCTCCCCCCGCTTTTCTCTTTCTGCCTCACTTGGTGGGAATTTGCGCAGGGCGTAGAGATGACCAAGACCTCATGGTGATTGCCCATCTGACCGTCCCAACGATCCTGGGAGGTGGCTTTACTATCCCCATTTTACTGATGCTGAAACAGATGCTAAGTACCTCGCCGAAGCTTGATGCGGGTCCTGAAAGCAGCTGTCTCGCCGCTTTCACCTTCTAAGAAGGTCTTCCTGGGACATTTCACTGCAAGCAAAGGAAGGAAGGAAACAGAGGGTGAAGGGAAGGCTGGGAGAGGCACTTCACATGGCTTTCACAAGCGAGCACCGTGCCGCATTCCAGAACACAGCTCTCCGGAAGTTTTCTGTGACGATGGCGACGTCCTCGTTTTCTTAACTTGCGCTGTCTGGTATGGTAGCCACAGGCTACGTGGAGCTACTGAGTATTTGAAAGGCGGTAGTGTGACCGAGGGACTGTCTTTTGAAATGCATGGAAATGTATTAGTTTAAATTTAGGTTTCAAAGGCCCCGTGAGGGAAGAGGATTTGGCTCAACAGATAGGGCGCCCGCCTACCACATGGGAGGTCCAGGGTTCAAACCCACGGCCTCGTGAACCGTGTGGAGCTGGCCCATGTGCAGTGCTGATGCGCGCAAGGAGTGCCCTGCCACACAGGGGTGTCCCCCGCGTAGGGGAGCCCCATGTGTGGGGAGTGTGCCCCTCAAGGAGAGCCGCCCAGCACAAAAAAAGCACAGCTGGCCCAGGAGTGGTGCCGCACACGTGGAGAGCTGACGCAGCAAGGTGACACAACAAAGAGAAGCACAGATTCCCAGTGCTGCTGAAAATGCAAGTGGACACAGAAGAACACGCAGTGAATGGACACAGAGCAGACAAAGGGGGGGTGGGGAGGGGAGGTGGAGAAGGGGAGAGAAATTAAATAAATCCTTAAAAAATATAAATAAAAGGCCACATGTAGTCCGGGCTGCTCTCATGGACACTGCAGCTCTGGGACACGCCGGCCCTGCCGGGTGCATCTTGAGGCAGCTCCGCGATCAGCGAGCGGCGGCCGTGCTGGCCTGGCCTAAGAACTAAGGTCCTGCGGACGCCGGCTGCCCCGTGGGGAAGAGGACGGGCGGGCGCTGGGGGCTCTGGGCTGTGCACTCTGCCCGGGCATGGGCCGGGGCCTGCCAGCCCTGGCACCCGGGGGCTCTTCCCGGCACAGCCCTGACCTGTCCGGCAGTTGTCCTGGGAGCGTTTGTATCCACTCCACTCCTCTTCCTCCCTGCCTCCTGTGGTCCAGGGCGTGGAGGTCATCCTCAGACAGGCTGGAGAGCCTCGGCCAAGAGCCGAAACAGCCCTCTGCCTGCTCGAAGCGCAGCGGGAACCCCGAGGCCTCGGAAGCCACGTCTTCCGCCCCGTGTCACAGCGGGGAGCCACGGCACAGAGAGGCGAGCAGCGCTGCCCTCCCTCTCCCGGGGCCTGGCCACCGACCAAGGGCGGAGCGAGACATTGGGGCAACAAGGAGGAACGGGAGCCCCCGGCCGGCGCCAGGCGCCTCTGCTGCCTTGGACACGCATAGCCCAGGGCAGGTGCGTGGTTGGCAAAGTTTCCAGTCACTTGACCACTGCACATAAACCGGGTCACTGACGGCTGAACAGCATCTCTGCCTGGTTGGCGGAGGGTCTCGGGAACACGGTTCTATTGTTTTAAATCCCCCCTTGCACAGAGATGGGGCCCAGTTCTCATGAACATGAAATGCCTGGGGCACATATGTACCTATATTTAAGATTTATTTTATTTATTTCTCCCCACCCCCCTGTTGTTTTTCATTTGCTGTGTCTGTTCATCTTCCTTGTTTCTTTTTAGGAGGTACCAGGAATCAAACCCAGGACCTCCGATGCGGGAGGGAGGTGCCTAAGCGCTTGAGTCACCTCCACTCCCTGCTTTATTGTGTCTTTCATTGTTTTTCCTCCCTGTGTCTCTTGTTGCGTCATCTTGTTGTATCAGCTCGCTGAGCCAGCCCGATGTGTCAGCTCACTGTCTTCTTTAGGAGGCACCAGGAACCTCTGCTCCCTGCTTTGTTGTGTCTCTCATTATGTTTTTTCTTCTTGTGTCTTGTGTCAGCCTGCCATGCTGGCCCGTCACGTCAGCTTGCTGTCTTCTTTAGGAGGCACCAGGACCCAAACCAGGGACCTCCCCAGTGGTAGGCGGGAGCCCAGTTGCCTGAGCCACATCCGTTTCCCATATTAATTTAAACACCATTTACCCCTTTGGGTAATTCTCATACCCTTGACACTTGTCCAAGCAGATCGTTCTCCTTCATGTCTAATTTCCCTGATTTCCCCCCTGTAAATGCAGCACAGCTTGGAGACTGTGTGGCCAAACCAGATGGACGATTCAGAGCAGGCCGTGTTCTGCTGGGAATTTAATGCTACACCTGGACGGCTCTGTTCACAGTCCAAAGTTCAAGCAAGCAATCCCGTCGGACTTGAATCCAGAGCAGCTCTCCCGATTTGAAACAGTCTGGATAACAAACTATTGGGGCATTTCTATTGGGAGTGAGGGACAACACTGAAATATGTCAGGGAATTAGTTGCAACAAAAACACTCAAAATGAATCATCGTAAGTTCCTGCAAGCAGGAAAGAGAGACATTGGTGCGGTGAGTAGTTCCCATAGGTACTGTACCTCACTTTTAATGGCACCGAATGAGCGTATAGCTCCATTTTCTCTATAAGTAGAACTAATAAATATCTTCAAGTGGATGGTCATAGCAGACGTTGGATTTTAGAAATATTAGCCCGTTATTACCAGAGTTACATTGCTGATGATGAAGCTTGAACTTGAATGTGGAACACACAGCCAAATCCTCGCTCACCTCGAAACACAGAGGAAGCAAAAAATAATCCCATGGGACAGTTGCCCACTGCGTGGCCAGCAAGGCGAGCGTGGGTGGCTTGTCCCAATGGCGCACCTGCTTCCACTTTGAAAACTCATGGGAAGGTCTTCAGTGATCTGAAAACTGCCACAGAACAGAGAAAACGGGATGTGGGGTCAAAGGCACCGGATTGAAAGGCCGAGCCTGCCACTCAACGGCTCTGGGAGATCCGATTACTTTTCCAAGACGCTCCCGTCCTCCTGGCACCACCTCCACGGGAGAACCGGTGTCCCCACCCTTGGCTTGGCGCTGGCCCGGGCGACTTGCTCTGGTCATTAGACGGCAATGGGCCTGGCGTAAGTGAAGGCTGCAGTTGCTCGCGCAGGGCGCTGAGCTCTCGTGCCTCGGGTCCAGCTAGTCCGCTGGTCCAAGGTCCAGCTAGTCCGCTGGTCCAAGGGGACGTGGGCCCAAGCCAGGCCCGCCCTGCGGCTCAGAGCCCCCAGCCGGGCTCCCACAGGCCCGGCCCTCGCTGACCCCCCACAGGCACGTGGGCGAGAAGGAAGGATTGCTGTGTGGAGTTTTGGGGTGGTTTGAAATGCAACAGTACGTGATTGATAGGTTGGAAAAGAGTCGGTTTCAGCTCTGCGCCATGGTGCCAGCTAAACGACAGGTGCTATCAGCTACCAGTGTTCCACCCTGCCTCGGCTTCAGCATCTCACGGGAGGACGTTTCCTGGAATTCCCTCGCCCTGCGTTAGCCTTGGCCACTAGAGACATTTTATGCGCGATTTGGAAGCCAGCTTAAAGCAGTGGACGTATTTTTTATGCTCTGATAAAATTAAATGCCCAGATCCCCTCAAAGCCCAAACGAAACAAAACCACTCACGCCCCGTGGAGTTTCCTCTTTTATCTTTTGAAATCCCCCCCCAAGGCCGCCGACCCAGCTGGCCAATGAAATCCTTAGCTCATTACCTTTGACCCGACCTGCCCTGAACCCGCCCCTGTAAGATGGACAAACCCTGGTCCAATCAATCCGAGTCGCGCTCATTTCCTTCCTATGTTTATTAAAAACCGCTGTGTCCCTAGAACCGCGGAGCTGCTCCCGTTGCCTTCGCTGCCATAAAGCTTTGGTGTCCTGAATGAAGCGCTGGAGCTGCACGCTCGACTCCGATTTGACTTTCACACTCTACAAGATGCAGCAGGAGCCAGGCACGGCGGCAGCTCGCAGTGTTGCTGAGCTGAGAGCGCGCCTTGTCGGGGCCGAGGGTTTATGCCACTCCGTGGCGAAGGGCAGCAGCTTGCCCTGCAAGGCACCACGGCATCGGGGCTGGAGGAGGTGAGCCACACGTGGAGGGAGAGGTTTGCTTTCTTCTCCAGTGGCCAGTTCGGCTGGCCTACAGGTACTTTAGACTCAAGGGCAATGTGCAGAAATAACTGCCTGCATGCCTCTTAGCTCCCACGACCATGTTACGTCGAATCCTTACACCCAACTCTTCCTTCTCTATTCCTCGTGGGGCATCTGCTTCTCTTTAACCCTGTCTCAATATAATTCATATTTTTAAAATATTTATTTCTCCCCACCCCCTTGTTGCTTGCACTTGCTGCGTCTGTTCATCTTTCTTGTTTGTTTAGGAGGCACCGGGAACTGAACCTGGGACCTCTGATTGTGGGAGGGAGGTCCCTAATTGCTTGAGCCACCTCCGTTCCCTGCTTGGTTGTGACTCGCATTACATTTTTCTTCTTGTGTCTCGTTGCGTCATCTTGTTGCATCAGTTAATTGCACCTGCCCGTTGTACCAGCTCACTGTCTTCTTTAGGAGGCACCGGGAGTCGAACCTGGGACCTCCCATGTGGGAGGTGAGGGCCCAATTGCTCGAGCCACATCCGCTTCCCTCAACGTGATCTTAATCTGTGAATTCAGGTGAGTTCCCCAGACCATGGTCTAGAGCCATTTCTGATGAAACAGGAAGTACGCAAGATCAAACAATCATTTATTGAGACCCTACTATGTGCACATGCTGAGTGGGGTGAGTTTCCTAGCATTTGTCCCATCCCAGGAAGCACATGTGATTAGACCTGACTTTTCCCAGGTGTATGAAGATTAAATTCAGTGGGGCCCCTAACCAAAATATTCAAGTGCATTTGAGGGGTTGTTCAGTATTAATAACTGCGGTAGTTTTGTGCTGGATCAAGCTGGCTAAGCTGGAACTGCTTCCCAGAATTCTTCTGTCCGGGTGCCAGAAAAGCCGTGCGCGACTGGGAAGCAGCGGCCGTGACTGTTAGAGGTGGTGGGACAGATGTGGAGGTGCCGGCCGGTTCCCCTTCGTCTCGCTGTAGCTGGCTGCAGTCCTGCATTTTCCCAGCCAGCAGCCACCCCAAGCTCACCCAGGGCTGGGCTGAAGGCTCAGCGGCAGCTCCTCAGAAGCCAGGGCGTCTCCCGACTTCACCTGCCCCCAGGGCCCGCGCCAGCTGCACGGCTCGAGGGACACGGGAAGTCTGGAGACCCCCAACACATTTTTGGTGAAATCTGAAGACCAAAATACATTAACTTGCTTTCCTAGAATCCTGACAATAAAAAGTCAGAATTCTATTAAGAACTGCATTTTCTGGGAAGTGGATTTGGCCCAACAGATAGGGCGTCCGTCCACCACATGGGAGGTCCGCGGTTCAAGCCCCGGGCCTCCTTGACCCGTGTGGAGCTGGCCCATGCGCAGTGCTGATGCGCGCAGGGAGTGCCGTGCCACGCAGGGGTGTCCCCCGCTTAGGGGAGCCCCACGCACAAGGAGTGCACCCCGTAAGGAGAGTCGCCCAGCGTGAAAGTGCAGCCTGCCCAGGAATGGCACCACACATATGGAGAGCTGACACAACAAGATGACAACAAAACACACAGAATCTGAGTGCCGCTGACAAGAATACAAGTGGACACAGAAGAACACACAGTGAATAGACACAGAGAGCAGACAACTGGGCAGGGTGGGGAAGGGGAAATAAAAACAAAACTGCGTTTTCTCCTGAGTTCTGGATTGGACTCTTCTACAAGCACATTCCCCCCATTTTAAGCATTTTTGGGAGGCAGGGAATAGTCTTTTTAACTATACCTTATGTCCTTTATTTTAAACTCTGAACAAGGAATAATTTGTAAAACGGCCTCCCAGTTGACTGTGATCTCAAGCAATTTGCTTTGTGTGAAGTGGGGAATGGCAGGCACCCCCAAATTAGCTAGATGACTCCTCATTTCCTACACCTGTGGAAGCTACTATCCTAGTAAGGTGTGTAACTAGCAGCCACAGTGTGGGCTGGGAAAACGTGATTGTTTAAAGAGAGGTCACGATGCAGAGGCCACCCAGACCTGGTTTCCCTGCCCTGTGCTAACCCAGCCCGGCTCCCCTGTCACCTGTTAATTGCTGACTGCACACCTGAGCGTGGCGAGCTGCACCCTGGCTCATGGCTGCATGTGCAGAGCAGGTGGGACCACTTTTAAAAATTGGGTTCAACTTCTTTTGTGACAACAAATTCCCTTCTGCTTTTTAGCCCGGTGGTTCTTGGCCCTGGCTGGATGTTAGAAGTACCAGGGAGACTTTAAAATAACACTGATGCATGAGTACCCGGCCAATGAAACGAGACTCCCTGGGGCTAGGCCCAGGCATCCGTCGTTTGTGAAGCTCCACAGGTGATTCCAATGTGCTGACAACGGCGAGCCAGTCTGGGACTGGGCTCTCCAAATTTTAGGTGCATCAGAATCACCTAAATGGGCTGTTGAACTAGATTCCTGGATCAACCCCAGAGTGATGGGTGGGGGGGGTCTGATAATTTGCACTTCTGATTGCAAGAATGTGCCAACGCTCAAAACAATACTGGATTACTTTTGGAATGAAAGTATTTAACCTTTTTTTGCACATATATAGGATAGGCACCAAGCTAAATGTTTTATAGTCATTAGCTTATTTGGCCATTTTCACAAGGCTGTTTCATTCTTATCCTTCAGGTGTCGGAAAAACGGCCAGGCCTGAGCGGCCTTCCCTGTCCATCCTTTAGCAAGGCGGCTCCCCGGGTGGCCGAGCATCACGGGGTTAGTTCCTTCTGGGCCAGCCGCAGTCTGCCATCCTGTTTCCTGGCTCCTCCAGTGCATGGACACGCCGTAGTGGCAGAAGCCTTGTCACCTGCACGGCTTTATCCCAGTGCCTGGCACGCGGTAGGCACATTTTCCTGAATAAATAATCCACAGAACAACCCTATCAAAGAAATAGTATGGTCTACATTTCACAGATCAGGACATACGCAGAGATACAAAAAGGTTAAATACCTTGGCAAAGGCCGTACCGGAGAAACTGAGATGCAAACTGTGCCTTGGCCAGAACCAGGCTCTCAAAACCATGGCCAGGCCTGATCATCAGCCTTGAGTTAAGTATCGGCCTTCTCTCCTGGCGATGAGTTGAGTTACTCACCTAAGAATGTCAACTATCTCTGCTTTAGTGTCACTGGACTCAAAACCATTTTTACTCTAGTAATAAAAACCCAGAACCAGGTGGCCAAAATGTAGAAATAGGGGCACTTTCTTTCTGACTTAAAAACTCAAACCGTTCAGAGCTACTTATGATGTCCCAAAGCAGATTACGACAGATTTCTATCTGACGAAAAATTATAAAACCAACACCTTTTAATTCAAAATGTGGATATTTAGGGCAAGAAAAACTACATAAAAATGGGTTTGAATCGTCTGGCTTTATTTAGCATACAGGTAGTTAATCATGGTAATAAATTAATATGTATAGTTACCCAGAAATGTTGGGCACTTTCCAAGGAAAATGTCTCTGAGGTGTTCACTCAAGGGTATGCAGAACTCCAATCCAACAGTGTGGGAACATCAAGTTTTTGAATAGTCTCTTCCTCGGGAATTCATGATTTAAGTCGTTTGAGTTTCCAAGGTTTCATATGCTACCTCAGTTCCTACAAGCCCGGCCTGACATTTCAGAACTGAGTTCAGAAAGCGTCTGATCCAATCACCTAAGGAATCCACACACTGTCAAAGATCACAAGCTACCAAGAGGCAGCGCCTGGGCTACAAGTAGGTTCTCAGAATTCTCCAGAAATGTTTGCTGGTTCCAGTAAGGCACATACATCATGCAGAACTCAAGTTCTATCTAAAACAACCCTGCTTTTACTTTCTGTCTAATACAGGATTGAATCCTGATATTTTTTTTTTGTGGTTGACAAATTCAGCGAGTCAGCTGCTTGGGAAACAGTCTTTCCCACCACTGCAGGTTACCGTGGATCACGGACCGCCAGGGTGGTTTTCTCGAAATTCTCCTGGAGTGTGCCGATGTCGGGAGCTTTCCCTTCCGTCCTTCTGTGCTGCCAACAGCCCCGTGTCAAGGGTGTCTGTTCTTGTCTGAAATTCAGCACAGCGGGGGTGGGAGCGCACATGGCATCAATGTCTACAACCCAGCAACACATGAATTTGGGGCTGTTCCCTCCAGGAGGTTATCACGTATCCCAGTCATTGGTTCTGAGACCAGCTTTTGCAAAGCAGTTGTGGATTACTTCAGGGGTGTCAGCGTCCCACACTGCAGTGAGATTTCTCAGCACATGAAGAACACGCCACGTGATGCTCCACGACGTACCACAGTGAGTTACTGTCTCAGCCTAATCGCCGCACACAGCCAGGCTGCAGAAGGCAGAAGGCCACCTACTCGTTTTAACTTAAAGCCCCAGCAAAGATGGGCAGCACATTTATTAATAAGTAATTGAAAGTTCAAATTCTAGCAAGCCACTTTTCCCTTTAATTGCAGGAGTCATTTCCCAAACAACCTGCCAGACAATGTTCATTTTTTCAACTTTTATCTATACACAGGCAAGTTAGATATATGAAGGGGACTTTTGAATTTCCACATTTCTAATTTTGTGCTACTTCTGAGCACTGGAGCAAAAGCCGACTAATGGCCTATCTTTACTTATCAATTTTTCTCCAGGGCGACATTTCTCTGTAAGAGCGCACGTCTGGTTTGACTGCAGGTTATGGAACATGAGAAGGTCCCCCTGGGCAAAATCTGTAGAGGCGGCCACCTTTTAGGAGGAGTGACACAATACACTAATCAAACTGAAAGCACCACCTCCAGCCATGAAGACTGACTATTAACCCCACCTGGGGTTCAATTTCATTAGCCTTTTCTAAAAAGCAACAAACAAAACCCAGATACAGAAATGCTATTTGCTCTGATCCGGCAAAATCCTGCAACACCTCATTTACTAAGCTACACGTTTGGCTCCTCATTCTGTTATTAAGTTTGCTTCCTTTGGCTTCTTGTCTTTTGATCTTGCCCTGATTTTCAAGGAACATAGAGAATGTTGAAAAGGAACTCGATATTCTTTGACCATTTCACTTTTTTCCTTTACTTTCTTACTGACTGTTTAGCTCTGGAGATACTGTGACCTCACTGTACCTTCTCTTTAATTCCAGAGCCAGCACTCGAGGCACGACGCAGGAGAAGAGAGGCCTGCTTCACAGAACACGCACAGCACAGCCCCACATCGAGGAGACGCCCGGTGGGGGAAGTGCAAACGCAGTGCTGCCAAGGCAACCAATGTTCTTAGCTTTAGAACAGCAAAGGTGAGGTCGAATTTCAAAGGCAGGGCTAATCTTAATAATCATAATAACCCAGTAAAAACACAATCCCTTTTCTGTCAAGGAATACTAATGACTTTGAGGTAGATGATTCTGTTATCAGATATTGAAGTAATTAAGTTTAAGACACAAAAAGGATACAACGGAGGGGAAAAAAGTACTGACTTGAAATTATCTTTTAAAAAAACTTGGATGGAAAATTGAGAACACTTGGAATTCAAAGTTCTTTGCACAGGAAATCTGGTAGGTCACGCTGTGGACGGCTGCTTGAAGGTGAACGTGGCAACGGATGGCAAGAATCCACTCTGTAACAAAAAACCACAAAAAGGGTGCTCTTGGGGAGATCAGTTACTTTGCCTTTGATTTTTCCATCTCGGTTTGTTCCCAGCTGTTCGACTGGATTCTTAAGGCCTTTGTCAGCATTTAACCAACTCTTTGTTGGTGGAAGGTGCTGGGATTGTTTCTCCACACATAAACTGATCCTAAAAAGGAACAAGAAATGACATTAACCTTTGAGCTTCCATATCAGAACGCAGTAATTGTAAACTTTTCTTGTCACCTAACTAATCTAGCTGTTAATTTTTCCTTGCTATGCCACTTCATCCTTTCTCCAAGAGTCAATGTCAGCACCAGAATAAAGTAAGTTTTAGTCTAGAATTCATATTTAATATACAGCCTCTTATACACACTTTCATCGTCACTAGAGAACATCCCCATCTCAGAAATTGCATCACCTTTAAGTTTCTGTATTGCTTACACCAGAACTTCTCTACTTCAATATTTGGCAACTCAAATAAACACGTGTTCTCATCAAAGCAATTACTTCTAACTAAATGGGGCATGCCTTTCTGTGTTTACCAATGCCGAAAATCTGCACTGTTGCTTTGTCATTGGAGTTCAATTTCGGAGTATTTATCTCAGGGTCTATGTCAGGTGCCTCAAAAAAGCCCTTTGCCTCCTGTCTGACACCCATGGGGACCACCTCCTACTCTTCCCTTGTTTCTCTCACTCCGGCTCAGCGTCTGGAGCTCCTCTCTGTGCCCTTTGGAATACACGATCCACTGTCAGCTAAGCATCCTGCAGCGTCAACCTTCTTTTTTTCTTCCTTTTGACTTCTTGATCTAACACAGTGGTTCTCAACTGCAGATTTTGCTGCCCCCACCCCCAAGAAAGCTGGCAATATCTAGCCAGTTTTTTGTTGTCACAACTAGAGGGGTGCTAAAACTACCAGTAGTACAACTAGAACGTGCTACTGGCATCTAGTTGGGTAGAGGCCAGAAAAGCTTTAAACATCCTACAAGGCACAGGAAGGTCCCACACAACAAGTATCTGGCCTGTATCAGCAGCACTGGGGTTGAGCTTGCATGTCCCAGGACAGTGCTTCCCTGACATCTCCCTCAAGCTGGCGGCTCTCTAAAACGCTGCTCTGACTCTCTTGTCATTAGACACTATCGTTCACTACTCCTCTGTTCCTGTCACCTATTGGCTCTGGATTGGGCTCCCTCATTTCGCTCTCTCTGGGACCCCACTGCATTCATCCCACTACCTTTCCACTGCCCCTCCCTCTCTGGATATTCTCTCCTCTCACTTTTAATCTAGTTCAAATAGTATGACGGCCAATCATCACAACAACTCGTCTCTCACTCTGGCAAAACCACAACCCCAGTTGCATTCAACTTCCTGTGTCTGTACCTAAGTAGCCGCATATCTGCTCCTTAAACCTTCTCCTGGTCCGGCATCACTGTTAGCTGCTGCCATCTCTCTGCTCCTCTCTGCAGGCAATACCTTAAAGCAATGTTTGCCCTTGGTGCCTCCTCCTCCCCCTCTGTTCTCCCCAGCCAGTTTTCCAGCAGTCACCCACACTGCACTGACATAAATCCATAAATCCATAATTCTCAGGTCTCATCTGATCCCGGCATCTGCCAAGGTCAATGGCTTCTTCCTCCTTTTCTCATTTTGCCTCAGTGGTTGCTCCTTTCCAGTGGGCTTTGCTGACTCCCCCTTTTTTTTCCCTGACTTAAGCATGCTGGAGGGTTCTGGGGGTCTCACGCAGGCTCCTGGCTCTAGATGCCATTGAGTGCCTGGTAACATCCAGAGTTCCATCTCCAGCTTTGATCTAGCTCTTCAACACTGGACTTGCAGATCCAACTGCCTATTTGACATTGCCCCATGGATAACAAACAGGCCTCCCAAACTTAAAAGTGTCCAACAGGAACTCAATCTCGACTGCCTCCCGACCCCCAAACCTGCAGTCACTTCCATTTCAGTGGAGAATAACTCCACCCCTTCAATTACTAAGGCCACAAATGCTGAAGTCATTCTTGACTCCTCTCACACTCCTCCTCTCACACCTCTCACTCCTCAGCCTTCCAAGCCGTCCAGAAGCCAACTGCTCACACTCCACTGCTGCAGCTGGACTGCTCTAACAGTCTCCAGACTGGTCTCCCTGTTTCGATTCCTGCTCCCGCAGGACAGCAGCCAGAACCATTCTTGTAAAACTGAAGCTAGATGATGAGATAGGAGTCCCCATATCACCAAGGCAAAAGCCAAAGTCCTTAGAGGGCCTGCAGGCACCTTTGTGATCTCCCCCACTCTCTTACTCATTTCATCTTGAAATACTCTCGTATACTCTGCTCTGGTCACACTGGCCTCCTTGAAACCAACTAAGTATGCCCTGGCCTTAGGGTGTCTTCATAAAAGTTCCCTTTGCCAGACAGCTGTTACCCCCACACCTCCTCCCCCCACCTCTCTCACCTTCTTTAAATCTCTGCTCAGATGCAGCATTCTCCTCACGATGGCCTATCCTTATTTAAAATATAACCTATAACACCCTCCTCCTTCCCAGCCCAGCACTCCAGATCCCCCTTGCCCTGTTTTCTTTTTCCTTTTTGGTTCCTGAGCACATTTTACTTGCTATATACTATGCTTTATTTATTATCTGCCCTGCCCCCTTCCCTAACCCCAGGATTCTAAGCCCCACAGGGCAGGAATTGTTGTCTGGTTTACTAAACCAAATTAATGTAGCATTGCCTGGTGTATAGTACAGGCTTGATAATTACTTAACTAAAAGACTGAAAAAACTGAATCATTAAATTTCTAAATTCTAGTCCATAGTGTGGATTAGCCTGCTTCTCTCATGAGCTTCTGTGCCTCATCCCCCCGCCCACAATCCCCAGTTACCCCCTTTAGAGTTCATTCTTAAGAGTGTTAAGCCTTCACTTAAAACTTCCCATTCTAAATACAGACCAAAAGTTGGGTCTGGGACTGGGCAATGATCACACTTATTTTGTTTTCCATTGACAACATCCTTGGGTGAAAGAAAACAGGACAACTATAGACTAAAATGAGATTGTAAAACTACAACTAAGAATCTTACATCAAACAAGATAACTCAGATTTCTATGTATAAGGTAGGCAAGAAACAGTATGTAATTGTCCTCTTCACGATAAGTCCAGGTGCTCAGAACAATCATAATGACAAATAATAGAAGAACAATAAAAACTGTCGATAACTAACCTTTATAATCATTTTTCTTCTATTTCTTAAGCAAGCAATACTTTTCATTGAAGACCAGGTTTCTTTAACCCATTACCTTCTCCAAAGCTAAAATGAGTAATTTGAACTCTAAAGTTTAATTTACAATATGGCTGTTTAAAAAACGTTTGCTTAAAAAACACAGCACTTTAGGTAACACACAGTTATGAACCATTTTTCCTACACTTACATCAGGCAGGCTACTATAGATCCATGTTACTGCTTCACAACCATCCTCCCCATCCCTACCTCCACCGTATTAAAATTAGATTTCTTACTTTGTCATAAATCACTTTTATAATGAGAGAGCAGCTAGGACACGTTGCCACGTCTTCCCCATTCTCCAGATCTTCCTACAACAAAATCAAACACCGCGTGGTCAGCAGTCGTTCCTTTACCTTCTCCCCCATACCCGTCCCACCTCGATTTGCAAGCCCCGCTGTGGCTGGCCGCCTCCTAAGGCGTGTGAAGGCCAAAAGGGCCTTCCGCGAGAAACGCGGAGCCCCGTTTTCCCGTGAAACGTCATTTAGGTAAAAACCAAGGAAGGTTCGGTCGCCTCAAAACCCCTAAAGAAGGCAGAAACACTTCCCCTCCTCCAAAAAAAGTATCGCAGGAAAAAACCTGGGGACGAGGGACAGGAGCCCCCGCCACCCCCTCCCCGGTCTAAGGAGGCCAATGCTAGGTCCCCAGTGAGAGAGCAGAGTAATAACTTCCGGAAGGATTCAGAAACAGGATAAAGAGGGTGTGGGTGACCGAGAGGAGCACGACGACGGCAGGAACGCCGCAGAGCGGACACGCTCCGGCTCCGGCGAGCTGCCGGGCGGGATCCTAGGGTTACCTTGGTGATGGAGAAGTTATCTCCACACGGGCAGGGGTAGAAGTACGTCTCGGAGTCCTCGTCATATTGGAAGTCTTCGATCTCCACCTCGTCGTGAAACACCGCCATTGCCTCTGGGGCCAGCCAGAGGGCTGGCGCCCCCGTCGGCCTAACTTCGGCGGCACCGGCAAAACTCACCGGCGCAGGAACTTCCGCTTCCGGCGCATAAAAAATGACGCAGCTCCGCGCGCGGAGGCCAAATAGGTGACCGGGTAGTGGTCACCTAGGAGACGGCTGAGGTTGGGGGCGGAGACACTGGGGAGGCCGCGCGCGCTGCTCGGTGACGTCACACGTCGCGCCCCTCATTGGACGGCAGCAACCAATAGGATGCCGGGGCCGCCGCGCGGCGGCCAAGCCAGGACCCGACGCCGGGGTGGCCCGGGAGCTGCCGGCTTTGTACTCGCGTCCCGAGGTCTACACGCCTCTCCGGCGCTGGACTCGGGTAGGCCCTCGGCAGGCCCCGTTGCAGGCTGCGGTCAGGCCTGGGTAGCCCCCGCCTGACCCCTGGGGAAAGGCGGCCCGCGTTGCTGCACCGCCTCAGGCCGCGCGGCGACGGGCCAGCCTGCTTGGAGTGTCGCGCCCCAGGACGCCCAGGTCGCCCCTGAGCGCGCTTGGCTGCCAGGTACATCCCCGCCTCCTCCCTCGCAACCCTGACGTCCTCAGATCCCCTGCGGGGCGCCGCTGAAAGAGCCACAGCCTGGAAGGCGGAGGTCTAGTCCTGCGGCTGCAGTGCTCCTCAGTAATAGCCGTAGCAGCACCGTCTCATATTATGTGCCAGGTGTTGTGCTAAGCGTAATTCTCCCGGCACTCGGGAGTGTTGAAATGTTCTTCCTTTTTATGAATTTTTGATAGCGAGGTTCAGAGAGTTGGGCTGTTGGAGGAGGATGACGCACGTGGTAAAAGACCACCCCGGCTTCAAAGACCAGGAGCAAATTGTTTAACTTACCCGAACCACTTTTCTTTGTTAAGAGGATGGCATCACTGGCAGGGTTATCAGCATATTACCTTAAAGAGAAATGCAGATATAAGGTGGTTTATTTATTGAAGGAGTTTCGTTCACTTACAGAATAAGTTGAGCGGTAGAATAACTTTTAAAAGAGCTATTTGAAGGCTGTTTCTGATTAAACTGCTCTGTGACCATGCAGTTTTGTACAAGAAATTAGTCCTCTTTGGTCACTGGCGTATAACCAAATTGTTCCCGATGCTTTAAAATACAGCCTACAACATTTCCCTTACTTCAGAGCTCTGCTTTGATCTCCTTTTGACTTTGGCAGACTTCTGATGAAAGATACCAGTTCTAGTGTGTACTCACCGAGGCCATTGAAGTCTCAGAGAAAACGGGTTTCTCTCATGATGTGCTGCTTTCAGAAGTCTTGATGCTCAAGAATTTCCTCAGTCGTTCGGGATAACAAGACTCCCAAGGGTGAGGCCAGTCCTGAAATAACTAAGCAAAGGCAGATTCAGTTTAGGCTTGCCGTCCTAATAGTAGGTCAAGGGGAGAAGCTAGTCTCAAAATAACCATAATCAAAGGTAAGTTTTTTATAATTACCATTACTACAGCAAGCATGCACAAGGGTGAGGCTAGACCTGAAGTAATCATAAACAAAGGTAAATTAGTCTAAGATTACCATTACGGAAGGGCTAAATCCACTCAGTTATAGCAATTTCAGCCTTCGCTGTTTTTATAATATAAAGGCATCTATATAACAATCTTAACTCTTAGTTTCCGTTTCTAGTAAGTTTTCATTTTAAAACAAATTGGGCACTTTCATTTATTAACAAAGCAACTAAAACTATTTCCTTAGTAACAATAATGCTGAATTTTTCTGCTTTTCCAGCAGTTGAACTAATTCCACTTGTGATTTCTTTCATACATCAAATCCAGTTGCAAGATAGCGTTGACGTTTAAAGACTCATTTTTAGGTTATCTTTCACCCACATCCAATTTGTAACAGGTGAACCCCAAATCTGATATATGAGTTCCTAGGCACAAGCAGACTGACAAAGTTAAAGCACAGATTGGAACAGAAGAGAGAATTTTACACGCTAACTTTGCACAGGGAAAGACCATTCTCATGAGGTTTCCTCTTCTACAGGGGAGAGAGGTTTAGTAAGTGGCCGGGATCTTGATTCCCCATTCACTCCCCTTATTAGGCACAACCGAGGCTAGAGAGGCTTGGGGTGGCAGGCTAGGACCCAGTAATTTGCTCCCATGTTAATTAAGAAATTAACAGTCTCACCTGCCACGGCAAGGGTCTCCTCTGGCTGGTTTTTGGGCGGCTTCAGGCACCTTCATCCCCGTACTCCACCCTTGGGGCCAGGTGCCTGCTGACGTGAGCCCGGATTCACCTGGATTCAGGTGGCCCTGAGGTGACAGTGCCTTTAACGGAGGCAGCTAACAGGTGAGCCTGCTCCTGGCCCGCTGCCTCCCAGCACTCAGTCTCCATTGTTGAAAACCGAGAAGGCTGTTTCTAAGAGGGAGTTCATGGAAGTTGGGGGCCAGGGGACGTTTCTGCAGCTTTCTACGGACATCGAGGCAGACTGGCTGGCAAAGCGCGGGCCTAGGAGGCTCCGTCCTCTAGAGTTAGGACCCACCAGAGGGTGTTTTTACTGCCTCCACCAGCTCTCCTGGAAAGAAGGCTGCGTTTTCCCCTGCCTGAAAAATTTCCCTGCGCTTATTAAAATCGGCCGGTTTGGTATTGCATTCCCTCCTCTTTGAAGGAGACATGGTCCCGTGGTCTCTGGCCCTCAGGTCTTTCTGTCCCCTCCTCCCCTCTTACACAGGCTTAACTGGAATTCATGGTCCTGTGCAGAGGCTACTTCTTGTGGTGTGGCACAAGGTGTGGCAAGAAAAGATCAACCTTTTCCTTCTTAGACCAGCAGTAGGCAGGTTGTCCCAGTTCCTGAGAAGATACCCCAGTAGGGAGTCTTTTGGGGTGCTAGAGGAGCTGTACTCATTGTTTTAGGGGGAAATGGAAGAAAAAGT